>NW_026040054.1:0-314547 GCF_023375975.1 Astyanax mexicanus
AGCTCAGAAATGTGACAAAAAGCACTTTTAAATTTTTGACCCAAATCAGAAAAAAACGTAGACCCGTGGTATGTGATTCTGGTGAAAATTTTGACCATTCATGAAACCTTGTTTTTTCCATGACAAATTACTCAAACGAGTGGGAAAATGCATGGGCATGGTAAATTGGGCCAAATTTTGCTCAGAAATGTGACAAAAAGCACTTTTCAATTTTTGACCCAAATCAGAAAAAAAACGCAGACCCGCGGTATGTGATTCTGGTGAAAATTTTGACCATTCATGAAACCTTTTTTTTCTATGACAAATTACTCAAACGAGTGGGAAAATGCATGGGCATGGTAAATTGGGCCAAATTTTGCTCAAAAATGTGACAAAAAGCACTTTTCAATTTTTTACCCAAATCAGAATAAAACGCAGACCCGCGGTATGTGATTCTGGTGAAAATTTTGACCATTCATGAAACCTTGTTTTTTCCGTGAACAATTACTCAAACGAGTGGGAAAATGCATGGGCATGGTAAATTGGGCCAAATTTTGCTCAGAAATGTGGCAAAAAGCACTTTTAAATTTTTGACCCAAATCAGAAAAACACGTAGACCCGCGGTATTTGATTCTGGTGAAAATTTTGACCATTCATGAAACCTTGTTTTTTCCATGACAAATTACTCAAACGAGTGGGAAAATGCATGGGCATGGTAAATTGGGCCAAATTTTGCTCAGAAATGTGACAAAAAGCACTTTTCAATTTTTGACCCAAATCAGAAAAAAACGTAGACCCGCGGTATGTGATTCTGGTGAAAATTTTGACCATTCATGAAACCTTGTTTTTTCCATGACAAATTACTCAAACGAGTGGGAAAATGCATGGGCATGGTAAATTGGGCCAAATTTTGCTCAGAAACGTGACAAAAAGCACTTTTCAATTTTTGACCCAAATCAGAAAAAAACGTAGAACCGCGGTATGTGATTCTGGTGAAAATTTTGACCATTCATGAAACCTTGTTTTTTCCATGAAAAATTACTCGAACAAGTGGGAAAATGCATGGGCATGGTAAATTGGGCCAAATTTTGCTCAGAAATGTGACAAAAAGCACTTTTCAATTTTTGACCCAAATCAGAAAAAAACGTAGACCCGAATATGTGATTCTGGTGAAAATTTTTCACCATTCATGAAACCTTGTTTTTTCCATGACAAATTACTCAAACAAGTGGGAAAATGCATGGGCATGGTAAATTGGGCCAAATTTTGCTCAAAAATGTGACAAAAAGCACTTTTCAATTTTTGACCCAAATCAGAAAAAAACGCAGACCCGCGGTATGTGATTCTGGTGAAAATTTTGACCATTCATTAAACCTTGTTTTTTCCATGACAAATTACTCAAACGAGTGGGAAAATGCATGGGCATGGTAAATTGGGCCAAATTTTGCTCAGAAATGTGACAAAAAGCACTTTTCAATTTTTGACCCAAATCAGAAAAAAACGCAGACCCGCGGTATGTGATTCTGGTGAAAATTTTGACCATTCATTAAACCTTGTTTTTTCCATGACAAATTACTCAAACGAGTGGGAAAATGCATGGGCATGGTAAATTGGGCCAAATTTTGCTCAGAAACGTGACAAAAAGCACTTTTCAATTTTTGACCCAAATCAGAAAAAAACGTAGACCCGCGGTATGTGATTCTGGTGAAAATTTTGACCATTCATGAAACCTTGTTTTTTCCATGACAAATTACTCAAACGAGTGGGAAAATGCATGGGCATGGTAAATTGGGCCAAATTTTGCTCAGAAACGTGACAAAAAGCACTTTTCAATTTTTGACCCAAATCAGAAAAAAACGTAGACCCGCGGTATGTGATTCTGGTGAAAATTTTGACCATTCATGAAACCTTGTTTTTTCCATGACAAATTACTCAAACGAGTGGGAAAATGCATGGGCATGGTAAATTGGGCCAAATTTTGCTCAGAAATGTGACAAAAAGCACTTTTCAATTTTTGACCCAAATAAGAAAAAAACGTAGACCCGTGGTATGTGATTCTGGTGAAAATTTTGACCATTCATGAAACCTTGTTTTTTCCATGAAAAATTACTCAAACAAGTGGGAAAATGCATGGGCATGGTAAATTGGGTCAAATTTTGCTCAGAAACGTGACAAAAAGCACTTTTCAATTTTTGACCCAAATCAGAAAAAAACGTAGACCCGCGGTATGTGATTCTGGTGAAAATTTTGACCATTCACTTTTCAATTTTTGACCCAAATCAGAAAAAAACTTAGACCCGCGGTATGTGATTCTGGTGAAAATTTTGACCATTCATGAAACCTTGTTTTTTCCATGAAAAATTACTCAAACGAGTGGGAAAATGCATGGTCATGGTAAATTGGGCCAAATTTAGCTCAGAAATGTGACAAAAAGCACTTTTAAATTTTTGACCCAAATCAGAAAAAAACGTAGACCCGTGGTATGTGATTCTGGTGAAAATTTTGACCATTCATGAAACCTTGTTTTTTCCATGACAAATTACTCAAACGAGTGGGAAAATGCATGGGCATGGTAAATTGGGCCAAATTTTGCTCAGAAATGTGACAAAAAGCACTTTTCAATTTTTGACCCAAATCAGAAAAAAACGTAGACCCGCGGTATGTGATTCTGGTGAAAATTTTGACCATTCATGAAACCTTGTTTTTTCCATGAACAATTACTCAAACGAGTGGGAAAATGCATGGGCATGGTAAATTGGGCCAAATTTTGCTCAGAAATGTGACAAAAAGCACTTTTCAATTTTTGCCCCAAATCAGAAAAAAAACGTAGACCCGCGGTATGTGATTCTGGTGAAAATTTTGACCATTCATGAAACCTTTTTTTTCCATGACAAATTACTCAAACGAGTGGGAAAATGCATGGGCATGGCAAATTGGGCCAAATTTTGCTCAGAAATGTGACAAAAAGCACTTTTCAATTTTTGACCCAAATCAGAAAAACACGTAGACCCGCGGTATGTGATTCTGGTGAAAATTTTGACCATTCATGAAACCTTGTTTTTTCCATGACAAATTACTCAAACGAGTGGGAAAATGCATGGGCATGGTAAATTGGGCCAAATTTTGCTCAGAAATGTGACAAAAAGCACTTTTCAATTTTTGACCCAAATCAGAAAAAAACGTAGAACCGCGGTATGTGATTCTGGTGAAAATTTTGACCATTCATGAAACCTTGTTTTTTCCATGAAAAATTACTCGAACAAGTGGGAAAATGCATGGGCATGGTAAATTGGGCCAAATTTTGCTCAGAAATGTGACAAAAAGCACTTTTCAATTTTTGACCCAAATCAGAAAAAAACGTAGACCCGCGGTATGTGATTCTGGTGAAAAATTTTCACCATTCATGAAACCTTGTTTTTTCCATGACAAATTACTCAAACAAGTGGGAAAATGCATGGGCATGGTAAATTGGGCCAAATTTTGCTCAAAAATGTGACAAAAAGCACTTTTCAATTTTTGACCCAAATCAGAAAAAAACGCAGACCCGCGGTATGTGATTCTGGTGAAAATTTTGACCATTCATGAAACCTTGTTTTTTCCATGAACAATTACTCAAACGAGTGGGAAAATGCATGGGCATGGTAAATTGGGCCAAATTTTGCTCAGAAATGTGACAAAAAGCACTTTTCAATTTTTGACCCAAATCAGAAAAAAACGCAGACCCGCGGTATGTGATTCTGGTGAAAATTTTGACCATTCATGAAACCTTGTTTTTTCCATGACAAATTACTCAAACGAGTGGGAAAATGCATGGGCATGGTAAATTGGGCCAAATTTTGCTCAAAAATGTGACAAAAAGCACTTTTAAATTTTTGACCCAAATCAGAAAAAAACGCAGACCCGCGGTATGTGATTCTGGTGAAAATTTTGACCATTCATTAAACCTTGTTTTTTCCGTGAACAATTACTCAAACGAGTGGGAAAATGCATGGGCATGGTAAATTGGGACAAATTTTGCTCAGAAATGTGACAAAAAGCACTTTTAAATTTTTGACCCAAATCAGAAAAAAACGTATACCCGCGGTATGTGATTCTGGTGAAAATTTTGACCATTCATTAAACCTTGTTTTTTCCATGACAAATTACTCAAACGAGTGGGAAAATAAATTGGCATGGTAAATTGGGCCAAATTTTGCTCAGAAACGTGACAAAAAGCACTTTTCAATTTTTGACCCAAATCAGAAAAAAACGTAGACCCGCGGTATGTGATTCTGGTGAAAATTTTGACCATTCATGAAACCTTTTTTTTTCCATGACAAGTTACTCAAACGAGTGGGAAAATGCATGGGCATGGTAAATTGGGCCAAATTTTGCTCAGAAACGTGACAAAAAGCACTGTTCAATTTTTGACCCAAATCAGAAAAAAACGTAGACCCGCGGTATGTGATTCTGGTGAAAATTTTGACCATTCATGAAACCTTGTTTTTTCCATGACAAATTACTCAAACAAGTGGGAAAATGCATGGGCATGGTAAATTGAGCCAAATTTTGCTCAAAAATGTGACAAAAAGCACTTTTCAATTTTTGACCCAAATCAGAAAAAAACGCAGACCCGCGGTATGTGATTCTTGTGAAAATTTTGACCATTCATGAAACCTTGTTTTTTCCATGAACAATTAGTCAAACGAGTGGGAAAATGCATGGGCATGGTAAATTGGGCCAAATTTTGCTCAGAAACGTGACAAAAAGCACTTTTCAATTTTTGACCCAAATCAGAAAAAAAAACGTAGACCCGCGGTATGTGATTTTGGTGAAAATTTTGACCATTCATGAAACCTTGTTTTTTCCATGAAAAATTACTCGAACAAGTGGGAAAATGCATGGGCATGGTAAATTGGGCCAAATTTTGCTCAGAAATGTGACAAAAAGCACTTTTCAATTTTTGACCCAAATCAGAAAAAAACGTAGACCCGCGGTATGTGATTCTGGTGAAAATTTTTCACCATTCATGAAACCTTGTTTTTTCCATGACAAATTACTCAAACGAGTGGGAAAATGCATGGGCATGGTAAATTGGGCCAAATTTTGCTCAAAAATGTGACAAAAAGCACTTTTCAATTTTTGACCCAAATCAGAAAAAACGCAGACCCGCGGTATGTGATTCTGGTGAAAATTTTGACCATTCATGAAACCTTGTTTTTTCCATGAAAAATTACTCGAACAAGTGGGAAAATGCATGGGCATGGTAAATTGGGCCAAATTTTGCTCAGAAATGTGACAAAAAGCACTTTTCAATTTTTGACCCAAATCAGAAAAAAACGTAGACCCGCGGTATGTGATTCTGGTGAAAATTTTGACCATTCATGAAACCTTGTTTTTTCCATGAACAATTACTCAAACGAGTGGGAAAATGCATGGGCATGGTAAATTGGGCCAAATTTTGCTCAGAAATGTGACAAAAAGCACTTTTAAATTTTTGACCCAAATCAGAAAAAAACGTAGACCCGCGGTATGTGATTCTGGTGAAAATTTTTCACCATTCATGAAACCTTGTTTTTTCCATGACAAATTACTCAAACGAGTGGGAAAATGCATGGGCATGGTAAATTGGGCCAAATTTTGCTCAAAAATGTGACAAAAAGCACTTTTCAATTTTTGACCCAAATCAGAAAAAACGCAGACCCGCGGTATGTGATTCTGGTGAAAATTTTTCACCATTCATGAAACCTTGTTTTTTCCATGACAAATTACTCAAACGAGTGGGAAAATGCATGGGCATGGTAAATTGGGCCAAATTTTGCTCAGAAATGTGACAAAAAGCACTTTTCAATTTTTGACCCAAATCAGAAAAAAACGTCGACCCGCGGTATGTGATTCTGGTGAAAATTTTGACCATTCATGAAACCTTGTTTTTTCCATGACAAATTACTCAAACGAGTGGGAAAATGCATGGGCATGGTAAATTGGGTCAAATTTTGCTCAGAAACGTGACAAAAAGCACTTTTCAATTTTTGACCCAAATCAGAAAAAAACGCAGACCCGCGGTATGTGATTCTGGTGAAAATTTTAACCATTCATGAAACCTTGTTTTTTCCGTGAACAATTACTCAAACGAGTGGGAAAATGCATGGGCATGGTAAATTGGGCCAAATTTTGCTCAGAAATGTGACAAAAAGCACTTTTAAATTTTTGACCCAAATCAGAAAAAAACGTAGACCCGCGTATTTGATTCTGGTGAAAATTTTGACCATTCATTAAACCTTGTTTTTTCCATGACAAATTACTCAAACGAGTGGGAAAATGCATGGGCATGGTAAATTGGGCCAAATTTTGCTCAGAAACGTGACAAAAAGCACTTTTCAATTTTTGACCCAAATCACAAAAAAACGTAGACCCGCGGTATGTGATTCTGGTGAAAATTTTGACCATTCATGAAACCTTGTTTTTTCCATGACAAATTACTCAAACGAGTGGGAAAATGCATGGGCATGGTAAATTGGGCCAAATTTTGCTCAGAAACGTGACAAAAAGCACTTTTCAATTTTTGACCCAAATCAGAAAAAAAACGTAGACCCGCGGTATGTGATTTTGGTGAAAATTTTGACCATTCATGAAACCTTGTTTTTTCCATGAAAAATTACTCGAACAAGTGGGAAAATGCATGGGCATGGTAAATTGGGCCAAATTTTGCTCAGAAATGTGACAAAAAGCACTTTTCAATTTTTGACCCAAATCAGAAAAAAACGTAGACCCGCGGTATGTGATTCTGGTGAAAATTTTTCACCATTCATGAAACCTTGTTTTTTCCATGACAAATTACTCAAACGAGTGGGAAAATGCATGGGCATGGTAAATTGGGCCAAATTTTGCTCAGAAATGTGACAAAAAGCACTTTTAAATTTTTGACCCAAATCAGAAAAAAACGTAGACCCGCGGTATGTGATTCTGGTGAAAATTTTGACCATTCATTAAACCTTGTTTTTTCCATGACAAATTACTCAAACGAGTGGGAAAATGCATGGGCATGGTAAATTGGGCCAAATTTTGCTCAGAAACGTGACAAAAAGCACTTTTCAATTTTTGACCCAAATCACAAAAAAACGTAGACCCGCGGTATGTGATTCTGGTGAAAATTTTGACCATTCATGAAACCTTGTTTTTTCCATGACAAATTACTCAAACGAGTGGGAAAATGCATGGGCATGGTAAATTGGGCCAAATTTTGCTCAGAAACGTGACAAAAAGTACTTTTCAATTTTTGACCCAAATCACAAAAAAACGTAGACCCGCGGTATGTGATTCTGGTGAAAATTTTGACCATTCATGAAACCTTGTTTTTTCCATGACAAATTACTCAAACGAGTGGGAAAATGCATGGGCATGGTAAATTGGGCCAAATTTTGCTCAGAAATGTGACAAAAAGTACTTTTCAATTTTTGACCCAAATCAGAAAAAAACGCAGACCCGCGGTATGTGATTCTGGTGAAAATTTTGACCATTCATGAAACCTTTTTTTTTCCATGACAAATTACTCAAACGAGTGGGAAAATGCATGGGCATGGTAAATTGGGCCAAATTTTGCTCAGAAACGTGACAAAAACACTTTTCAATTTTTTACCCAAATCAGAAAAAAACGTAGACCCGCGGTATGTGATTCTGGTGAAAATTTTGACCATTCATGAAACCTTGTTTTTTCCATGACAAATTACTCAAACGAGTGGGAAAATGCATGGGCATGGTAAATTGGGCCAAATTTTGCTCAGAAATGTGACAAAAAGTACTTTTCAATTTTTGACCCAAATCAGAAAAAAACGCAGACCCGCGGTATGTGATTCTGGTGAAAATTTTGACCATTCATGAAACCTTGTTTTTTCCATGACAAATTACTCAAACGAGTGGGAAAATGCATGGGCATGGTAAATTGGGCCAAATTTTGCTCAGAAACGTGACAAAAAGCACTTTTCAATTTTTGACCCAAATCAGAAAAAAACGTAGACCCGCGGTATGTGATTCTGTTGAAAATTTTTCACCATTCATGAAACCTTGTTTTTTCCATGACAAATTACTCAAACGAGTGGGAAAATGCATGGGCATGGTAAATTGGGCCAAATTTTGCTCAGAAACGTGACAAAAAGCACTTTTCAATTTTTTACCCAAATCAGAAAAAAACGTAGACCCGCGGTATGTGATTCTGGTGAAAATTTTGACCATTCATGAAACCTTGTTTTTTCCATGACAAATTACTCAAACGAGTGGGAAAATGCATGGGCATGGTAAATTGGGCCAAATTTTGCTCAGAAATGTGACAAAAAGTACTTTTCAATTTTTGACCCAAATCAGAAAAAACGCAGACCCGCGGTATGTGATTCTGGTGAAAATTTTGACCATTCATGAAACCTTTTTTTTTCCATGACAAATTACTCAAACGAGTGGGAAAATGCATGGGCATGGTAAATTGGGCCAAATTTTGCTCAGAAACGTGACAAAAACACTTTTCAATTTTTTACCCAAATCAGAAAAAAACGTAGACCCGCGGTATGTGATTCTGGTGAAAATTTTGACCATTCATGAAACCTTGTTTTTTCCATGACAAATTACTCAAACGAGTGGGAAAATGCATGGGCATGGTAAATTGGGCCAAATTTTGCTCAGAAATGTGACAAAAAGTACTTTTCAATTTTTGACCCAAATCAGAAAAAAACGCAGACCCGCGGTATGTGATTCTGGTGAAAATTTTGACCATTCATGAAACCTTGTTTTTTCCATGACAAATTACTCAAACGAGTGGGAAAATGCATGGGCATGGTAAATTGGGCCAAATTTTGCTCAGAAACGTGACAAAAAGCACTTTTCAATTTTTGACCCAAATCAGAAAAAAACGTAGACCCGCGGTATGTGATTCTGTTGAAAATTTTTCACCATTCATGAAACTTTGTTTTTTCCATGACAAATTACTCAAACGAGTGGGAAAATGCATGGGCATGGTAAATTGGGCCAAATTTTGCTCAGAAACGTGACAAAAAGCACTTTTCAATTTTTGACCCAAATCAGAAAAAAACGTAGACCCACGGTATGTGATTCTGTTGAAAATTTTGACCATTCATGAAACCTTGTTTTTTCCATGACAAATTACTCAAACGAGTGGGAAAATGCATGGGCATGGTAAATTGGGCCAAATTTTGCTCAGAAACGTGACAAAAAGCACTTTTCAATTTTTGACCCAAATCAGAAAAAAACGTAGACCCGCGGTATGTGATTCTGGTGAAAATTTTGACCATTCATGAAACCTTGTTTTTTCCATGACAAATTACTCAAACGAGTGGGAAAATGCATGGGCATGGTAAATTGGGCCAAATTTTGCTCAGAAATGTGACAAAAAGTACTTTTCATTTTTTGACCCAAATCAGAAAAAAACGCAGACCCGCGGTATGTGATTCTGGTGAAAATTTTGACCATTCATGAAACCTTTTTTTTCCATGACAAATTACTCAAACGAGTGGGAAAATGCATGGGCATGGTAAATTGGGCCAAATTTTGCTCAGAAACGTGACAAAAAGCACTTTTCAATTTTTTACCCAAATCAGAAAAAAACGTAGACCCGCGGTATGTGATTCTGGTGAAAATTTTGACCATTCATGAAACCTTGTTTTTTCCATGACAAATTACTCAAACGAGTGGGAAAATGCATGGGCATGGTAAATTGGGCCAAATTTTGCTCAGAAATGTGACAAAAAGTACTTTTCAATTTTTGACCCAAATCAGAAAAAAACGCAGACCCGCGGTATGTGATTCTGGTGAAAATTTTGACCATTCATGAAACCTTTTTTTTCCATGACAAATTACTCAAACGAGTGGGAAAATGCATGGGCATATCAAATTGGGCCAAATTTTGCTCAGAAACGTGACAAAAAGCACTTTTCAATTTTTGACCCAAATCAGAAAAAAACGTAGACCCGCGGTATGTGATTCTGGTGAAAATTTTGACCATTCATGAAACCTTGTTTTTTCCATGACAAATTACTCAAACGAGTGGGAAAATGCATGGGCATGGTAAATTGGGCCAAATTTTGCTCAGAAATGTGACAAAAAGCACTTTTCAATTTTTGACCCAAATCAGAAAAAAACGTAGACCCGCGGTATGTGATTCTGTTGAAAATTTTGACCATTCATGAAACCTTGTTTTTTCCATGACAAATTACTCAAACGAGTGGGAAAATGCATGGGCATGGTAAATTGGGCCAAATTTTGCTCAGAAACGTGACAAAAAGCACTTTTCAATTTTTGACCCAAATCAGAAAAAAACGTAGACCCGCGGTATGTGATTCTGGTGAAAATTTTGACCATTCATGAAACCTTGTTTTTTCCATGACAAATTACTCAAACGAGTGGGAAAATGCATGGGCATGGTAAATTGGGCCAAATTTTGCTCAGAAATGTGACAAAAAGTACTTTTCAATTTTTGACCCAAATCAGAAAAAAACGCAGACCCGCGGTATGTGATTCTGGTGAAAATTTTGACCATTCATGAAACCTTTTTTTTCCATGACAAATTACTCAAACAAGTGGGAAAATGCATGGGCATATCAAATTGGGCCAAATTTTGCTCAGAAACGTGACAAAAAGCACTTTTCAATTTTTGACCCAAATCAGAAAAAAACGTAGACCCGCGGTATGTGATTCTGGTGAAAATTTTGACCATTCATGAAACCTTGTTTTTTCCATGACAAATTACTCAAACGAGTGGGAAAATGCATGGGCATGGTAAATTGGGCCAAATTTTGCTCAGAAATGTGACAAAAAGTACTTTTCAATTTTTGACCCAAATCAGAAAAAAACGCAGACCCGCGGTATGTGATTCTGGTGAAAATTTTGACCATTCATGAAACCTTTTTTTTCCATGACAAATTACTCAAACGAGTGGGAAAATGCATGGGCATGGTAAATTGGGCCAAATTTTGCTCAGAAACGTGACAAAAAGCACTTTTCAATTTTTTACCCAAATCAGAAAAAAACGTAGACCCGCGGTATGTGATTCTGGTGAAAATTTTGACCATTCATGAAACCTTGTTTTTTCCATGACAAATTACTCAAACGAGTGGGAAAATGCATGGGCATGGTAAATTGGGCCAAATTTTGCTCAGAAATGTGACAAAAAGTACTTTTCAATTTTTGACCCAAATCAGAAAAAAACGTAGACCCGCGGTATGTGATTCTGGTGAAAATTTTGACCATTCATGAAACCTTGTTTTTTCCATGACAAATTACTCAAACGAGTGGGAAAATGCATGGGCATGGTAAATTGGGCCAAATTTTGCTCAGAAATGTGACAAAAAGCACTTTTCAATTTTTGACCCAAATCAGAAAAAAACGTAGACCCGTGGTATGTGATTCTGGTGAAAATTTTGACCATTCATGAAACCTTGTTTTTTCCATGAAAAATTACTCAAACAAGTGGGAAAATGCATGGGCATGGTAAATTGGGTCAAATTTTGCTCAGAAACGTGACAAAAAGCACTTTTCAATTTTTGACCCAAATCAGAAAAAAACGTAGACCCGCGGTATGTGATTCTGGTGAAAATTTTGACCATTCACTTTTCAATTTTTGACCCAAATCAGAAAAAAACTTAGACCCGCGGTATGTGATTCTGGTGAAAATTTTGACCATTCATGAAACCTTGTTTTTTCCATGAAAAATTACTCAAACGAGTGGGAAAATGCATGGTCATGGTAAATTGGGCCAAATTTAGCTCAGAAATGTGACAAAAAGCACTTTTAAATTTTTGACCCAAATCAGAAAAAAACGTAGACCCGTGGTATGTGATTCTGGTGAAAATTTTGACCATTCATGAAACCTTGTTTTTTCCATGACAAATTACTCAAACGAGTGGGAAAATGCATGGGCATGGTAAATTGGGCCAAATTTTGCTCAGAAATGTGACAAAAAGCACTTTTCAATTTTTGACCCAAATCAGAAAAAAACGTAGACCCGCGGTATGTGATTCTGGTGAAAATTTTGACCATTCATGAAACCTTGTTTTTTCCATGAACAATTACTCAAACGAGTGGGAAAATGCATGGGCATGGTAAATTGGGCCAAATTTTGCTCAGAAATGTGACAAAAAGCACTTTTCAATTTTTGCCCCAAATCAGAAAAAAAACGTAGACCCGCGGTATGTGATTCTGGTGAAAATTTTGACCATTCATGAAACCTTTTTTTTCCATGACAAATTACTCAAACGAGTGGGAAAATGCATGGGCATGGCAAATTGGGCCAAATTTTGCTCAGAAATGTGACAAAAAGCACTTTTCAATTTTTGACCCAAATCAGAAAAAAACGTAGACCCGCGGTATGTGTTTCTGGTGAAAATTTTGACCATTCATGAAACCTTGTTTTTTCCGTGAACAATTACTCAAACGAGTGGGAAAATGCATGGGCATGGTAAATTGGGCCAAATTTTGCTCAGAAATGTGGCAAAAAGCACTTTTAAATTTTTGACCCAAATCAGAAAAACACGTAGACCCGCGGTATGTGATTCTGGTGAAAATTTTGACCATTCATGAAACCTTGTTTTTTCCATGACAAATTACTCAAACGAGTGGGAAAATGCATGGGCATGGTAAATTGGGCCAAATTTTGCTCAGAAATGTGACAAAAAGCACTTTTCAATTTTTGACCCAAATCAGAAAAAAACGTAGAACCGCGGTATGTGATTCTGGTGAAAATTTTGACCATTCATGAAACCTTGTTTTTTCCATGAAAAATTACTCGAACAAGTGGGAAAATGCATGGGCATGGTAAATTGGGCCAAATTTTGCTCAGAAATGTGACAAAAAGCACTTTTCAATTTTTGACCCAAATCAGAAAAAAACGTAGACCCGCGGTATGTGATTCTGGTGAAAAATTTTCACCATTCATGAAACCTTGTTTTTTCCATGACAAATTACTCAAACAAGTGGGAAAATGCATGGGCATGGTAAATTGGGCCAAATTTTGCTCAAAAATGTGACAAAAAGCACTTTTCAATTTTTGACCCAAATCAGAAAAAAACGCAGACCCGCGGTATGTGATTCTGGTGAAAATTTTGACCATTCATGAAACCTTGTTTTTTCCATGAACAATTACTCAAACGAGTGGGAAAATGCATGGGCATGGTAAATTGGGCCAAATTTTGCTCAGAAATGTGACAAAAAGCACTTTTCAATTTTTGACCCAAATCAGAAAAAAACGCAGACCCGCGGTATGTGATTCTGGTGAAAATTTTGACCATTCATGAAACCTTGTTTTTTCCATGACAAATTACTCAAACGAGTGGGAAAATGCATGGGCATGGTAAATTGGGCCAAATTTTGCTCAAAAATGTGACAAAAAGCACTTTTAAATTTTTGACCCAAATCAGAAAAAAACGCAGACCCGCGGTATGTGATTCTGGTGAAAATTTTGACCATTCATTAAACCTTGTTTTTTCCGTGAACAATTACTCAAACGAGTGGGAAAATGCATGGGCATGGTAAATTGGGACAAATTTTGCTCAGAAATGTGACAAAAAGCACTTTTAAATTTTTGACCCAAATCAGAAAAAAACGTATACCCGCGGTATGTGATTCTGGTGAAAATTTTGACCATTCATTAAACCTTGTTTTTTCCATGACAAATTACTCAAACGAGTGGGAAAATAAATGGGCATGGTAAATTGGGCCAAATTTTGCTCAGAAACGTGACAAAAAGCACTTTTCAATTTTTGACCCAAATCAGAAAAAAACGTAGACCCGCGGTATGTGATTCTGGTGAAAATTTTGACCATTCATGAAACCTTTTTTTTTCCATGACAAGTTACTCAAACGAGTGGGAAAATGCATGGGCATGGTAAATTGGGCCAAATTTTGCTCAGAAACGTGACAAAAAGCACTGTTCAATTTTTGACCCAAATCAGAAAAAAACGTAGACCCGCGGTATGTGATTCTGGTGAAAATTTTGACCATTCATGAAACCTTGTTTTTTCCATGACAAATTACTCAAACGAGTGGGAAAATGCATGGGCATGGTAAATTGGGCCAAATTTTGCTCAGAAATGTGACAAAAAGTACTTTTCATTTTTTGACCCAAATCAGAAAAAAACGCAGACCCGCGGTATGTGATTCTGGTGAAAATTTTGACCATTCATGAAACCTTTTTTTTCCATGACAAATTACTCAAACGAGTGGGAAAATGCATGGGCATGGTAAATTGGGCCAAATTTTGCTCAGAAACGTGACAAAAAGCACTTTTCAATTTTTTACCCAAATCAGAAAAAAACGTAGACCCGCGGTATGTGATTCTGGTGAAAATTTTGACCATTCATGAAACCTTGTTTTTTCCATGACAAATTACTCAAACGAGTGGGAAAATGCATGGGCATGGTAAATTGGGCCAAATTTTGCTCAGAAATGTGACAAAAAGTACTTTTCAATTTTTGACCCAAATCAGAAAAAAACGCAGACCCGCGGTATGTGATTCTGGTGAAAATTTTGACCATTCATGAAACCTTTTTTTTCCATGACAAATTACTCAAACGAGTGGGAAAATGCATGGGCATATCAAATTGGGCCAAATTTTGCTCAGAAACGTGACAAAAAGCACTTTTCAATTTTTGACCCAAATCAGAAAAAAACGTAGACCCGCGGTATGTGATTCTGGTGAAAATTTTGACCATTCATGAAACCTTGTTTTTTCCATGACAAATTACTCAAACGAGTGGGAAAATGCATGGGCATGGTAAATTGGGCCAAATTTTGCTCAGAAATGTGACAAAAAGCACTTTTCAATTTTTGACCCAAATCAGAAAAAAACGTAGACCCGCGGTATGTGATTCTGTTGAAAATTTTGACCATTCATGAAACCTTGTTTTTTCCATGACAAATTACTCAAACGAGTGGGAAAATGCATGGGCATGGTAAATTGGGCCAAATTTTGCTCAGAAACGTGACAAAAAGCACTTTTCAATTTTTGACCCAAATCAGAAAAAAACGTAGACCCGCGGTATGTGATTCTGGTGAAAATTTTGACCATTCATGAAACCTTGTTTTTTCCATGACAAATTACTCAAACGAGTGGGAAAATGCATGGGCATGGTAAATTGGGCCAAATTTTGCTCAGAAATGTGACAAAAAGTACTTTTCAATTTTTGACCCAAATCAGAAAAAAACGCAGACCCGCGGTATGTGATTCTGGTGAAAATTTTGACCATTCATGAAACCTTTTTTTTCCATGACAAATTACTCAAACAAGTGGGAAAATGCATGGGCATATCAAATTGGGCCAAATTTTGCTCAGAAACGTGACAAAAAGCACTTCTCAATTTTTGACCCAAATCAGAAAAAAACGTAGACCCGCGGTATGTGATTCTGGTGAAAATTTTGACCATTCATGAAACCTTGTTTTTTCCATGACAAATTACTCAAACGAGTGGGAAAATGCATGGGCATGGTAAATTGGGCCAAATTTTGCTCAGAAATGTGACAAAAAGTACTTTTCAATTTTTGACCCAAATCAGAAAAAAACGCAGACCCGCGGTATGTGATTCTGGTGAAAATTTTGACCATTCATGAAACCTTTTTTTTCCATGACAAATTACTCAAACGAGTGGGAAAATGCATGGGCATGGTAAATTGGGCCAAATTTTGCTCAGAAACGTGACAAAAAGCACTTTTCAATTTTTTACCCAAATCAGAAAAAAACGTAGACCCGCGGTATGTGATTCTGGTGAAAATTTTGACCATTCATGAAACCTTGTTTTTTCCATGACAAATTACTCAAACGAGTGGGAAAATGCATGGGCATGGTAAATTGGGCCAAATTTTGCTCAGAAATGTGACAAAAAGTACTTTTCAATTTTTGACCCAAATCAGAAAAAAACGTAGACCCGCGGTATGTGATTCTGGTGAAAATTTTGACCATTCATGAAACCTTGTTTTTTCCATGACAAATTACTCAAACGAGTGGGAAAATGCATGGGCATGGTAAATTGGGCCAAATTTTGCTCAGAAATGTGACAAAAAGCACTTTTCAATTTTTGACCCAAATCAGAAAAAAACGTAGACCCGTGGTATGTGATTCTGGTGAAAATTTTGACCATTCATGAAACCTTGTTTTTTCCATGAAAAATTACTCAAACAAGTGGGAAAATGCATGGGCATGGTAAATTGGGTCAAATTTTGCTCAGAAACGTGACAAAAAGCACTTTTCAATTTTTGACCCAAATCAGAAAAAAACGTAGACCCGCGGTATGTGATTCTGGTGAAAATTTTGACCATTCACTTTTCAATTTTTGACCCAAATCAGAAAAAAACTTAGACCCGCGGTATGTGATTCTGGTGAAAATTTTGACCATTCATGAAACCTTGTTTTTTCCATGAAAAATTACTCAAACGAGTGGGAAAATGCATGGTCATGGTAAATTGGGCCAAATTTAGCTCAGAAATGTGACAAAAAGCACTTTTAAATTTTTGACCCAAATCAGAAAAAAACGTAGACCCGTGGTATGTGATTCTGGTGAAAATTTTGACCATTCATGAAACCTTGTTTTTTCCATGACAAATTACTCAAACGAGTGGGAAAATGCATGGGCATGGTAAATTGGGCCAAATTTTGCTCAGAAATGTGACAAAAAGTACTTTTCAATTTTTGACCCAAATCAGAAAAAAACGCAGACCCGCGGTATGTGATTCTGGTGAAAATTTTGACCATTCATGAAACCTTTTTTTTCCATGACAAATTACTCAAACGAGTGGGAAAATGCATGGGCATATCAAATTGGGCCAAATTTTGCTCAGAAACGTGACAAAAAGCACTTTTCAATTTTTGACCCAAATCAGAAAAAAACGTAGACCCGCGGTATGTGATTCTGGTGAAAATTTTGACCATTCATGAAACCTTGTTTTTTCCATGACAAATTACTCAAACGAGTGGGAAAATGCATGGGCATGGTAAATTGGGCCAAATTTTGCTCAGAAACGTGACAAAAAGCACTTTTCAATTTTTGACCCAAATCAGAAAAAAACGTAGACCCGCGGTATGTGATTCTGGTGAAAATTTTGACCATTCATGAAACCTTGTTTTTTCCATGACAAATTACTCAAACGAGTGGGAAAATGCATGGGCATGGTAAATTGGGCCAAATTTTGCTCAGAAATGTGACAAAAAGTACTTTTCAATTTTTGACCCAAATCAGAAAAAAACGCAGACCCGCGGTATGTGATTCTGGTGAAAATTTTGACCATTCATGAAACCTTTTTTTTCCATGACAAATTACTCAAACGAGTGGGAAAATGCATGGGCATATCAAATTGGGCCAAATTTTGCTCAGAAACGTGACAAAAAGCACTTTTCAATTTTTTACCCAAATCAGAAAAAAACGTAGACCCGCGGTATGTGATTCTGGTGAAAATTTTGACCATTCATGAAACCTTGTTTTTTCCATGACAAATTACTCAAACGAGTGGGAAAATGCATGGGCATGGTAAATTGGGCCAAATTTTGCTCAGAAATGTGACAAAAAGTACTTTTCAATTTTTGACCCAAATCAGAAAAAAACACAGACCCGCGGTATGTGATTCTGGTGAAAATTTTGACCATTCATGAAACCTTTTTTTTCCATGACAAATTACTCAAACGAGTGGGAAAATGCATGGGCATGGTAAATTGGGCCAAATTTTGCTCAGAAACTTGACAAAAAGCACTTTTCAATTTTTTACCCAAATCAGAAAAAAACGTAGACCCGCGGTATGTGATTCTGGTGAAAATTTTGACCATTCATGAAACCTTGTTTTTTCCATGACAAATTACTCAAACGAGTGGGAAAATGCATGGGCATGGTAAATTGGGCCAAATTTTGCTCAGAAACGTGACAAAAAGCACTTTTCAATTTTTGACCCAAATCAGAATAAAACGTAGACCCGCGGTATGTGATTCTGTTGAAAATTTTTCACCATTCATGAAACCTTGTTTTTTCCATGACAAATTACTCAAACGAGTGGGAAAATGCATGGGCATGGTAAATTGGGCCAAATTTTGCTCAGAAACGTGACAAAAAGCACTTTTCAATTTTTGACCCAAATCAGAAAAAAACGTAGACCCGCGGTATGTGATTCTGTTGAAAATTTTGACCATTCATGAAACCTTGTTTTTTCCATGACAAATTACTCAAACGAGTGGGAAAATGCATGGGCATGGTAAATTGGGCCAAATTTTGCTCAGAAACGTGACAAAAAGCACTTTTCAATTTTTGACCCAAATCAGAAAAAAACGTAGACCCGCGGTATGTGATTCTGGTGAAAATTTTGACCATTCATGAAACTTTGTTTTTTCCATGACAAATTACTCAAACGAGTGGGAAAATGCATGGGCATGGTAAATTGGGCCAAATTTTGCTCAGAAATGTGACAAAAAGTACTTTTCAATTTTTGACCCAAATCAGAAAAAAAACGCAGACCCGCGGTATGTGATTCTGGTGAAAATTTTGACCATTCATGAAACCTTTTTTTTCCATGACAAATTACTCAAACGAGTGGGAAAATGAATGGGCATATCAAATTGGGCCAAATTTTGCTCAGAAACGTGACAAAAAGCACTTTTCAATTTTTGACCCAAATCAGAAAAAAACGTAGACCCGCGGTATGTGATTCTGGTGAAAATTTTGACCATTCATGAAACCTTGTTTTTTCCATGACAAATTACTCAAACGAGTGGGAAAATGCATGGGCATGGTAAATTGGGCCAAATTTTGCTCAGAAATGTGACAAAAAGTACTTTTCAATTTTTGACCCAAATCAGAAAAAAACGCAGACCCGCGGTATGTGATTCTGGTGAAAATTTTGACCATTCATGAAACCTTTTTTTTCCATGACAAATTACTCAAACGAGTGGGAAAATGCATGGGCATGGTAAATTGGGCCAAATTTTGCTCAGAAACGTGACAAAAAGCACTTTTCAATTTTTGACCCAAATCAGAAAAAAACGTAGACCCGCGGTATGTGATTCTGGTGAAAATTTTGACCATTCATGAAACCTTGTTTTTTCCATGACAAATTACTCAAACGAGTAGGAAAATGCATGGGCATGGTAAATTGGGCCAAATTTTGCTCAGAAATGTGACAAAAAGTACTTTTCAATTTTTGACCCAAATCAGAAAAAAACGCAGACCCGCGGTATGTGATTCTGGTGAAAATTTTGACCATTCATGAAACCTTTTTTTTCCATGACAAATTACTCAAACGAGTGGGAAAATGCATGGGCATATCAAATTGGGCCAAATTTTGCTCAGAAACGTGACAAAAAGCACTTTTCAATTTTTGACCCAAATCAGAAAAAAACATAGACCCGCGGTATGTGATTCTGGTGAAAATTTTGACCATTCATGAAACCTTGTTTTTTCCATGACAAATTACTCAAACGAGTGGGAAAATGCATGGGCATGGTAAATTGGGCCAAATTTTGCTCAGAAATGTGACAAAAAGCACTTTTCAATTTTTGACCCAAATCAGAAAAAAACGTAGACCCGCGGTATGTGATTCTGTTGAAAATTTTTCACCATTCATGAAACCTTGTTTTTTCCATGACAAATTACTCAAACGAGTGGGAAAATGCATGGGCATGGTAAATTGGGCCAAATTTTGCTCAGAAACGTGACAAAAAGCACTTTTCAATTTTTGACCCAAATCAGAAAAAAACGTAGACCCGCGGTATGTGATTCTGTTGAAAATTTTGACCATTCATGAAACCTTGTTTTTTCCATGACAAATTACTCAAACGAGTGGGAAAATGCATGGGCATGGTAAATTGGGCCAAATTTTGCTCAGAAATGTGACAAAAAGTACTTTTCAATTTTTGACCCAAATCAGAAAAAAACGCAGACCCGCGGTATGTGATTCTGGTGAAAATTTTGACCATTCATGAAACCTTGTTTTTTCCATGACAAATTACTCAAACGAGTGGGAAAATGCATGGGCATGGTAAATTGGGCCAAATTTTGCTCAGAAATGTGACAAAAAGTACTTTTCAATTTTTGACCCAAATCAGAAAAAAACGCAGACCCGCGGTATGTGATTCTGGTGAAAATTTTAACCATTCATGAAACCTTTTTTTTCCATGACAAATTACTCAAACGAGTGGGAAAATGCATGGGCATGGTAAATTGGGCCAAATTTTGCTCAGAAATGTGACAAAAAGTACTTTTCAATTTTTGACCCAAATCAGAAAAAAACGCAGACCCGCGGTATGTGATTCTGGTGAAAATTTTGACCATTCATGAAACCTTTTTTTTCCATGACAAATTACTCAAACGAGTGGGAAAATGCATGGGCATATCAAATTGGGCCAAATTTTGCTCAGAAACGTGACAAAAAGCACTTTTCAATTTTTGACCCAAATCAGCAAAAAACGTAGACCCGCGGTATGTGATTCTGTTGAAAATTTTGACCATTCATGAAACCTTATTTTTTCCATGACAAATTACTCAAACGAGTGGGAAAATGCATGGGCATGGTAAATTGGGCCAAATTTTGCTCAGAAATGTGACAAAAAGTACTTTTCAATTTTTGACCCAAATCAGAAAAAAACGCAGACCCGCGGTATGTGATTCTGGTGAAAATTTTGACCATTCATGAAACCTTTTTTTTCCATGACAAATTACTCAAACGAGTGGGAAAATGCATGGGCATATCAAATTGGGCCAAATTTTGCTCAGAAACGTGACAAAAAGCACTTTTCAATTTTTTACCCAAATCAGAAAAAAACGTAGACCCGCGGTATGTGATTCTGGTGAAAATTTTGACCATTCATGAAACCTTGTTTTTTCCATGACAAATTACTCAAACGAGTGGGAAAATGCATGGGCATGGTAAATTGGGCCAAATTTTGCTCAGAAATGTGACAAAAAGTACTTTTCAATTTTTGACCCAAATCAGAAAAAAACGCAGACCCGCGGTATGTGATTCTGGTGAAAATTTTGACCATTCATGAAACCTTTTTTTTCCATGACAAATTACTCAAACGAGTGGGAAAATGCATGGGCATGGTAAATTGGGGCAAATTTTGCTCAGAAATGTGACAAAAAGTACTTTTCAATTTTTGACCCAAATCAGAAAAAAACGCAGACCCGCGGTATGTGATTCTGGTGAAAATTTTGACCATTCATGAAACCTTTTTTTTCCATGACAAATTACTCAAACGAGTGGGAAAATGCATGGGCATATCAAATTGGGCCAAATTTTGCTCAGAAACGTGACAAAAAGCACTTTTCAATTTTTTACCCAAATCAGAAAAAAACGTAGACCCGCGGTATGTGATTCTGGTGAAAATTTTGACCATTCATGAAACCTTGTTTTTTCCATGACAAATTACTCAAACGAGTGGGAAAATGCATGGGCATGGTAAATTGGGCCAAATTTTGCTCAGAAATGTGACAAAAAGTACTTTTCAATTTTTGACCCAAATCAGAAAAAAACGCAGACCCGCGGTATGTGATTCTGGTGAAAATTTTGACCATTCATGAAACCTTGTTTTTTCCATGACAAATTACTCAAACGAGTGGGAAAATGCATGGGCATGGTAAATTGGGCCAAATTTTGCTCAGAAATGTTACAAAAAGCACTTTTCAATTTTTGACCCAAATCAGAAAAAAACGTAGACCCGCGGTATGTGATTCTGGTGAAAATTTTGACCATTCATGAAACCTTGTTTTTTCCATGACAAATTACTCAAACGAGTGGGAAAATGCATGGGCATGGTAAATTGGGCCAAATTTTGCTCAGAAATGTGACAAAAAGTACTTTTCAATTTTTGACCCAAATCAGAAAAAAACGCAGACCCGCGGTATGTGATTCTGGTGAAAATTTTGACCATTCATGAAACCTTGTTTTTTCCATGACAAATTACTCAAACGAGTGGGAAAATGCATGGGCATGGTAAATTGGGCCAAATTTTGCTCAGAAATGTGACAAAAAGTACTTTTCAATTTTTGACCCAAATCAGAAAAAAACGTAGACCCGCGGTATGTGATTCTGGTGAAAATTTTGACCATTCATGAAACCTTTTTTTTCCATGACAAATTACTCAAACGAGTGGGAAAATGCATGGGCATGGTAAATTGGGCCAAATTTTGCTCAGAAATGTGACAAAAAGTACTTTTCAATTTTTGACCCAAATCAGAAAAAAACGCAGACCCGCGGTATGTGATTCTGGTGAAAATTTTGACCATTCATGAAACCTTTTTTTTCCATGACAAATTACTCAAACGAGTGGGAAAATGCATGGGCATATCAAATTGGGCCAAATTTTGCTCAGAAACGTGACAAAAAGCACTTTTCAATTTTTTACCCAAATCAGAAAAAAACGTAGACCCGCGGTATGTGATTCTGGTGAAAATTTTGACCATTCATGAAACCTTGTTTTTTCCATGACAAATTACTCAAACGAGTGGGAAAATGCATGGGCATGGTAAATTGGGCCAAATTTTGCTCAGAAATGTGACAAAAAGTACTTTTCAATTTTTGACCCAAATCAGAAAAAAACGCAGACCCGCGGTATGTGATTCTGGTGAAAATTTTGACCATTCATGAAACCTTTTTTTTCCATGACAAATTACTCAAACGAGTGGGAAAATGCATGGGCATGGTAAATTGGGCCAAATTTTGCTCAGAAACGTGACAAAAAGCACTTTTCAATTTTTGACCCAAATCAGAAAAAAACGTAGACCCGCGGTATGTGATTCTGTTGAAAATTTTGACCATTCATGAAACCTTGTTTTTTCCATGACAAATTACTCAAACGAGTGGGAAAATGCATGGGCATGGTAAATTGGGCCAAATTTTGCTCAGAAATGTGACAAAAAGTACTTTTCAATTTTTGACCCAAATCAGAAAAAAACGCAGACCCGCGGTATGTGATTCTGGTGAAAATTTTGACCATTCATGAAACCTTGTTTTTTCCATGACAAATTACTCAAACGAGTGGGAAAATGCATGGGCATGGTAAATTGGGCCAAATTTTGCTCAGAAACGTGACAAAAAGCACTTTTCAATTTTTGACCCAAATCAGAAAAAAACGTAGACCCGCGGTATGTGATTCTGGTGAAAATTTTGACCATTCATGAAACCTTGTTTTTTCCATGACAAATTACTCAAACGAGTGGGAAAATGCATGGGCATGGTAAATTGGGCCAAATTTTGCTCAGAAATGTGACAAAAAGTACTTTTCAATTTTTGACCCAAATCAGAAAAAAACGCAGACCCGGTATGTGATTCTGGTGAAAATTTTGACCATTCATGAAACCTTGTTTTTTCCATGACAAATTACTCAAACGAGTGGGAAAATGCATGGGCATGGTAAATTGGGCCAAATTTTGCTCAGAAATGTGACAAAAAGTACTTTTCAATTTTTGACCCAAATCAGAAAAAAACGTAGACCCGCGGTATGTGATTCTGGTGAAAATTTTGACCATTCATGAAACCTTGTTTTTTCCATGACAAATTACTCAAACGAGTGGGAAAATGCATGGGCATGGTAAATTGGGCCAAATTTTGCTCAGAAATGTGACAAAAAGCACTTTTCAATTTTTGACCCAAATCAGAAAAAAACGCAGACCCGCGGTATGTGATTCTGGTGAAAATTTTGACCATTCATGAAACCTTTTTTTTCCATGACAAATTACTCAAACGAGTGGGAAAATGCATGGGCATATCAAATTGGGCCAAATTTTGCTCAGAAACGTGACAAAAAGCACTTTTCAATTTTTGACCCAAATCAGAAAAAAACGTAGACCCGCGGTATGTGATTCTGGTGAAAATTTTGACCATTCATGAAACCTTGTTTTTTCCATGACAAATTACTCAAACGAGTGGGAAAATGCATGGGCATGGTAAATTGGGCCAAATTTTGCTCAGAAATGTGACAAAAAGTACTTTTCAATTTTTGACCCAAATCAGAAAAAAACGCAGACCCGCGGTATGTGATTCTGGTGAAAATTTTGACCATTCATGAAACCTTTTTTTTCCATGACAAATTACTCAAACGAGTGGGAAAATGCATGGGCATATCAAATTGGGCCAAATTTTGCTCAGAAACGTGACAAAAAGCACTTTTCAATTTTTGACCCAAATCAGAAAAAAACGTAGACCCGCGGTATGTGATTCTGGTGAAAATTTTGACCATTCATGAAACCTTGTTTTTTCCATGAAAAATTACTCAAACGAGTGGGAAAATGCATGGGCATGGTAAATTGGGCCAAATTTTGCTCAGAAATGTGACAAAAAGTACTTTTCAATTTTTGACCCAAATCAGAAAAAAACGCAGACCGGCGGTATGTGATTCTGGTGAAAATTTTGACCATTCATGAAACCTTTTTTTTCCATGACAAATTACTCAAACGAGTGGGAAAATGCATGGGCATGGTAAATTGGGCCAAATTTTGCTCAGAAATGTGACAAAAAGTACTTTTCAATTTTTGACCCAAATCAGAAAAAAACGCAGACCCGCGGTATGTGATTCTGGTGAAAATTTTGACCATTCATGAAACCTTTTTTTTCCATGACAAATTACTCAAACGAGTGGGAAAATGCATGGGCATGGTAAATTGGGCCAAATTTTGCTCAGAAATGTGACAAAAAGCACTTTTCAATTTTTGACCCAAATCAGAAAAAAACGCAGACCCGCGGTATGTGATTCTGGTGAAAATTTTGACCATTCATGAAACCTTTTTTTTCCATGACAAATTACTCAAACGAGTGGGAAAATGCATGGGCATATCAAATTGGGCCAAATTTTGCTCAGAAACGTGACAAAAAGCACTTTTCAATTTTTGACCCAAATCAGAAAAAAACGTAGACCCGCGGTATGTGATTCTGGTGAAAATTTTGACCATTCATGAAACCTTGTTTTTTCCATGACAAATTACTCAAACGAGTGGGAAAATGCATGGGCATGGTAAATTGGGCCAAATTTTGCTCAGAAATGTGACAAAAAGTACTTTTCAATTTTTGACCCAAATCAGAAAAAAACGCAGACCCGCGGTATGTGATTCTGGTGAAAATTTTGACCATTCATGAAACCTTTTTTTTCCATGACAAATTACTCAAACGAGTGGGAAAATGCATGGGCATGGTAAATTGGGCGAAATTTTGCTCAGAAATGTGACAAAAAGTACTTTTCAATTTTTGACCCAAATCAGAAAAAAACGCAGACCCGCGGTATGTGATTCTGGTGAAAATTTTGACCATTCATGAAACCTTTTTTTTCCATGACAAATTACTCAAACGAGTGGGAAAATGCATGGGCATGGTAAATTGGGCCAAATTTTGCTCAGAAACGTGACAAAAAGCACTTTTCAATTTTTGACCCAAATCAGAAAAAAACGTAGACCCGCGGTATGTCATTCTGTTGAAAATTTTGACCATTCATGAAACCTTGTTTTTTCCATGACAAATTACTCAAACGAGTGGGAAAATGCATGGGCATGGTAAATTGGGCCAAATTTTGCTCAGAAACGTGACAAAAAGCACTTTTCAATTTTTGACCCAAATCAGAAAAAAACGTAGACCCGCGGTATGTGATTCTGGTGAAAATTTTGACCATTCATGAAACCTTGTTTTTTCCATGACAAATTACTCAAACGAGTGGGAAAATGCATGGGCATGGTAAATTGGGCCAAATTTTGCTCAGAAATGTGACAAAAAGTACTTTTCAATTTTTGACCCAAATCAGAAAAAAACGCAGACCCGCGGTATGTGATTCTGGTGAAAATTTTGACCATTCATGAAACCTTTTTTTTCCATGACAAATTACTCAAACGAGTGGGAAAATGCATGGGCATGGTAAATTGGGCCAAATTTTGCTCAGAAACGTGACAAAAAGAACTTTTCAATTTTTTACCCAAATCAGAAAAAAACGTAGACCCGCGGTATGTGATTCTGGTGAAAATTTTGACCATTCATGAAACCTTGTTTTTTCCATGACAAATTACTCAAACGAGTGGGAAAATGCATGGGCATGGTAAATTGGGCCAAATTTTGCTCAGAAACGTGACAAAAAGAACTTTTCAATTTTTGACCCAAATCAGAAAAAAACGTAGACCCGCGGTATGTGATTCTGTTGAAAATTTTTCACCATTCATGAAACCTTGTTTTTTCCATGACAAATTACTCAAACGAGTGGGAAAATGCATGGGCATGGTAAATTGGGCCAAATTTTGCTCAGAAACGTGACAAAAAGCACTTTTCAATTTTTTACCCAAATCAGAAAAAAACGTAGACCCGCGGTATGTGATTCTGGTGAAAATTTTGACCATTCATGAAACCTTGTTTTTTCCATGACAAATTACTCAAACGAGTGGGAAAATGCATGGGCATGGTAAATTGGGCCAAATTTTGCTCAGAAACGTGACAAAAAGCACTTTTCAATTTTTGACCCAAATCAGAAAAAAACGTAGACCCGCGGTATGTGATTCTGTTGAAAATTTTTCACCATTCATGAAACCTTGTTTTTTCCATGACAAATTACTCAAACGAGTGGGAAAATGCATGGGCATGGTAAATTGGGCCAAATTTTGCTCAGAAACGTGACAAAAAGCACTTTTCAATTTTTGACCCAAATCAGAAAAAAACGTAGACCCGCGGTATGTGATTCTGTTGAAAATTTTGACCATTCATGAAACCTTGTTTTTTCCATGACAAATTACTCAAACGAGTGGGAAAATGCATGGGCATGGTAAATTGGGCCAAATTTTGCTCAGAAACGTGACAAAAACACTTTTCAATTTTTGACCCAAATCAGAAAAAAACGTAGACCCGCGGTATGTGATTCTGGTGAAAATTTTGACCATTCATGAAACCTTGTTTTTTCCATGACAAATTACTCAAACGAGTGGGAAAATGCATGGGCATGGTAAATTGGGCCAAATTTTGCTCAGAAATGTGACAAAAAGTACTTTTCAATTTTTGACCCAAATCAGAAAAAAACGCAGACCCGCGGTATGTGATTCTGGTGAAAATTTTGACCATTCATGAAACCTTTTTTTTCCATGACAAATTACTCAAACGAGTGGGAAAATGCATGGGCATGGTAAATTGGGCCAAATTTTGCTCAGAAACGTGACAAAAAGCACTTTTCAATTTTTGACCCAAATCAGAAAAAAACGTAGACCCGCGGTATGTGATTCTGGTGAAAATTTTGACCATTCATGAAACCTTGTTTTTTCCATGACAAATTACTCAAACGAGTAGGAAAATGCATGGGCATGGTAAATTGGGCCAAATTTTGCTCAGAAATGTGACAAAAAGTACTTTTCAATTTTTGACCCAAATCAGAAAAAAACGCAGACCCGCGGTATGTGATTCTGGTGAAAATTTTGACCATTCATGAAACCTTTTTTTTCCATGACAAATTACTCAAACGAGTGGGAAAATGCATGGGCATATCAAATTGGGCCAAATTTTGCTCAGAAACGTGACAAAAAGCACTTTTCAATTTTTGACCCAAATCAGAAAAAAACGTAGACCCGCGGTATGTGATTCTGGTGAAAATTTTGACCATTCATGAAACCTTGTTTTTTCCATGACAAATTACTCAAACGAGTGGGAAAATGCATGGGCATGGTAAATTGGGCCAAATTTTGCTCAGAAATGTGACAAAAAGCACTTTTCAATTTTTGACCCAAATCAGAAAAAAACGTAGACCCGCGGTATGTGATTCTGTTGAAAATTTTTCACCATTCATGAAACCTTGTTTTTTCCATGACAAATTACTCAAACGAGTGGGAAAATGCATGGGCATGGTAAATTGGGCCAAATTTTGCTCAGAAACGTGACAAAAAGCACTTTTCAATTTTTGACCCAAATCAGAAAAAAACGTAGACCCGCGGTATGTGATTCTGTTGAAAATTTTGACCATTCATGAAACCTTGTTTTTTCCATGACAAATTACTCAAACGATTGGGAAAATGCATGGGCATGGTAAATTGGGCCAAATTTTGCTCAGAAATGTGACAAAAAGTACTTTTCAATTTTTGACCCAAATCAGAAAAAAACGCAGACCCGCGGTATGTGATTCTGGTGAAAATTTTGACCATTCATGAAACCTTGTTTTTTCCATGACAAATTACTCAAACGAGTGGGAAAATGCATGGGCATGGTAAATTGGGCCAAATTTTGCTCAGAAATGTGACAAAAAGTACTTTTCAATTTTTGACCCAAATCAGAAAAAAACGCAGACCCGCGGTATGTGATTCTGGTGAAAATTTTAACCATTCATGAAACCTTTTTTTTCCATGACAAATTACTCAAACGAGTGGGAAAATGCATGGGCATGGTAAATTGGGCCAAATTTTGCTCAGAAATGTGACAAAAAGTACTTTTCAATTTTTGACCCAAATCAGAAAAAAACGCAGACCCGCGGTATGTGATTCTGGTGAAAATTTTGACCATTCATGAAACCTTTTTTTTCCATGACAAATTACTCAAACGAGTGGGAAAATGCATGGGCATATCAAATCGGGCCAAATTTTGCTCAGAAACGTGACAAAAAGCACTTTTCAATTTTTGACCCAAATCAGCAAAAAACGTAGACCCGCGGTATGTGATTCTGTTGAAAATTTTGACCATTCATGAAACCTTATTTTTTCCATGACAAATTACTCAAACGAGTGGGAAAATGCATGGGCATGGTAAATTGGGCCAAATTTTGCTCAGAAATGTGACAAAAAGTACTTTTCAATTTTTGACCCAAATCAGAAAAAAACGCAGACCCGCGGTATGTGATTCTGGTGAAAATTTTGACCATTCATGAAACCTTTTTTTTCCATGAAAAATTACTCAAACGAGTGGGAAAATGCATGGGCATATCAAATTGGGCCAAATTTTGCTCAGAAACGTGACAAAAAGCACTTTTCAATTTTTTACCCAAATCAGAAAAAAACGTAGACCCGCGGTATGTGATTCTGGTGAAAATTTTGACCATTCATGAAACCTTGTTTTTTCCATGACAAATTACTCAAACGAGTGGGAAAATGCATGGGCATGGTAAATTGGGCCAAATTTTGCTCAGAAATGTGACAAAAAGTACTTTTCAATTTTTGACCCAAATCAGAAAAAAACGCAGACCCGCGGTATGTGATTCTGGTGAAAATTTTGACCATTCATGAAACCTTGTTTTTTCCATGACAAATTACTCAAACGAGTGGGAAAATGCATGGGCATGGTAAATTGGGCCAAATTTTGCTCAGAAATGTGACAAAAAGTACTTTTCAATTTTTGACCCAAATCAGAAAAAAACGCAGACCCGCGGTATGTGATTCTGGTGAAAATTTTGACCATTCATGAAACCTTTTTTTTCCATGACAAATTACTCAAACGAGTGGGAAAATGCATGGGCATGGTAAATTGGGGCAAATTTTGCTCAGAAATGTGACAAAAAGTACTTTTCAATTTTTGACCCAAATCAGAAAAAAACGCAGACCCGCGGTATGTGATTCTGGTGAAAATTTTGACCATTCATGAAACCTTTTTTTTCCATGACAAATTACTCAAACGAGTGGGAAAATGCATGGGCATATCAAATTGGGCCAAATTTTGCTCAGAAACGTGACAAAAAGCACTTTTCAATTTTTTACCCAAATCAGAAAAAAACGTAGACCCGCGGTATGTGATTCTGGTGAAAATTTTGACCATTCATGAAACCTTGTTTTTTCCATGACAAATTACTCAAACGAGTGGGAAAATGCATGGGCATGGTAAATTGGGCCAAATTTTGCTCAGAAATGTGACAAAAAGTACTTTTCAATTTTTGACCCAAATCAGAAAAAAACGCAGACCCGCGGTATGTGATTCTGGTGAAAATTTTGACCATTCATGAAACCTTGTTTTTTCCATGACAAATTACTCAAACGAGTGGGAAAATGCATGGGCATGGTAAATTGGGCCAAATTTTGCTCAGAAATGTGACAAAAAGCACTTTTCAATTTTTGACCCAAATCAGAAAAAAACGTAGACCCGCGGTATGTGATTCTGGTGAAAATTTTGACCATTCATGAAACCTTGTTTTTTCCATGACAAATTACTCAAACGAGTGGGAAAATGCATGGGCATGGTAAATTGGGCCAAATTTTGCTCAGAAATGTGACAAAAAGTACTTTTCAATTTTTGACCCAAATCAGAAAAAAACGCAGACCCGCGGTATGTGATTCTGGTGAAAATTTTGACCATTCATGAAACCTTGTTTTTTCCATGACAAATTACTCAAACGAGTGGGAAAATGCATGGGCATGGTAAATTGGGCCAAATTTTGCTCAGAAATGTGACAAAAAGTACTTTTCAATTTTTGACCCAAATCAGAAAAAAACGCAGACCCGCGGTATGTGATTCTGGTGAAAATTTTGACCATTCATGAAACCTTTTTTTTCCATGACAAATTACTCAAACGAGTGGGAAAATGCATGGGCATGGTAAATTGGGCCAAATTTTGCTCAGAAATGTGACAAAAAGTACTTTTCAATTTTTGACCCAAATCAGAAAAAAACGCAGACCCGCGGTATGTGATTCTGGTGAAAATTTTGACCATTCATGAAACCTTTTTTTTCCATGACAAATTACTCAAACGAGTGGGAAAATGCATGGGCATATCAAATTGGGCCAAATTTTGCTCAGAAACGTGACAAAAAGCACTTTTCAATTTTTTACCCAAATCAGAAAAAAACGTAGACCCGCGGTATGTGATTCTGGTGAAAATTTTGACCATTCATGAAACCTTGTTTTTTCCATGACAAATTACTCAAACGAGTGGGAAAATGCATGGGCATGGTAAATTGGGCCAAATTTTGCTCAGAAATGTGACAAAAAGTACTTTTCAATTTTTGACCCAAATCAGAAAAAAACGCAGACCCGCGGTATGTGATTCTGGTGAAAATTTTGACCATTCATGAAACCTTTTTTTTCCATGACAAATTACTCAAACGAGTGGGAAAATGCATGGGCATGGTAAATTGGGCCAAATTTTGCTCAGAAATGTGACAAAAAGTACTTTTCAATTTTTGACCCAAATCAGAAAAAAACGCAGACCCGCGGTATGTGATTCTGGTGAAAATTTTGACCATTCATGAAACCTTTTTTTTCCATGACAAATTACTCAAACGAGTGGGAAAATGCATGGGCATGGTAAATTGGGCCAAATTTTGCTCAGAAACGTGACAAAAAGCACTTTTCAATTTTTGACCCAAATCAGAAAAAAACGTAGACCCGCGGTATGTGATTCTGTTGAAAATTTTGACCATTCATGAAACCTTGTTTTTTCCATGACAAATTACTCAAACGAGTGGGAAAATGCATGGGCATGGTAAATTGGGCCAAATTTTGCTCAGAAATGTGACAAAAAGTACTTTTCAATTTTTGACCCAAATCAGAAAAAAACGCAGACCCGCGGTATGTGATTCTGGTGAAAATTTTGACCATTCATGAAACCTTGTTTTTTCCATGACAAATTACTCAAACGAGTGGGAAAATGCATGGGCATGGTAAATTGGGCCAAATTTTGCTCAGAAACGTGACAAAAAGCACTTTTCAATTTTTGACCCAAATCAGAAAAAAACGTAGACCCGCGGTATGTGATTCTGGTGAAAATTTTGACCATTCATGAAACCTTGTTTTTTCCATGACAAATTACTCAAACGAGTGGGAAAATGCATGGGCATGGTAAATTGGGCCAAATTTTGCTCAGAAATGTGACAAAAAGTACTTTTCAATTTTTGACCCAAATCAGAAAAAAACGCAGACCCGCGGTATGTGATTCTGGTGAAAATTTTGACCATTCATGAAACCTTGTTTTTTCCATGACAAATTACTCAAACGAGTGGGAAAATGCATGGGCATGGTAAATTGGGCCAAATTTTGCTCAGAAATGTGACAAAAAGTACTTTTCAATTTTTGACCCAAATCAGAAAAAAACGTAGACCCGCGGTATGTGATTCTGGTGAAAATTTTGACCATTCATGAAACCTTGTTTTTTCCATGACAAATTACTCAAACGAGTGGGAAAATGCATGGGCATGGTAAATTGGGCCAAATTTTGCTCAGAAATGTGACAAAAAGCACTTTTCAATTTTTGACCCAAATCAGCAAAAAACGTAGACCCGCGGTATGTGATTCTGTTGAAAATTTTGACCATTCATGAAACCTTGTTTTTTCCATGACAAATTACTCAAACGAGTGGGAAAATGCATGGGCATGGTAAATTGGGCCAAATTTTGCTCAGAAATGTGACAAAAAGTACTTTTCAATTTTTGATCCAAATCAGAAAAAAACGCAGACCCGCGGTATGTGATTCTGGTGAAAATTTTGACCATTCATGAAACCTTGTTTTTTCCATGACAAATTACTCAAACGAGTGGGAAAATGCATGGGCATGGTAAATTGGGCCAAATTTTGCTCAGAAACGTGACAAAAAGCACTTTTCAATTTTTGACCCAAATCAGAAAAAAACGTAGACCCGCGGTATGTGATTCTGGTGAAAATTTTGACCATTCATGAAACCTTGTTTTTTCCATGACAAATTACTCAAACGAGTGGGAAAATGCATGGGCATGGTAAATTGGGCCAAATTTTGCTCAGAAATGTGACAAAAAGTACTTTTCAATTTTTGACCCAAATCAGAAAAAAACGCAGACCCGCGGTATGTGATTCTGGTGAAAATTTTGACCATTCATGAAACCTTGTTTTTTCCATGACAAATTACTCAAACGAGTGGGAAAATGCATGGGCATGGTAAATTGGGCCAAATTTTGCTCAGAAATGTGACAAAAAGTACTTTTCAATTTTTGATCCAAATCAGAAAAAAACGCAGACCCGCGGTATGTGATTCTGGTGAAAATTTTGACCATTCATGAAACCTTGTTTTTTCCATGACAAATTACTCAAACGAGTGGGAAAATGCATGGGCATGGTAAATTGGGCCAAATTTTGCTCAGAAACGTGACAAAAAGCACTTTTCAATTTTTGACCCAAATCAGAAAAAAACGTAGACCCGCGGTATGTGATTCTGGTGAAAATTTTGACCATTCATGAAACCTTGTTTTTTCCATGACAAATTACTCAAACGAGTGGGAAAATGCATGGGCATGGTAAATTGGGCCAAATTTTGCTCAGAAATGTGACAAAAAGTACTTTTCAATTTTTGACCCAAATCAGAAAAAAACGCAGACCCGCGGTATGTGATTCTGGTGAAAATTTTGACCATTCATGAAACCTTGTTTTTTCCATGACAAATTACTCAAACGAGTGGGAAAATGCATGGGCATGGTAAATTGGGCCAAATTTTGCTCAGAAATGTGACAAAAAGTACTTTTCAATTTTTGACCCAAATCAGAGAAAAACGTAGACCCGCGGTATGTGATTCTGGTGAAAATTTTGACCATTCATGAAATCTTGTTTTTTCCATTACAAATGACTCAAACAAGTGGGAAAATGCATGGGCATGGTAAATTGGGCCAAATTTTGCTCAGAAATGTGACAAAAAGCACTTTTCAATTTTTGACCCAAATCAGCAAAAAACGTAGACCCGCGGTATGTGATTCTGTTGAAAATTTTGACCATTCATGAAACCTTGTTTTTTCCATGACAAATTACTCAAACGAGTGGGAAAATGCATGGGCATGGTAAATTGGGCCAAATTTTGCTCAGAAATGTGACAAAAAGTACTTTTCAATTTTTGACCCAAATCAGAAAAAAACGCAGACCCGCGGTATGTGATTCTGGTGAAAATTTTGACCATTCATGAAACCTTTTTTTTCCAAGACAAATTACTCAAACGAGTGGGAAAATGCATGGGCATGGTAAATTGGGCCAAATTTTGCTCAGAAATGTGACAAAAAGTACTTTTCAATTTTTGACCCAAATCAGAAAAAAACGCAGACCCGCGGTATGTGATTCTGGTGAAAATTTTGACCATTCATGAAACCTTTTTTTTCCATGACAAATTACTCAAACGAGTGGGAAAATGCATGGGCATGGTAAATTGGGCCAAATTTTGCTCAGAAACGTGACAAAAAGCACTTTTCAATTTTTGACCCAAATCAGAAAAAAACGTAGACCCGCAGTATGTGATTCTGTTGAAAATTTTGACCATTCATGAAACCTTGTTTTTTCCATGACAAATTACTCAAACGAGTGGGAAAATGCATGGGCATGGTAAATTGGGCCAAATTTTGCTCAGAAATGTGACAAAAAGCACTTTTCAATTTTTGACCCAAATCAGAAAAAAACGCAGACCCGCGGTATGTGATTCTGGTGAAAATTTTGACCATTCATGAAACCTTGTTTTTTCCATGACAAATTACTCAAACGAGTGGGAAAATGCATGGGCATGGTAAATTGGGCCAAATTTTGCTCAGAAATGTGACAAAAAGTACTTTTCAATTTTTGACCCAAATCAGAAAAAAACGCAGACCCGCGGTATGTGATTCTGGTGAAAATTTTGACCATTCATGAAACCTTTTTTTTCCATGACAAATTACTCAAACGAGTGGGAAAATGCATGGGCATGGTAAATTGGGGCAAATTTTGCTCAGAAATGTGACAAAAAGTACTTTTCAATTTTTGACCCAAATCAGAAAAAAACGCAGACCCGCGGTATGTGATTCTGGTGAAAATTTTGACCATTCATGAAACCTTTTTTTTCCATGACAAATTACTCAAACGAGTGGGAAAATGCATGGGCATATCAAATTGGGCCAAATTTTGCTCAGAAACGTGACAAAAAGCACTTTTCAATTTTTGACCCAAATCAGAAAAAAACGTAGACCCGCGGTATGTGATTCTGGTGAAAATTTTGACCATTCATGAAACCTTGTTTTTTCCATGACAAATTACTCAAACGAGTGGGAAAATGCATGGGCATGGTAAATTGGGCCAAATTTTGCTCAGAAATGTGACAAAAAGTACTTTTCAATTTTTGACCCAAATCAGAAAAAAACGCAGACCCGCGGTATGTGATTCTGGTGAAAATTTTGACCATTCATGAAACCTTGTTTTTTCCATGACAAATTACTCAAACGAGTGGGAAAATGCATGGGCATGGTAAATTGGGCCAAATTTTGCTCAGAAATGTGACAAAAAGCACTTTTCAATTTTTGACCCAAATCAGAAAAAAACGTAGACCCGCGGTATGTGATTCTGGTGAAAATTTTGACCATTCATGAAACCTTGTTTTTTCCATGACAAATTACTCAAACGAGTGGGAAAATGCATGGGCATGGTAAATTGGGCCAAATTTTGCTCAGAAATGTGACAAAAAGTACTTTTCAATTTTTGACCCAAATCAGAAAAAAACGCAGACCCGCGGTATGTGATTCTGGTGAAAATTTTGACCATTCATGAAACCTTGTTTTTTCCATGACAAATTACTCAAACGAGTGGGAAAATGCATGGGCATGGTAAATTGGGCCAAATTTTGCTCAGAAATGTGACAAAAAGTACTTTTCAATTTTTGACCCAAATCAGAAAAAAACGCAGACCCGCGGTATGTGATTCTGGTGAAAATTTTGACCATTCATGAAACCTTTTTTTTCCATGACAAATTACTCAAACGAGTGGGAAAATGCATGGGCATGGTAAATTGGGCCAAATTTTGCTCAGAAATGTGACAAAAAGTACTTTTCAATTTTTGACCCAAATCAGAAAAAAACGCAGACCCGCGGTATGTGATTCTGGTGAAAATTTTGACCATTCATGAAACCTTTTTTTTCCATGACAAATTACTCAAACGAGTGGGAAAATGCATGGGCATATCAAATTGGGCCAAATTTTGCTCAGAAACGTGACAAAAAGCACTTTTCAATTTTTTACCCAAATCAGAAAAAAACGTAGACCCGCGGTATGTGATTCTGGTGAAAATTTTGACCATTCATGAAACCTTGTTTTTTCCATGACAAATTACTCAAACGAGTGGGAAAATGCATGGGCATGGTAAATTGGGCCAAATTTTGCTCAGAAATGTGACAAAAAGTACTTTTCAATTTTTGACCCAAATCAGAAAAAAACGCAGACCCGCGGTATGTGATTCTGGTGAAAATTTTGACCATTCATGAAACCTTTTTTTTCCATGACAAATTACTCAAACGAGTGGGAAAATGCATGGGCATGGTAAATTGGGCCAAATTTTGCTCAGAAATGTGACAAAAAGTACTTTTCAATTTTTGACCCAAATCAGAAAAAAACGCAGACCCGCGGTATGTGATTCTGGTGAAAATTTTGACCATTCATGAAACCTTTTTTTTCCATGACAAATTACTCAAACGAGTGGGAAAATGCATGGGCATGGTAAATTGGGCCAAATTTTGCTCAGAAACGTGACAAAAAGCACTTTTCAATTTTTGACCCAAATCAGAAAAAAACGTAGACCCACGGTATGTGATTCTGGTGAAAATTTTTCACCATTCATGAAACCTTGTTTTTTCCATGACAAATTACTCAAACGAGTGGGAAAATGCATGGGCATGGTAAATTGGGCCAAATTTTGCTCAAAAATGTGACAAAAAGCACTTTTCAATTTTTGACCCAAATCAGAAAAAAACGTAGACCCGCGGTATGTGATTCTGGTGAAAATTTTGACCATTCATGAAACCTTGTTTTTTCCATGAAAAATTACTCAAACGAGTGGGAAAATGCATGGTCATGGTAAATTGGGCCAAATTTAGCTCAGAAATGTGACAAAAAGCACTTTTAAATTTTTGACCCAAATCAGAAAAAAACGTAGACCCGCGGTATGTGATTCTGGTGAAAATTTTGACCATTCATAAAACCTTGTTTTTTCCATGACAAATTACTCAAACGAGTGGGAAAATGCATAGGCATGGTAAATTGGGCCAAATTTTGCTCAGAAACGTGACAAAAAGCACTTTTAAATTTTTGTCCCAAATCAGAAAAAAACGTAGACCTGAGGTACGTGATTCTGGTGAAAATTTTGACCATTCATGAAACCTTGTTTTTTCCATGACAAATTACTCAAACGAGTGGGAAAATGCATGGGCATGGTAAATTGGGCCAAATTTTGCTCAGAAACGTGACAAAAAGCACTTTTCAATTTTTGACCCAAATCAGAAAAAAACGTAGACCCGCGGTATGTGATTCTGGTGAAAATTTTGACCATTCATGAAACCTTGTTTTTTCCATGAAAAATTACTCAAACAAAGTGGGAAAATGCATGGGCATGGTAAATTGGGCCAAATTTTGCTCAGAAATGTGACAAAAAGCACTTTTCAATTTTTGACCCAAATCAGAAAAAAACGTAGACTTGCGGTATATGATTCTGGTGAAAATTTTGACCAGTCATGAAACCTTGTTTTTTCCATGACAAATTACTCAAAGAAGTGGAAAAATACATGGGCATGGTAAATTGGGCCAAATTTTGCTCAGAAACGTGAGAAAAAGCACTTTTCAATTTTTGACCCAAATCAGAAAAAAACGTAGACCCGCGGTATGTGATTCTGGTGAAAATTTTTTACCATTCATGAAACCTTGTTTTTTCCATGACAAATTACTCAAACGAGTGGGAAAATGCATGGGCATGGTAAATTGGGCCAAATTTTGCTCAGAAATGTGACAAAAAGCACTTTTAAATTTTTGACCCAAATAAAAAAAAACGTAGACCCGCGGTATGTGATTCTGGTGAAAATTTTGACCATTCATGAAACCTTGTTTTTTCCATGACAAATACTCAAACGAGTGGGAAAATGCATGGGCATGGTAAATTGGGCCAAATTTTGCTCGGAAACGTGACAAAAAGCACTTTTCAATGCTTTACCCAAATCAGTAAAAAACGTAGACCCGCGGTATGTGATTCTGGTGAAAATTTTGACCATTCATGAAACCTTGTTTTTTCCATGAAAAATTACTCAAACGAGTGGGAAAATGCATGGGCATGGTAAATTGGGCCAAATTTTGCTCAGAAACGTGACAAAAAGCACTTTTCAATTTTTGACCCAAATCAGAAAAAAACGTAGACCCGTGGTATGTGATTCTGGTGAAAATTTTGACCATTCATGAAACCTTGTTTTTTCCATGAAAAATTACTCAAACAAGTGGGAAAATGCATGGGCATGGTAAATTGGGACAAATTTTGCTCAGAAATGTGAAAAAAAGCACTTTTCAATTTTTGACCCAAATCAGAAAAAAACGTAGACCCGCGGTATGTGATTCTGGTGAAAATTTTTTACCATTCATGAAACCTTGTTTTTTCCATGACAAATTACTCAAACGAGTGGGAAAATGCATGGGCATGGTAAATTGGGCCAAATTTTGCTCAGAAACGTGACAAAAAGCACTTTTCAATTTTTGACCCAAATCAGAAAAAAACGTACACCCGCGGTATGTGATTCTGGTGAAAATTTTGACCATTCATGAAACCTTGTTTTTTCCATGAAAAATTACTCAAACAAAGTGGGAAAATGCATGGGCATGGTAAATTGGGCCAAATTTTGCTCAGAAATGTGACAAAAAGCACTTTTCAATTTTTGACCCAAATCAGAAAAAAACGTAGACTTGCGGTATATGATTCTGGTGAAAATTTTGACCAGTCATGAAACCTTGTTTTTTCCATGACAAATTACTCAAAGAAGTGGAAAAATACATGGGCATGGTAAATTGGGCCAAATTTTGCTCAGAAACGTGACAAAAAGCACTTTTCAATTTTTGACCCAAATCAGAAAAAAACGTAGACCCGCGGTATGTGATTCTGGTGAAAATTTTGACCATTCATGAAACCTTGTTTTTCCATGACAAATTACTCAAACGAGTGGGAAAATGCATGGGCATGGTAAATTGGGCCAAATTTTGCTCAGAAATGTGACAAAAAGCACTTTTCAATTTTTGACCCAAATCAGAAAAAAACGTAGACTTGCGGTATATGATTCTGGTGAAAATTTTGACCAGTCATGAAACCTTGTTTTTTCCATGACAAATTACTCAAAGAAGTGGAAAAATACATGGGCATGGTAAATTGGGCCAAATTTTGCTCAGAAACTTGAGAAAAAGCACTTTTCAATTTTTGACCCAAATCAGAAAAAAACGTAGACCCGCGGTATGTGATTCTGGTGAAAATTTTGACCATTCATGAAACCTTGTTTTTTCCATGAAAAATTACTCAAACAAGTGGGAAAATGCATGGGCATGGTAAATTGGGCCAAATTTTGCTCAGAAATGTGACAAAAAGCACTTTTCAATTTTTGACCCAAATCAGAAAAAAACGTAGACCTGCGGTATGTGATTCTGGTGAAAATTTTTTACCATTCATGAAACCTTGTTTTTTCCATGACAAATTACTCAAACGAGTGGGAAAATGCATGGGCATGGTAAATTGGGCCAAATTTTGCTCAGAAATGTGACAAAAAGCACTTTTAAATTTTTGACCCAAATCAAAAAAAAAAACGTAGACCCGCGGTATGTGATTCTGGTGAAAATTTTGACCATTCATGAAACCTTGTTTTTTCCATGAAAAATTACTCAAACAAGTGGGAAAATGCATGGGCATGGTAAATTGGGCCAAATTTTGCTCAGAAACGTGACAAAAAGCACTTTTCAATTTTTGACCCAAATCAGAAAAAAACGTAGACCCGCGGTATGTGATTCTGGTGAAAATTGTGACCATTCATGAAACCTTGTTTTTTCCATGAAGAATTACTCAAACGAGTGGGAAAATGCATGGGTATGGTAAATTGGGCCAAATTTTGCTCAGAAACGTGACAAAAAGCACTTTTCAATTTTTGACCCAAATCAGAAAAAAACGTAGACCCGTGGTATGTGATTCTGGTGAAAATTTTGACCATTCATGAAACCTTGTTTTTTCCATGAAAAATTACTCAAACAAGTGGGAAAATGCATGGGCATGGTAAATTGGGACAAATTTTGCTCAGAAATGTGAAAAAAAGCACTTTTCAATTTTTGACCCAAATCAGAAAAAAACGTAGACCCGTGGTATGTGATTCTGGTGAAAATTTTGACCATTCATGAAACCTTGTTTTTTCCATGAAAAATTACTCAAACAAGTGGGAAAATGCATGGGCATGGTAAATTGGGACAAATTTTGCTCAGAAACGTGACAAAAAGCACTTTTCAATTTTTGACCCAAATCAGAAAAAAACGTAGACCCGTGGTATGTGATTCTGGTGAAAATTTTGACCATTCATGAAACCTTGTTTTTTCCATGAAAAATTACTCAAACAAGTGGGAAAATGCATGGGCATGGTAAATTGGGACAAATTTTGCTCAGAAATGTGAAAAAAAGCACTTTTCAATTTTTGACCCAAATCAGAAAAAAACGTAGACCCGCGGTATGTGATTCTGGTGAAAATTTTTTACCATTCATGAAACCTTGTTTTTTCCATGACAAATTACTCAAACGAGTGGGAAAATGCATGGGCATGGTAAATTGGGCCAAATTTTGCTCAGAAATGTGACAAAAAGAACTTTTCAATTTTTGACCCAAATCAGAAAAAAACATAGACCCGCGGTATGTGATTCTGGTGAAAATTTTGACCATTCATGAAACCTTGTTTTTTCCATGACAAATTACTCAAACGAGTGGGAAAATGCATGGGCATGGTAAATTGGGCCAAATTTTGCTCAGAAACGTGACAAAAAGCACTTTTCAATTTTTGACCCAAATCAGAAAAAAACGTAGACTTGCGGTATATGATTCTGGTGAAAATTTTGACCAGTCATGAAACCTTGTTTTTTCCATGACAAATTACTCAAAGAAGTGGAAAAATACATGGGCATGGTAAATTGGGCCAAATTTTGCTCAGAAACGTGACAAAAAGCACTTTTCAATTTTTGACCCAAATCAGAAAAAAACGTAGACCCGCAGTACGTGATTCTGGTGAAAATTTTGACCATTCATGAAACCTTGTTTTTCCATGACAAATTACTCAAACGAGTGGGAAAATGCATGGGCATGGTAAATTGGGCCAAATTTTGCTCAGAAACGTGACAAAAAGCACTTTTCAATTTTTGACCCAAATCAGAAAAAAACGTACACCCGCGGTATGTGATTCTGGTGAAAATTTTGACCATTCATGAAACCTTGTTTTTCCATGACAAATTACTCAAACGAGTGGGAAAATGCATGGGCATGGTAAATTGGGCCAAATTTTGCTCAGAAATGTGACAAAAAGCACTTTTCAATTTTTGACCCAAATCAGAAAAAAACGTAGACTTGCGGTATATGATTTTGGTGAAAATTTTGACCAGTCATGAAACCTTGTTTTTTCCATGACAAATTACTCAAAGAAGTGGAAAAATACATGGGCATGGTAAATTGGGCCAAATTTTGCTCAGAAACTTGAGAAAAAGCACTTTTCAATTTTTGACCCAAATCAGAAAAAAACGTAGACCCGCGGTATGTGATTCTGGTGAAAATTTTGACCATTCATGAAACCTTGTTTTTTCCATGAAAAATTACTCAAACAAGTGGGAAAATGCATGGGCATGGTAAATTGGGCCAAATTTTGCTCAGAAATGTGACAAAAAGCACTTTTAAATTTTTGACCCAAATCAGAAAAAAACATAGACCTGCGGTATGTGATTCTGGTGAAAATTTTTTACCATTCATGAAACCTTGTTTTTTCCATGACAAATTACTCAAACGAGTGGGAAAATGCATGGGCATGGTAAATTGGGCCAAATTTTGCTCAGAAACGTGACAAAAAGCACTTTTCAATGCTTTACCCAAATCAGTAAAAAACGTAGACCCGCGGTATGTGATTCTGGTGAAAATTTTGACCATTCATGAAACCTTGTTTTTTCCATGAAGAATTACTCAAACGAGTGGGAAAATGCATGGGCATGGTAAATTGGGCCAAATTTTGCTCAGAAACGTGACAAAAAGCACTTTTCAATTTTTGACCCAAATCAGAAAAAAACGTAGACCCGTGGTATGTGATTCTGGTGAAAATTTTGACCATTCATGAAACCTTGTTTTTTCCATGAAAAATTACTCAAACAAGTGGGAAAATGCATGGGCATGGTAAATTGGGACAAATTTTGCTCAGAAATGTGAAAAAAAGCACTTTTCAATTTTTGACCCAAATCAGAAAAAAACGTAGACCCGCGGTATGTGATTCTGGTGAAAATTTTTTACCATTCATGAAACCTTGTTTTTTCCATGACAAATTACTCAAACGAGTGGGAAAATGCATGGGCATGGTAAATTGGGCCAAATTTTGCTCAGAAATGTGACAAAAAGAACTTTTCAATTTTTGACCCAAATCAGAAAAAAACATAGACCCGCGGTATGTGATTCTGGTGAAAATTTTGACCATTCATGAAACCTTGTTTTTTCCATGACAAATTACTCAAACGAGTGGGAAAATGCATCGGCATGGTAAATTGGGCCAAATTTTGCTCAGAAACGTGACAAAAAGCACTTTTCAATTTTTGACCCAAATCAGAAAAAAACGTAGACCCGCAGTACGTGATTCTGGTGAAAATTTTGACCATTCATGAAACCTTGTTTTTCCATGACAAATTACTCAAACGAGTGGGAAAATGCATGGGCATGGTAAATTGGGCCAAATTTTGCTCAGAAACGTGACAAAAAGCACTTTTCAATTTTTGACCCAAATCAGAAAAAAACGTACACCCGCGGTATGTGATTCTGGTGAAAATTTTGACCATTCATGAAACCTTGTTTTTCCATGACAAATTACTCAAACGAGTGGGAAAATGCATGGGCATGGTAAATTGGGCCAAATTTTGCTCAGAAATGTGACAAAAAGCACTTTTCAATTTTTGACCCAAATCAGAAAAAAACGTAGACTTGCGGTATATGATTTTGGTGAAAATTTTGACCAGTCATGAAACCTTGTTTTTTCCATGACAAATTACTCAAAGAAGTGGAAAAATACATGGGCATGGTAAATTGGGCCAAATTTTGCTCAGAAACTTGAGAAAAAGCACTTTTCAATTTTTGACCCAAATCAGAAAAAAACGTAGACCCGCGGTATGTGATTCTGGTGAAAATTTTGACCATTCATGAAACCTTGTTTTTTCCATGAAAAATTACTCAAACAAGTGGGAAAATGCATGGGCATGGTAAATTGGGCCAAATTTTGCTCAGAAATGTGACAAAAAGCACTTTTCAATTTTTGACCCAAATCAGAAAAAAACGTAGACCTGCGGTATGTGACTCTGGTGAAAATTTTTTACCATTCATGAAACCTTGTTTTTTCCATGACAAATTACTCAAACGAGTGGGAAAATGCATGGGCATGGTAAATTGGGCCAAATTTTGCTCAGAAATGTGACAAAAAGCACTTTTAAATTTTTGACCCAAATCAAAAAAAAACGTAGACCCGCGGTATGTGATTCTGGTGAAAATTTTGACCATTCATGAAACCTTGTTTTTTCCATGAAAAATTACTCAAACAATTGGGAAAATGCATGGGCATGGTAAATTGGGCCAAATTTTGCTCAGAAACGTGACAAAAAGCACTTTTCAATGCTTTACCCAAATCAGTAAAAAACGTAGACCCGCGGTATGTGATTCTGGTGAAAATTTTGACCATTCATGAAACCTTGTTTTTTCCATGAAGAATTACTCAAACGAGTGGGAAAATGCATGGGCATGGTAAATTGGGCCAAATTTTGCTCAGAAACGTGACAAAAAGCACTTTTCAATTTTTGACCCAAATCAGAAAAAAACGTAGACCCGTGGTATGTGATTCTGGTGAAAATTTTGACCATTCATGAAACCTTGTTTTTTCCATGAAAAATTACTCAAACAAGTGGGAAAATGCATGGGCATGGTAAATTGGGACAAATTTTGCTCAGAAATGTGAAAAAAAGCACTTTTCAATTTTTGACCCAAATCAGAAAAAAACGTAGACCCGCGGTATGTGATTCTGGTGAAAATTTTTTACCATTCATGAAACCTTGTTTTTTCCATGACAAATTACTCAAACGAGTGGGAAAATGCATGGGCATGGTAAATTGGGCCAAATTTTGCTCAGAAATGTGACAAAAAGAACTTTTCAATTTTTGACCCAAATCAGAAAAAAACGTAGACCCGCGGTATGTGATTCTGGTGAAAATTTTGACCATTCATGAAACCTTGTTTTTTCCATGAAAAATTACTCAAACGAGTGGGAAAATGCATGGGCATGGTAAATTGGGCCAAATTTTGCTCAGAAATGTGACAAAAAGCACTTTTCAATTTTTGACCCAAATCAGAAAAAAACGTAGACCCGCGGTATGTGATTCTGGTGAAAATTTTGACCATTCATGAAACCTTGTTTTTTCCATGAAAAATTACTCAAACAAGTGGGAAAATGCATCGGCATGGTAAATTGGGCCAAATTTTGCTCAGAAACGTGACAAAAAGCACTTTTCAATTTTTGACCCAAATCAGAAAAAAACGTAGACCCGCGGTATGTGATTCTGGTGAAAATTTTGACCATTCATGAAACCTTGTTTTTTCCATGACAAATTACTCAAACGAGTGGGAAAATGCATGGGCATGGTAAATTGGGCCAAGTTTTGCTCGGAAACGTGACAAAAAGCACTTTTCAATTTTTGACCCAAATCAGAAAAAAACGTAGACCCGCGGTATGTGATTCTGGTGAAAAGTTTGACCATTCATGAAACCTTGTTTTTTCCATGAAAAATTACTCAAACGAGTGGGAAAATGCATGGGCATGGTAAATTGGGCCAAATTTTGCTCAGAAATGTGACAAAAAGCACTTTTCGATTTTTGACCCAAATCAGAAAAAAACGTAGACCCGCGGTATGTGATTCTGGTGAAAATTTTTCACCATTCATGAAACCTTGTTTTTTCCATGACAAATTACTCAAACGAGTGGGAAAATGCATGGGCATGGTAAATTGGGCCAAATTTTGCTCAAAAATGTGACAAAAAGCACTTTTCAATTTTTGACCCAAATCAGTAAAAAACGTAGACCCGCGGTATGTGATTTTGGTGAAAATTTTGACCATTCATGAAACCTTGTTTTTTCCATGAAAAATTACTCGAACAAGTGGGAAAATGCATGGGCATGGTAAATTGGGCCAAATTTTGCTCAGAAATGTGACAAAAAGCACTTTTCAATTTTTGACCCAAATCAGAAAAAAACGTAGACCCGCGGTATGTGATTCTGGTGAAAATTTTTCACCATTCATGAAACATTGTTTTTTCCATGACAAATTACTCAAACGAGTGGGAAAATGCATGGGCATGGTAAATTGGGCCAAATTTTGCTCAAAAATGTGACAAAAAGCACTTTTCAATTTTTGACCCAAATCAGAAAAAAACGCAGACCCGCGGTATGTGATTCTGGTGAAAATTTTGACCATTCATGAAACCTTGTTTTTTCCATGAACAATTACTCAAACGAGTGGGAAAATGCATGGGCATGGTAAATTGGGCCAAATTTTGCTCAGAAATGTGACAAAAAGCACTTTTCAATTTTTGACCCAAATCAGAAAAAAACGTAGACCCGCGGTATGTGATTCTGGTGAAAATTTTGACCATTCATGAAACCTTGTTTTTTCCATGAAAAATTACTCAAACGAGTGGGAAAATGCATGGTCATGGTAAATTGGGCCAAATTTAGCTCAGAAATGTGACAAAAAGCACTTTTAAATTTTTGACCCAAATCAGAAAAAAACGTAGACCCCGCGGTATGTGATTCTGGTGAAAATTTTGACCATTCATGAAACCTTGTTTTTTCCATGACAAATTACTCAAACGAGTTGGAAAATGCATAGGCATGGTAAATTGGGCCAAATTTTGCTCAGAAACGTGACAAAAAGCACTTTTCAATTTTTGACCCAAATCAGAAAAAAACGTACACCCGCGGTATGTGATTCTGGTGAAAATTTTGACCATTCATGAAACCTTGTTTTTTCCATGAAAAATTACTCAAACAAAGTGGGAAAATGCATGGGCATGGTAAATTGGGCCAAATTTTGCTCAGAAATGTGACAAAAAGCACTTTTCAATTTTTGACCCAAATCAGAAAAAAACGTAGACTTGCGGTATATGATTCTGGTGAAAATTTTGACCAGTCATGAAACCTTGTTTTTTCCATGACAAATTACTCAAACAAGTGGAAAAATACATGGGCATGGTAAATTGGGCCAAATTTTGCTCAGAAATGTGACAAAAAGCACTTTTCAATTTTTGACCCAAATCAGAAAAAAACGTAGACCTGCGGTATGTGATTCTGGTGAAAATTTTTTACCATTCATGAAACCTTGTTTTTTCCATGACAAATTACTCAAACGAGTGGGAAAATGCATGGGCATGGTAAATTGGGCCAAATTTTGCTCAGAAATGTGACAAAAAGCACTTTTAAATTTTTGACCCAAATCAGAAAAAAACGTAGACCCGCGGTATGTGATTCTGGTGAAAATTTTTTACCATTCATGAAACCTTGTTTTTTCCATGACAAATTACTCAAACGAGTGGGAAAATGCATGGGCATGGTAAATTGGGCCAAATTTTGCTCAGAAATGTGACAAAAAGCACTTTTAAATTTTTGACCCAAATCAGAAAAAAACGTAGACCCGCGGTATGTGATTCTGGTGAAAATTTTGACCATTCATGAAACCTTGTTTTTTCCGTGAAAAATTACTCAAACAAGTGGGAAAATGCATGGGCATGGTAAATTGGGCCAAATTTTGCTCAGAAACGTGACAAAAAGCACTTTTCAATTTTTGACCCAAATCAGAAAAAAACGTAGACCCGCGGTATGTGATTCTGGTGAAAATTGTGACCATTCATGAAACCTTGTTTTTTCCATGACAAATTACTCAAACGAGTGGGAAAATGCATGGGCATGGTAAATTGGGCCAAATTTTGCTCAAAAATGTGACAAAAAGCACTTTTCAATTTTTGACCCAAATCAGAAAAAAACGTAGACCCGCGGTATGTGATTCTGGTGAAAATTTTGACCAATCATGAAACCTTGTTTTTTCCATGAACAATTACTCAAACGAGTGGGAAAATGCATGGGCATGGTAAATTGGGCCAAATTTTGCTCAAAAATGTGACAAAAAGCACTTTTAAATTTTTGACCCAAATCAGAAAAAAACGTAGACCCGCGGTATGTGATTCTGGTGAAAATTTTGACCATTCATTAAACCTTGTTTTTTCCATGACAAATTACTCAAACGAGTGGGAAAATGCATGGGCATGGTAAATTGGGCCAAATTTTGCTCAGAAATGTGACAAAAAGCACTTTTCAATTTTTGACCCAAATCAGAAAAAAACGTAGACCCGCGGTATGTGATTCTGAAGAAAATTTTGACCATTCATGAATCCTTCTTTTTTCCATGAAAAATTACTCAAACGAGTGGGAAAATGCATGGGCATGGTAAATTGGGCCAAATTTTGCTCAGAAATGTGACAAAAAGCACTTTTCAATTTTTGACCCAAATCAGAAAAAACGTAGACCCGCGGTATGTGATTCTGGTGACAATTTTGACCATTCATGAAACCTTGTTTTTTCCATGAACAATTACTCAAACGAGTGGGAAAATGCATGGGCATGGTAAATTGGGCTAAAATTTGCTCAAAAATGTGACAAAAAGCACTTTTCAATTTTTGACCTAAATCTGAAAAAAACGTAGACCCGCGGTATGTGAATCTGGTGAAAATTTTTACCATTCATGAAACCTTGTTTTTTCCATGAAAAATTACTCAAACAAGTGGGAAAATGCATGGGCATGGAAATTGGGTCAAATTTTGCTCAGAAACGTGACAAAAAGCACTTTTCAATTTTTGACCCAAATCAGAAAAAAACGCAGACCCGCGGTATGTGATTCTGGTGACAATTTTGACCATTCATGAAACCTTGTTTTTTCCATGAACAATTACTCAAACGAGTGGGAAAATGCATGGGCATGGTAAATTGGGCCAAATTTTGCTCAGAAATGTGACAAAAAGCACTTTTAAATTTTTGACCCAAATCAGAAAAAAACGTAGACCCGCGGTATGTGATTCTGGTGAAAATTTTGACCATTCATTAAACCTTGTTTTTTCCATGACAAATTACTCAAACGAGTGGGAAAATGCATGGGCATGGTAAATTGGGCCAAATTTTGCTCAGAAATGTGACAAAAAGCACTTTTCAATTTTTGACCCAAATCAGAAAAAAACGTAGACCCGCGGTATGTGATTCTGGTGAAAATTTTGACCATTCATGAAACCTTGTTTTTTCCATGACAAATTACTTAAACGAGTGGGAAAATGCATGGGCATGGTAAATTGGGCCAAATTTTGCTCAGAAACGTGACAAAAAGCACTTTTCAATTTTTGACCCAAATCAGAAAAAAACGTAGACCCGCGGTATGTGATTTTGGTGAAAATTTTGACCATTCATGAAACCTTGTTTTTTCCATGAAAAATTACTCGAACAAGTGGGAAAATGCATGGGCATGGTAAATTGGGCCAAATTTTGCTCAGAAATGTGACAAAAAGCACTTTTCAATTTTTGACCCAAATCAGAAAAAAACGTAGACCCGCGGTATGTGATTCTGGTGAAAATTTTTCACCATTCATGAAACATTGTTTTTTCCATGACAAATTACTCAAACGAGTGGGAAAATGCATGGGCATGGTAAATTGGGCCAAATTTTGCTCAAAAATGTGACAAAAAGCACTTTTCAATTTTTGACCCAAATCAGAAAAAAACGCAGACCCGCGGTATGTGATTCTAGTGAAAATTTTGACCATTCATGAAACCTTGTTTTTTAAATGAAAAATTACTCAAACAAGTGGGAAAATGCATGGGCATGGTAAATTGGGCCAAATTTTGCTCAAAAATGTGACAAAAAGCACTTTTCAACTTTTGACCCAAATCAGAAAAAAACGTAGACCCGCGGTATGTGATTCTGGTGAAAATTTTTCACCATTCATGAAACCTTGTTTTTTCCATGACAAATTACTCAAACGAGTGGGAAAATGCATGGGCATGGTAAATTGGGCCAAATTTTGCTCAAAAATGTGACGAAAAGCACTTTTCAATTTTTGACCCAAATCGGAAAAAAACTTAGACCCGCGCTATGTGATTCTGGTGAAAATTTTGACCATTCATGAAACCTTGTTTTTTCCATGAAAAATTACTCAAACGAGTGTGAAAATGCATGGTCATGGTAAATTGGGCCAAATTTAGCTCAGAAATGTGACAAAAAGCACTTTTAAATTTTTGACCCAAATCAGAAAAAAACGTAGACCCGCAGTATATGATTCTGGTGAAAATTTTGACCATTCATAAAACCTTGTTTTTTCCATGACAAATTACTCAAACGAGTGGGAAAATGCATAGGCATGGTAAATTGGGCCAAATTTTGCTCAGAAACGTGACAAAAAGCACTTTTAAATTTTTGTCCCAAATCAGAAAAAAACGTAGACCCGCAGTACGTGATTCTGGTGAAAATTTTGACCATTCATGAAACCTTGTTTTTTCCATGACAAATTACTCAAACGAGTGGGAAAATGCATGGGCATGGTAAATTGGGCCAAATTTTGCTCAGAAACGTGACAAAAAGCACTTTTCAATTTTTGACCCAAATCAGAAAAAAACGTACACCCGCGGTATGTGATTCTGGTGAAAATTTTGACCATTCATGAAACTTTGTTTTTTCCATGACAAATTACTCAAACGAGTGGGAAAATGCATGGGCATGGTAAATTGGGCCAAATTTTGCTCAGAAACGTGACAAAAAGCACTTTTCAATTTTTGACCCAAATCAGAAAAAAACGTACACCCGCGGTATGTGATTCTGGTGAAAATTTTGACCATTCATGAAACCTTGTTTTTTCCATGAAAAATTACTCAAACAAAGTGGGAAAATGCATGGGCATGGTAAATTGGGCCAAATTTTGCTCAGAAATGTGACAAAAAGCACTTTTCAATTTTTGACCCAAATCAGAAAAAAACGTAGACTTGCGGTATATGATTCTGGTGAAAATTTTGACCAGTCATGAAACCTTGTTTTTTCCATGACAAATTACTCAAAGAAGTGGAAAAATACATGGGCATGGTAAATTGGGCCAAATTTTGCTCAGAAACTTGAGAAAAAGCACTTTTCAATTTTTGACCCAAATCAGAAAAAAACGTAGACCCGCGGTATGTGATTCTGGTGAAAATTTTGACCATTCATGAAACCTTGTTTTTTCCATGACAAATTACTCAAACGAGTGGGAAAATGCATGGGCATGGTAAATTGGGCCAAATTTTGCTCAAAAATGTGACAAAAAGCACTTTTCAATTTTTGACCCAAATCAGAAAAAAACGTAGACCTGCGCTATGTGATTCTGGTGAAAATTTTGACCATTCATGAAACCTTGTTTTTTCCATGAAAAATTACTCAAACGAGTGGGAAAATGCATGGTCATGGTAAATTGGGCCAAATTTAGCTCAGAAATGTGACAAAAAGCACTTTTAAATTTTTGACCCAAATCAGAAAAAAACGTAGACCTGCGGTATGTGATTCTGGTGAAAATTTTGACCATTCATGAAACCTTGTTTTTTAAATGAAAAATTACTCAAACAAGTGGGAAAATGCATAGGCATGGTAAATTGGGCCAAATTTTGCTCAAAAATGTGACAAAAAGCACTTTTCAATTTTTGACCCAAATCAGAAAAAAACGCAGACCCGCGGTATGTGATTCTGGTGAAAATTTTGACCATTCATGAAACCTTGTTTTTTCCATGAACAATTACTCAAACGAGTGGGAAAATGCATGGGCATGGTAAATTGGGCCAAATTTTGCTCAGAAATGTGACAAAAAGCACTTTTCAATTTTTGACCCAAATCAGAAAAAAACGTAGACCCGCGGTATGTGATTCTGGTGAAAATTTTTCACCATTCATGAAACCTTGTTTTTTCCATGACAAATTACTCAAATGAGTGGGAAAATGCATGGGCATGGTAAATTGGGCCAAATTTTGCTCAAAAATGTGACAAAAAGCACTTTTCAATTTTTGACCCAAATCAGAAAAAAACGTAGACCCGCGCTATGTGATTCTGGTGAAAATTTTGACCATTCATGAAACCTTGTTTTTTCCATGAAAAATTACTCAAACGAGTGGGAAAATGCATGGTCATGGTAAATTGGGCCAAATTTAGCTCAGAAATGTGACAAAAAGCACTTTTAAATTTTTGACCCAAATCAGAAAAAAACGTAGACCCGCAGTACGTGATTCTGGTGAAAATTTTGACCATTCATGAAACCTTGTTTTTTCCATGACAAATTACTCAAACGAGTGGGAAAATGCATGGGCATGGTAAATTGGGCCAAATTTTGCTCAGAAACGTGACAAAAAGCACTTTTCAATTTTTGACCCAAATCAGAAAAAAACGTAGACCCGCGGTATGTGATTCTGGTGAAAATTTTGACCATTCATGAAACCTTGTTTTTTCCATGAAAAATTACTCAAACAAAGTGGGAAAATGCATGGGCATGGTAAATTGGGCCAAATTTTGCTCAGAAATGTGACAAAAAGCACTTTTCAATTTTTGACCCAAATCAGAAAAAAACGTAGACTTGCGGTATATGATTCTGGTGAAAATTTTGACCAGTCATGAAACCTTGTTTTTTCCATGACAAATTACTCAAAGAAGTGGAAAAATACATGGGCATGGTAAATTGGGCCAAATTTTGCTCAGAAACTTGAGAAAAAGCACTTTTCAATTTTTGACCCAAATCAGAAAAAAACGTAGACCCGCGGTATGTGATTCTGGTGAAAATTTTGACCATTCATGAAACCTTGTTTTTTCCATGACAAATTACTCAAACGAGTGGGAAAATGCATGGGCATGGTAAATTGGGCCAAATTTTGCTCAAAAATGTGACAAAAAGCACTTTTCAATTTTTGACCCAAATCAGAAAAAAACGTAGACCCGCGCTATGTGATTCTGGTGAAAATTTTGACCATTCATGAAACCTTGTTTTTTCCATGAAAAATTACTCAAACGAGTGGGAAAATGCATGGTCATGGTAAATTGGGCCAAATTTAGCTCAGAAATGTGACAAAAAGCACTTTTAAATTTTTGACCCAAATCAGAAAAAAACGTAGAACCGCGGTATGTGATTCTGGTGAAAATTTTGACCATTCATAAAACCTTGTTTTTTCCATGACAAATTACTCAAACGAGTGGGAAAATGCATGGGCATGGTAAATTGGGCCAAATTTTGCTCAGAAACGTGACAAAAAGCACTTTTAAATTTTTGTCCCAAATCAGAAAAAAACGTAGACCCGCAGTACGTGATTCTGGTGAAAATTTTGACCATTCATGAAACCTTGTTTTTTCCATGACAAATTACTCAAACGAGTGGGAAAATGCATGGGCATGGTAAATTGGGCCAAATTTTGCTCAGAAACGTGACAAAAAGCACTTTTCAATTTTTGACCCAAATCAGAAAAAAACGTACACCCGCGGTATGTGATTCTGGTGAAAATTTTGACCATTCATGAAACCTTGTTTTTTCCATGAAAAATTACTCAAACAAAGTGGGAAAATGCATGGGCATGGTAAATTGGGCCAAATTTTGCTCAGAAATGTCACAAAAAGCACTTTTAAATTTTTGACCCAAATCAGAAAAAAACGTAGACTTGCGGTATATGATTCTGGTGAAAATTTTGACCAGTCATGAAACCTTGTTTTTTCCATGACAAATTACTCAAAGAAGTGGAAAAATACATGGGCATGGTAAATTGGGCCAAATTTTGCTCAGAAACTTGAGAAAAAGCACTTTTCAATTTTTGACCCAAATCAGAAAAAAACGTAGACCCGCGGTATGTGATTCTGGTGAAAATTTTGACCATTCATGAAACCTTGTTTTTTCCATGAACAATTACTCAAACAAGTGGGAAAATGCATGGGCATGGCAAATTGGGCCAAATTTTGCTCAGAAATGTGACAAAAAGCACTTTTCAATTTTTGACCCAAATCAGAAAAAAACGTAGACCTGCGGTATGTGATTCTGGTGAAAATTTTTTACCATTCATGAAACCTTGTTTTTTCCATGACAAATTACTCAAACGAGTGGGAAAATGCATGGGCATGGTAAATTGGGCCAAATTTTGCTCAGAAATGTGACAAAAAGCACTTTTAAATTTTTGACCCAAATCAAAAAAAAACGTAGACCCGCGGTATGTGATTCTGGTGAAAATTTTTCACCATTCATGAAACCTTGTTTTTTCCATGACAAATTACTCAAACAAGTGGGAAAATGCATGGGCATGGTAAATTGGGCCAAAGTTTGCTCAGAAATGTGACAAAAAGAACTTTTCAATTTTTGACCCAAATCAGAAAAAAACGTAGACCCGCGGTATGTGATTCTGGTGAAAATTTTGACCATTCATGAAACCTTGTTTTTTCCATGAAAAATTACTCAAACGAGTGGGAAAATGCATGGGCATGGTAAATTGGGCCAAATTTTGCTCAGAAATGTGACAAAAAGCACTTTTCAATTTTTGACCCAAATCAGAAAAAAACGTAGACCCGCGGTATGTGATTCTGGTGAAAATTTTGACCATTCATGAAACCTTGTTTTTTCCATGAAAAATTACTCAAACAAGTGGGAAAATGCATCGGCATGGTAAATTGGGCCAAATTTTGCTCAGAAACGTGACAAAAAGCACTTTTCAATTTTTGACCCAAATCAGAAAAAAACGTAGACCCGCGGTATGTGATTCTGGTGAAAAGTTTGACCATTCATGAAACCTTGTTTTTTCCATGAAAAATTACTCAAACGAGTGGGAAAATGCATGGGCATGGTAAATTGGGCCAAATTTTGCTCAGAAATGTGACAAAAAGCACTTTTCGATTTTTGACCCAAATCAGAAAAAAACGTAGACGCGCGGTATGTGATTCTGGTGAAAATTTTTCACCATTCATGAAACCTTGTTTTTTCCATGACAAATTACTCAAACGAGTGGGAAAATGCATGGGCATGGTAAATTGGGCCAAATTTTGCTCAAAAATGTGACAAAAAGCACTTTTCAATTTTTGACCCAAATCAGAAAAAAACGTAGACCCGCGGTATGTGATTCTGGTGAAAATTTTGACCATTCATGAAACCTTGTTTTTTCCATGAACAATTACTCAAACGAGTGGGAAAATGCATGGGCATGGTAAATTGGGCCAAATTTTGCTCAGAAATGTGACAAAAAGCACTTTTCAATTTTTGACCCAAATCAGAAAAAAACGTAGACCCGCGGTATGTGATTCTGGTGAAAATTTTGACCATTCATGAAACCTTGTTTTTTCCATGACAAATTACTCAAACGAGTGGGAAAATGCATGGGCATGGTAAATTGGGCCAAGTTTTGCTCGGAAACGTGACAAAAAGCACTTTTCAATTTTTGACCCAAATCAGAAAAAAACGTAGACCCGCGGTATGTGATTCTGGTGAAAAGTTTGACCATTCATGAAACCTTGTTTTTTCCATGAAAAATTACTCAAACGAGTGGGAAAATGCATGGGCATGGTAAATTGGGCCAAATTTTGCTCAGAAATGTGACAAAAAGCACTTTTCGATTTTTGACCCAAATCAGAAAAAAACGTAGACCCGCGGTATGTGATTCTGGTGAAAATTTTTCACCATTCATGAAACCTTGTTTTTTCCATGACAAATTACTCAAACGAGTGGGAAAATGCATGGGCATGGTAAATTGGGCCAAATTTTGCTCAAAAATGTGACAAAAAGCACTTTTCAATTTTTGACCCAAATCAGAAAAAAACGTAGACCCGCGGTATGTGATTCTGGTGAAAATTTTGACCATTCATGAAACCTTGTTTTTTCCATGAACAATTACTCAAACGAGTGGGAAAATGCATGGGCATGGTAAATTGGGCCAAATTTTGCTCAGAAATGTGACAAAAAGCACTTTTCAATTTTTGACCCAAATCAGAAAAAAAACGTACACCCGCGGTATGTGATTCTGGTGAAAATTTTGACCATTCATGAAACCTTGTTTTTTCCATGAAAAATTACTCAAACAAAGTGGGAAAATGCATGGGCATGGTAAATTGGGCCAAATTTTGCTCAGAAATGTGACAAAAAGCACTTTTCAATTTTTGACCCAAATCAGAAAAAAACGTAGACTTGCGGTATATGATTCTGGTGAAAATTTTGACCAGTCATGAAACCTTGTTTTTTCCATGACAAATTACTCAAAGAAGTGGAAAAATACATGGGCATGGTAAATTGGGCCAAATTTTGCTCAGAAACTTGAGAAAAAGCACTTTTCAATTTTTGACCCAAATCAGAAAAAAACGTAGACCCGCGGTATGTGATTCTGGTGAAAATTTTGACCATTCATGAAACCTTGTTTTTTCCATGACAAATTACTCAAACGAGTGGGAAAATGCATGGGCATGGTAAATTGGGCCAAATTTTGCTCAAAAATGTGACAAAAAGCACTTTTCAATTTTTGACCCAAATCAGAAAAAAACGTAGACCCGCGGTATGTGATTCTGGTGAAAAGTTTGACCATTCATGAAACCTTGTTTTTTCCATGAAAAATTACTCAAACGAGTGGGAAAATGCATGGGCATGGTAAATTGGGCCAAATTTTGCTCAGAAATGTGACAAAAAGCACTTTTCGATTTTTGACCCAAATCAGAAAAAAACGTAGACCCGCGGTATGTGATTCTGGTGAAAATTTTTCACCATTCATGAAACCTTGTTTTTTCCATGACAAATTACTCAAACGAGTGGGAAAATGCATGGGCATGGTAAATTGGGCCAAGTTTTGCTCGGAAACGTGACAAAAAGCACTTTTCAATTTTTGACCCAAATCAGAAAAAAACGTAGACCCGCGGTATGTGATTCTGGTGAAAAGTTTGACCATTCATGAAACCTTGTTTTTTCCATGAACAATTACTCAAACGAGTGGGAAAATGCATGGGCATGGTAAATTGGGCCAAATTTTGCTCAGAAATGTGACAAAAAGCACTTTTCAATTTTTGACCCAAATCAGAAAAAAACGTACACCCGCGGTATGTGATTCTGGTGAAAATTTTGACCATTCATGAAACCTTGTTTTTTCCATGAAAAATTACTCAAACAAAGTGGGAAAATGCATGGGCATGGTAAATTGGGCCAAATTTTGCTCAGAAATGTGACAAAAAGCACTTTTCAATTTTTGACCCAAATCAGAAAAAAACGTAGACTTGCGGTATATGATTCTGGTGAAAATTTTGACCAGTCATGAAACCTTGTTTTTTCCATGACAAATTACTCAAAGAAGTGGAAAAATACATGGGCATGGTAAATTGGGCCAAATTTTGCTCAGAAACTTGAGAAAAAGCACTTTTCAATTTTTGACCCAAATCAGAAAAAAACGTAGACCCGCGGTATGTGATTCTGGTGAAAATTTTGACCATTCATGAAACCTTGTTTTTTCCATGACAAATTACTCAAACGAGTGGGAAAATGCATGGGCATGGTAAATTGGGCCAAATTTTGCTCAAAAATGTGACAAAAAGCACTTTTCAATTTTTGACCCAAATCAGAAAAAAACGTAGACCCGCGGTATGTGATTCTGGTGAAAAGTTTGACCATTCATGAAACCTTGTTTTTTCCATGAAAAATTACTCAAACGAGTGGGAAAATGCATGGGCATGGTAAATTGGGCCAAATTTTGCTCAGAAATGTGACAAAAAGCACTTTTCGATTTTTGACCCAAATCAGAAAAAAACGTAGACCCGCGGTATGTGATTCTGGTGAAAATTTTTCACCATTCATGAAACCTTGTTTTTTCCATGACAAATTACTCAAACGAGTGGGAAAATGCATGGGCATGGTAAATTGGGCCAAATTTTGCTCAAAAATGTGACAAAAAGCACTTTTCAATTTTTGACCCAAATCAGAAAAAAACGTACACCCGCGGTATGTGATTCTGGTGAAAATTTTGACCATTCATGAAACCTTGTTTTTTCCATGAAAAATTACTCAAACAAAGTGGGAAAATGCATGGGCATGGTAAATTGGGCCAAATTTTGCTCAGAAATGTGACAAAAAGCACTTTTCAATTTTTGACCCAAATCAGAAAAAAACGTAGACTTGCGGTATATGATTCTGGTGAAAATTTTGACCAGTCATGAAACCTTGTTTTTTCCATGACAAATTACTCAAAGAAGTGGAAAAATACATGGCATGGTAAATTGGGCCAAATTTTGCTCAGAAACTTGAGAAAAAGCACTTTTCAATTTTTGACCCAAATCAGAAAAAAACGTAGACCCGCGGTATGTGATTCTGGTGAAAATTTTGACCATTCATGAAACCTTGTTTTTTCCATGACAAATTACTCAAACGAGTGGGAAAATGCATGGGCATGGTAAATTGGGCCAAATTTTGCTCAAAAATGTGACAAAAAGCACTTTTCAATTTTTGACCCAAATCAGAAAAAAACGTAGACCCGCGCTATGTGATTCTGGTGAAAATTTTGACCATTCATGAAACCTTGTTTTTTCCATGACAAATTACTCAAACGAGTGGGAAAATGCATGGGCATGGTAAATTGGGCCAAATTTTGCTCAGAAATGTGACAAAAAGCACTTTTAAATTTTTGACACAAATCAGAAAAAAACGTAGACCCGCGGTATGTGATTCTGGTGAAAATTTTGACCATTCATGAAACCTTGTTTTTTCCGTGAAAAATTAATCAAACAAGTGGGAAAATGCATGGGCATGGTAAATTGGGCCAAATTTTGCTCAGAAACGTGACAAAAAGCACTTTTCAATTTTTGACCCAAATCAGAAAAAAACGTAGACCCGCGGTATGTGATTCTGGTGAAAATTGTGACCATTCATGAAACCTTGTTTTTTCCATGACAAATTACTCAAACGAGTGGGAAAATGCATGGGCATGGTAAATTGGGCCAAATTTTGCTCAAAAATGTGACAAAAAGCACTTTTCAATTTTTGACCCAAATCAGAAAAAAACGCAGACCCGCGGTATGTGATTCTGGTGAAAATTTTGACCATTCATGAAACCTTGTTTTTTCCATGAACAATTACTCAAACGAGTGGGAAAATGCATGGGCATGGTAAATTGGGCCAAATTTTGCTCAGAAATGTGACAAAAAGCACTTTTCAATTTTTGACCCAAATCAGAAAAAAACGTAGACCCGCGGTATGTGATTCTGGTGAAAATTTTGACCATTCATGAAACCTTGTTTTTTCCATGACAAATTACTCAAACGAGTGGGAAAATGCATGGGCATGGTAAATTGGGCCAAGTTTTGCTCGGAAACGTGACAAAAAGCACTTTTCAATTTTTGACCCAAATCAGAAAAAAACGTAGACCCGCGGTATGTGATTCTGGTGAAAAGTTTGACCATTCATGAAACCTTGTTTTTTCCATGAAAAATTACTCAAACGAGTGGGAAAATACATGGGCATGGTAAATTGGGCCAAATTTTGCTCAGAAATGTGACAAAAAGCACTTTTCGATTTTTGACCCAAATCAGAAAAAAACGTAGACCCGCGGTATGTGATTCTGGTGAAAATTTTTCACCATTCATGAAACCTTGTTTTTTCCATGACAAATTACTCAAACGAGTGGGAAAATGCATGGGCATGGTAAATTGGGCCAAATTTTGCTCAAAAATGTGACAAAAAGCACTTTTCAATTTTTGACCCAAATCAGAAAAAAACGTAGACCCGCGGTATGTGATTCTGGTGAAAATTTTGACCATTCATGAAACCTTGTTTTTTCCATGAACAATTACTCAAACGAGTGGGAAAATGCATGGGCATGGTAAATTGGGCCAAATTTTGCTCAGAAATGTGACAAAAAGCACTTTTCAATTTTTGACCCAAATCAGAAAAAAACGTAGACCTGCGGTATGTGATTCTGGTGAAAATTTTTTACCATTCATGAAACCTTGTTTTTTCCATGACAAATTACTCAAACAAGTGGGAAAATGCATGGGCATGGTAAATTGGGCCAAATTTTGCTCAGAAATGTGACAAAAAGCACTTTTAAATTTTTGACCCAAATAAAAAAAAAAACGTAGACCCGCGGTATGTGATTCTGGTGAAAATTTTGACCATTCATGAAACCTTGTTTTTTCCATGAAAAATTACTCAAACAAGTGGGAAAATGCATGGGCATGGTAAATTGGGCCAAATTTTGCTCAGAAACGTGACAAAAAGCACTTTTCAATTTTTGACCCAAATCAGAAAAAAACGTAGACCCGCGGTATGTGATTCTGGTGAAAATTGTGACCATTCATGAAACCTTGTTTTTTCCATGACAAATACTCAAACGAGTGGGAAAATGCATGGGCATGGTAAATTGGGCCAAATTTTGCTCGGAAACGTGACAAAAAGCACTTTTCAATGCTTTACCCAAATCAGTAAAAAACGTAGACCCGCGGTATGTGATTCTGGTGAAAATTTTGACCATTATGAAACCTTGTTTTTTCCATGAAAAATTACTCAAACGAGTGGGAAAATGCATGGGCATGGTAAATTGGGCCAAATTTTGCTCAGAAACGTGACAAAAAGCACTTTTCAATTTTTGACCCAAATCAGAAAAAAACGTAGACCCGTGGTATGTGATTCTGGTGAAAATTTTGACCATTCATGAAACCTTGTTTTTTCCATGAAAAATTACTCAAACAAGTGGGAAAATGCATGGGCATGGTAAATTGGGACAAATTTTGCTCAGAAATGTGAAAAAAAGCACTTTTCAATTTTTGACCCAAATCAGAAAAAAACGTAGACCCGCGGTATGTGATTCTGGTGAAAATTTTTTACCATTCATGAAACCTTGTTTTTTCCATGACAAATTACTCAAACGAGTGGGAAAATGCATGGGCATGGTAAATTGGGCCAAAGTTTGCTCAGAAATGTGACAAAAAGAACTTTTCAATTTTTGACCCAAATCAGAAAAAAACGTAGACCCGCGGTATGTGATTCTGGTGAAAATTTTGACCATTCATGAAACCTTGTTTTTTCCATGAAAAATTACTCAAACGAGTGGGAAAATGCATGGGCATGGTAAATTGGGCCAAATTTTGCTCAGAAATGTGACAAAAAGCACTTTTCAATTTTTGACCCAAATCAGAAAAAAACGTAGACCCGCGGTATGTGATTCTGGTGAAAATTTTGACCATTAATGAAACCTTGTTTTTTCCATGAAAAATTACTCAAACAAGTGGGAAAATGCATCGGCATGGTAAATTGGGCCAAATTTTGCTCAGAAACGTGACAAAAAGCACTTTTCAATTTTTGACCCAAATCAGAAAAAAACGTAGACCCGCGGTATGTGATTCTGGTGAAAATTTTGACCATTCATGAAACCTTGTTTTTTCCATGACAAATTACTCAAACGAGTGGGAAAATGCATGGGCATGGTAAATTGGGCCAAGTTTTGCTCGGAAACGTGACAAAAAGCACTTTTCAATTTTTGACCCAAATCAGAAAAAAACGTAGACCCGCGGTATGTGATTCTGGTGAAAAGTTTGACCATTCATGAAACCTTGTTTTTTCCATGAAAAATTACTCAAATGAGTGGGAAAATGCATGGGCATGGTAAATTGGGCCAAATTTTGCTCAGAAATGTGACAAAAAGCACTTTTCGATTTTTGACCCAAATCAGAAAAAAACGTAGACCCGCGGTATGTGATTCTGGTGAAAATTTTTCACCATTCATGAAACCTTGTTTTTTTCATGAAAAATGACTCAAATGAGTGGGAAAATGCATGGGCATGGTAAATTGGAACAAATTTTGCTCAGAAATGTGACAAAAAGCACTTTTCAATTTTTGACCCAAATCAGAAAAAAACGTAGACCCGCGGTATGTCATTTTGGTGAAAATTTTGACCATTCATGAAACCTTGTTTTTTCCATGAAAAATGACTCAAATGAGTGGGAAAATGCATGGGCATGGTAAATTGGGACAAATTTTGCTCAGAAATGTGTCAAAAGGCACTTTTCAATTTTTGACCCAAATCAGAAAAAAACGTAGACCCGCGGTATGTCATTTTGGTGAAAATTTTGACCATTCATGAAACCTCTTTTTTTTCATGAAAAATGACTCAAATGAGTGGGAAAATGCATGGGCATGGTAAATTGGACCAAATTTTGCTCAGAAATGTGAAAAAAGCGCTTTTAAATTTTTGACACAAATCAGAAAAAAACGTAGACCCGCGGTATGTCATTTTGGCGAAAATTTTGACCATTCATGAAAACTTGTTTTTTTCATGAAAAATGACTCAAATGAGTGGGAAAATGCATTGGCATGGCAAATTGGACCAAATTTTGCTCAGAAATGTGAAAAAAGCACTTTTCAATTTTTGACCCAAATCAGAAAAACACGTAGACCCGCGCGGTATGTCATTTTGGTGAAAATTTTGACCATTCATAAAACCTTGTTTTTTTCCATGAAAAATGACTCAAATGAGTGGGAAAATGCATGGGCATGGTAAATTGGACCAAATTTTGCTCAGAAATGTGAAAAAAGCGCTTTTAAATTTTTGACACAAATCAGAAAAAAACGTAGACCCGCGGTATGTCATTTTGGCGAAAATTTTGACCATTCATGAAAACTTGTTTTTTTCATGAAAAATGACTCAAATGAGTGGGAAAATGCATTGGCATGGCAAATTGGACCAAATTTTGCTCAGAAATGTGAAAAAAGCACTTTTCAATTTTTGACCCAAATCAGAAAAACACGTAGACCCGCGCGGTATGTCATTTTGGTGAAAAATTTGACCATTAATAAAACCTTGTTTTTTTCCATGAAAAATGACTGAAATGAGGGGGAAAATGCATGGGCATGGTAAATTGGAACAAATTTTGCTCAGAAATGTGACAAAAAGCACTTTTCAATTTTTGACCCAAATCAGAAAAACACTTACACCCGCGGTATGTCATTTTGGTGAAAATTTTTGACCATTCATGAAACCTCTTTTTTTTCATGAAAAATGACTCAAATGAGTGGGAAAATGCATGGGCATGGTAAATTGGACCAAATTTTGCTCAGAAATGTGAAAAAAGCACTTTTCAATTTTTGACCCAAATCAGAAAAACACGTAGACCCGCGGTATGTCATTTTGGTGAAAGTTTTGACCATTCATAAAACCTTGTTTTTTTCCATGAAAAATGACTGAAATGAGTGGGAAAATGCATGGGCATGGTAAATTGGGACGAATTTTGCTCAGAAATGTGACAAAAAGCACTTTTCAATTTTTGACCCAAATCAGAAAAACATGTAGACCCGCGGTATGTCATTTTGGTGAAAATTTTGACCATTCATGAAACCTTGTTTTTTCCATGAAAAATGACTCAAATGAGTGGGAAAATGCATGGGCATGGTAAATTGGGACAAATTTTGCTCAGAAATGTGTCAAAAGGCACTTTTCAATTTTTGACCCAAATCAGAAAAACACGTAGACCCGCGGTATGTCATTTTGGTGAAAGTTTTGACCATTCATAAAACCTTGTTTTTTTCCATGAAAAATGACTGAAATGAGTGGGAAAATGCATGGGCATGGTAAATTGGACCAAATTTTGCTCAGAAATGTGAAAAAAGCTCTTTTAAATTTTTGACACAAATCAGAAAAAAACGTAGACCCGCGGTATGTCATTTTGGCAAAAATTTTGACCATTCATGATAACTTGTTTTTTTCATATAAAATGACTCAAATGAGTGGGAAAATGCATGGGCATGGAAAATTGGACCAAATTTTGCTCAGAAATGTGAAAAAAAGCACTTTTCAATTTTTGACCCAAATCAGAAAAAAACGTAGACCCGCGGTATGTCATTTTGGTGAAAATTTTGACCATTCATGAAACCTTGTTTTTTCCATGAAAAATGACTCAAATGAGTGGGAAAATGCATGGGCATGGTAAATTGGAACAAATTTTGCTCAGAAATGTGACAAAAAGCACTTTTCAATTTTTGACCCAAATCAGAAAAACACGTAGACCCGCAGTATGTAATTTTGGTGAAAATTTTGACCATTCATGAAACCTTGTTTTTTTCATGAAAAATGACTCAAATGAGTGGGAAAATGCACGGGCATGGTAAATTGGGACAAATTTTGCTCAGAAATGTGACAAAAGGCACTTTTCAATTTTTGACCCAAATCAGTAAAAAACGTAGACCCGCGGTATGTCATTTTGGTGAAAATTTTGACCATTCATGAAACCTTGTTTTTTCCATGAAAAATGACTCAAATGAGTGGGAAAATGCATGGGCATGGTAAATTGGACCAAAATTTGCTCAGAAATGTGAAAAAAGCACTTTTAAATTTTTGACCCAAATCAGAAAAAAACGTAGACCCGCGGTATGTCATTTTGGTGAAAATTTTGACCATTCATGAAACCTTGTTTTTTCCATGAAAAATGACTCAAATGAGTGGGAAAATGCATGGGCATGGTAAATTGGACCAAATTTTGCTCAGAAATGTGAAAAAAGCTCTTTTCAATTTTTGACCCAAATCAGAAAAAAACGTAGACCCGCGGTATGTCATTTTGGCAAAAATTTTGACCATTCATGATAACTTGTTTTTTTCATGAAAAATGACTCAAATGAGTGGGAAAATGCATGGGCATGGTAAATTGGACCAAAATTTGCTCAGAAATGTGAAAAAAGCACTTTTCAATTTTTGACCCAAATCAGAAAAAAACGTAGACCCGCGGTATGTCATTTTGGCAAAAATTTTGACCATTCATGATAACTTGTTTTTTTCATGAAAAATGACTCAAATGAGTGGGAAAATGCATGGGCATGGTAAATTGGACCAAAATTTGCTCAGAAATGTGAAAAAAGCACTTTTCAATTTTTGACCCAAATCAGAAAAAAACGTAGACCCCGCAGTATGTCATTTTGGTGAAAATTTTGACCATTCATAAAACCTTGTTTTTTTCCATGAAAAATGACTGAAATGAGTGGGAAAATGCATGGGCATGGAAAATTGGACCAAATTATGCTCAGAAATGTGAAAAAAAGCACTTTTCAATTTTTGACCCAAATCAGAAAAAAACGTAGACCCGCGGTATGTCATTTTGGTGAAAATTTTGACCATTCATGAAACCTTGTTTTTTTCATGAAAAATGACTCAAATGAGTGGGAAAATGCATGGGCATGGTAAATTGGGACAAATTTTGCTCAGAAATGTGTCAAAAGGCACTTTTCAATTTTTGACCCAAATCAGAAAAAAACGTAGACCCGCGGTATGTCATTTTGGCAAAAATTTTGACCATTCATGATAACTTGTTTTTTTCATGAAAAATGACTCAAATGAGTGGGAAAATGCATGGGCATGGTAAATTGGACCAAATTTTGCTCAGAAATGTGAAAAAAGCACATTTCAATTTTTGACCCAAATCAGAAAAAAACGTACACCCGCGGTATGTCATTTTGGTGAAAATTTTGACCATTCATGAAACCTTGTTTTTTCCATGAAAAATGACTCAAATGAGTGGGAAAATGCATTGGCATGGTAAATTGGGACAAATTTTGCTCAGAAATGTGACAAAAGGCACTTTTCAATTTTTGACCCAAATCAGAAAAAAACGTGGACCCGCGGTATGTCATTTTGGTGAAAATTTTGACCATTCATGAAACCTTATTTTTTCCATGAAAAATTACTCAAATGAGTGGGAAAATGCATGGGCATGGTAAATTGGGACAAATTTTGCTCAGAAATGTGTCAAAAGGCACTTTTCAATTTTTGACCCAAATCAGATAAAAACAAAGACCCGCGGTATGTCATTTTGGTGAAAATTTTGACCATTCATGAAACCTTGTTTTTTCCATGAAAAATGACTAAAATGAGTGGGAAAATGCATGGGCATGGTAAATTGGACCAAATTTTGCTCAGAAATGTGAAAAAAGCACTTTTAAATTTTTGACACAAATCAGAAACAAACGTAGACCCGCGGTATGTCATTTTGGCGAAAATTTTGACCATTCATAAAACCTTGTTTTTTTCATGAAAAATGACTCAAATTAGTGGGAAAATGCATGGGCATGGTAAATTGGACCAAATTTTGCTCAAAAATGTGAAAAAAGCACTTTTCAATTTTTGACCCAAATCAGAAAAACACGTAGACCCGCGGTATGTCATTTTGGTGAAAATTTTGACCATTCATAAAACCTTGTTTTTTTCCATGAAAAATGACTGAAATGAGTGGGAAAATGCATGGGCATGGAAAATTGGACCAAATTTTGCTCAGAAATGTGAAAAAAAGCACTTTTCAATTTTTGAACCAAATCAGAAAAACACGTAGACCCGCGGTATGTCATTTTGGCGAAAATTTTGACCATTCATGAAAACTTGTTTTTTTCATGAAAAATGACTCAAATAAGTGGGAAAATGCATGGGCATGGTAAATTGGACCAAATTTTGCTCAGAAATGTGAAAAAAAGCACTTTTCAATTTTTGAACCAAATCAGAAAAACACGTAGACCTGCGGTATGTCATTTTGGTGAAAATTTTGACCATTCATGAAACCTTATTTTTTCCATGAAAAATTACTCAAATGAGTGGGAAAATGCATGGGCATGGTAAATTGGGACAAATTTTGCTCAGAAATGTGTCAAAAGGCACTTTTCAATTTTTGACCCAAATCATATAAAAACGTAGACCCGCGGTATGTCATTTTGGTGAAAATTTTGACCATTCATGAAAACTTGTTTTTTTCATGAAAAATTACTCAAATGAGTGGGAAAATGCATGGGCATGGTAAATTGGGACAAATTTTGCTCAGAAATGTGTCAAAAGGCACTTTTCAATTTTTGACCCAAATCAGATAAAAACGTAGACCCGTGGTATGTCATTTTGGTGAAAATTTTGACCATTCATGAAACCTTGTTTTTTCCATGAAAAATGACTGAAATGAGTGGGAAAATGCATGGGCATGGTAAATTGGACCAAATTTTGCTCAGAAATGTGAAAAAAGCTCTTTTCAATTTTTGACCCAAATCAGAAAAAAACGTAGACCCGCGGTATGTCATTTTGGCAAAAATTTTGACCATTCATGATAACTTGTTTTTTTCATGAAAAATGACTCAAATGAGTGGGAAAATGCATGGGCATGGTAAATTGGACCAAAATTTGCTCAGAAATGTGAAAAAAGCACTTTTCAATTTTTGACCCAAATCAGAAAAAAACGTAGACCCGCGGTATGTCATTTTGGCAAAAATTTTGACCATTCATGATAACTTGTTTTTTTCATGAAAAATGACTCAAATGAGTGGGAAAATGCATGGGCATGGTAAATTGGACCAAAATTTGCTCAGAAATGTGAAAAAAGCACTTTTCAATTTTTGACCCAAATCAGAAAAAAACGTAGACCGTAGAACGTAGACGTAGAACGTATGTCATTTTGGTGAAAATTTTGACCATTCATAAAACCTTGTTTTTTTCCATGAAAAATGACTGAAATGAGTGGGAAAATGCATGGGCATGGAAAATTGGACCAAATTATGCTCAGAAATGTGAAAAAAAGCACTTTTCAATTTTTGACCCAAATCAGAAAAAAACGTAGACCCGCGGTATGTCATTTTGGTGAAAATTTTGACCATTCATGAAACCTTGTTTTTTTCATGAAAAATGACTCAAATGAGTGGGAAAATGCATGGGCATGGTAAATTGGGACAAATTTTGCTCAGAAATGTGTCAAAAGGCACTTTTCAATTTTTGACCCAAATCAGAAAAAAACGTAGACCCGCGGTATGTCATTTTGGCAAAAATTTTGACCATTCATGATAACTTGTTTTTTTCATGAAAAATGACTCAAATGAGTGGGAAAATGCATGGGCATGGTAAATTGGACCAAATTTTGCTCAGAAATGTGAAAAAAGCACATTTCAATTTTTGACCCAAATCAGAAAAAAACGTACACCCGCGGTATGTCATTTTGGTGAAAATTTTGACCATTCATGAAACCTTGTTTTTTCCATGAAAAATGACTCAAATGAGTGGGAAAATGCATTGGCATGGTAAATTGGGACAAATTTTGCTCAGAAATGTGACAAAAGGCACTTTTCAATTTTTGACCCAAATCAGAAAAAAACGTGGACCCGCGGTATGTCATTTTGGTGAAAATTTTGACCATTCATGAAACCTTATTTTTTCCATGAAAAATTACTCAAATGAGTGGGAAAATGCATGGGCATGGTAAATTGGGACAAATTTTGCTCAGAAATGTGTCAAAAGGCACTTTTCAATTTTTGACCCAAATCAGATAAAAACAAAGACCCGCGGTATGTCATTTTGGTGAAAATTTTGACCATTCATGAAACCTTGTTTTTTCCATGAAAAATGACTAAAATGAGTGGGAAAATGCATGGGCATGGTAAATTGGACCAAATTTTGCTCAGAAATGTGAAAAAAGCACTTTTAAATTTTTGACACAAATCAGAAACAAACGTAGACCCGCGGTATGTCATTTTGGCGAAAATTTTGACCATTCATAAAACCTTGTTTTTTTCATGAAAAATGACTCAAATTAGTGGGAAAATGCATGGGCATGGTAAATTGGACCAAATTTTGCTCAAAAATGTGAAAAAAGCACTTTTCAATTTTTGACCCAAATCAGAAAAACACGTAGACCCGCGGTATGTCATTTTGGTGAAAATTTTGACCATTCATAAAACCTTGTTTTTTTCCATGAAAAATGACTGAAATGAGTGGGAAAATGCATGGGCATGGAAAATTGGACCAAATTTTGCTCAGAAATGTGAAAAAAAGCACTTTTCAATTTTTGAACCAAATCAGAAAAACACGTAGACCCGCGGTATGTCATTTTGGTGAAAATTTTGACCATTCATGAAAACTTGTTTTTTTCATGAAAAATTACTCAAATGAGTGGGAAAATGCATGGGCATGGTAAATTGGGACAAATTTTGCTCAGAAATGTGTCAAAAGGCACTTTTCAATTTTTGACCCAAATCATATAAAAACGTAGACCCGCGGTATGTCATTTTGGTGAAAATTTTGACCATTCATGAAAACTTGTTTTTTTCATGAAAAATTACTCAAATGAGTGGGAAAATGCATGGGCATGGTAAATTGGGACAAATTTTGCTCAGAAATGTGTCAAAAGGCACTTTTCAATTTTTGACCCAAATCAGATAAAAACGTAGACCCGCGGTAGGTCATTTTGGTGAAAATTTTGACCATTCATGAAACCTTGTTTTTTCCATGAAAAATGACTAAAATGAGTGGGAAAATGCATGGGCATGGTAAATTGGACCAAATTTTGCTCAGAAATGTGAAAAAAGCACTTTTAAATTTTTGACACAAATCAGAAAAAAACGTAGACCCGCGGTATGTCATTTTGGCGAAAATTTTGACCATTCATGAAAACTTGTTTTTTTCATGAAAAATGACTCAAATTAGTGGGAAAATGCATGGGCATGGTAAATTGGACCAAATTTTGCTCAGAAATGTGAAAAAAGCACTTTTCAATTTTTGACCCAAATCAGAAAAACACGTAGTCCCGCGGTATGTCATTTTGGTGAAAATTTTGACCATTCATAAAACCTTGTTTTTTTCGATGAAAAATGACTGAAATGAGTGGGAAAATGCATGGGCATGGAAAATTGGACCAAATTTTGCTCAGAAATGTGAAAAAAAGCACTTTTCAATTTTTGACCCAAATCAGAAAAAAACGTAGACCCGTGGTATGTCATTTTGGTGAAAATTTTGACCATTCATGAAACCTTGTTTTTTCCATGAAAAATGACTCAAATGAGTGGGAAAATGCATGGGCATGGTAAATTGGACCAAATTTTGCTCAGAAATGTGAAAAAAAGCACTTTTCAATTTTTGAACCAAATCAGAAAAACACGTAGACCCGCGGTATGTCATTTTGGTGAAAATTTTGACCATTCATGAAACCTTGTTTTTTCCATGAAAAATGACTCAAATGAGTGGGAAAATGCATGGGCATGGTAAATTGGGACAAATTTTGCTCAGAAATGTGTCAAAAGGCACTTTTCAATTTTTGACCCAAATCAGATAAAAACGTAGACCCGCGGTATGTCATTTTGGTGAAAATTTTGACCATTCATGAAACCTTGTTTTTTCCATGAAAAATGACTCAAATGAGTGGGAAAATGCATGGGCATGGTAAATTGGACCAAATTTTGCTCAGAAAAGTGAAAAAAGCACTTTTAAATTTTTGACACGAATCAGAAAAAAACGTAGACCCGCGGTATGTCATTTTGGCGAAAATTTTGACAATTCCTGAAAACTTGTTTTTTTCATGAAAAATGACTCAAATGAGTGGGAAAATGCATGGGCATGGTAAATTGGACCAAAATTTGCTCAGAAATGTGAAAAAAGCACTTTTCAATTTTTGACCCAAATCAGAAAAAAACGTAGACCCGCGGTATGTCATTTTGGTGAAAATTTTGACCATTCATGAAACCTTGTTTTTCCATGAAAAATGACTCAAATGAGTGGGAAAATGCATTGGCATGGTAAATTGGACCAAAATTTGCTCAGAAATGTGAAAAAAGCACTTTTCAATTTTTGACCCAAATCAGAAAAACACGTAGACCCGCGGTATGTCATTTTGGTGAAAATTTTGACCATTCATAAAACCTTGTTTTTTTCCATGAAAAATGACTGAAATGAGTGGGAAAATGCATGGGCATGGAAAATTGGACCAAATTTTGCTCAGAAATGTGAAAAAAAGCACTTTTCAATTTTTGACCCAAATCAGAAAAAAACGTAGACCCGCGGTATGTCATTTTGGTGAAAATTTTGACCATTCATGAAACCTTGTTTTTTTCATGAAAAATGACTCAAATGAGTGGGAGAATGCATGGGCATGGTAAATTGGACCAAATTTTGCTCAGAAATGTGAAAAAAGCACTTTTCAATTTTTGACCCAAATCAGAAAAACACGTAGACCCGCGGTATGTCATTTTGGTGAAAATTTTGACCATTCATAAAACCTTGTTTTTTTCCATGAAAAATGACTGAAATGAGTGGGAAAATGCATGGGCATGGAAAATTGGACCAAATTTTGCTCAGAAATGTGAAAAAAAGCACTTTTCAATTTTTGACCCAAATCAGAAAAAAACGTAGACCCGCGGTATGTCATTTTGGTGAAAATTTTGACCATTCATGAAACCTTGTTTTTTTCATGAAAAATGACTCAAATGAGTGGGAGAATGCATGGGCATGGTAAATTGGACCAAATTTTGCTCAGAAATGTGAAAAAAGCACTTTTCAATTTTTGACCCAAATCAGAAAAAAACGTAGACCCGCAGTATGTCATTTTGGTGAAAATTTTGACCATTCATAAAACCTTGTTTTTTTCCATGAAAAATGACTGAAATGAGTGGGAAAATGCATGGGCATGGAAAATTGGACCAAATTTTGCTCAGAAATGTGAAAAAAAGCACTTTTCAATTTTTGACCCAAATCAGAAAAAAACGTAGACCCGCGGTATGTCATTTTGGTGAAAATTTTGACCATTCATGAAACCTTGATTTTTTCATGAAAAATGACTGAAATGAGTGGGAAAATGCATGGGCATGGAAAATTGGACCAAATTTTGCTCAGAAATGTGAAAAAAAGCACTTTTCAATTTTTGACCCAAATCAGAAAAAAACGTAGACCCGCGGTATGTCATTTTGGTGAAAATTTTGACCATTCATGAAACCTTGATTTTTTCATGAAAAATGACTCAAATGAGTGGGAAAATGCATGGGCATGGTAAATTGGGATAAATTTTGCTCAGAAATGTGTCAAAAGGCACTTTTCAATTTTTGACCCAAATCAGAAAAAAACGTAGACCCGCGGTATGTCATTTTGGCAAAAATTTTGACCATTCATGATAACTTGTTTTTTTCATGAAAAATGACTCAAATGAGTGGGAAAATGCATGGGCATGGTAAATTGGACCAACTTTTGCTCAGAAATGTGAAAAAAGCTCTTTTAAATTTTTGACACAAATCAGAAAGAAACGTAGACCCGCGGTATGTCATTTTGGCAAAAATTTTGACCATTCATGATAACTTGTTTTTTTCATGAAAAATGACTCAAATGAGTGGGAAAATGCATGGGCATGGTAAATTGGACCAAAATTTGCTCAGAAATGTGAAAAAAGCACTTTTCAATTTTTGACCCAAATCAGAAAAAAACGTAGACCCGCAGTATGTCATTTTGGTGAAAATTTTGACCATTCATAAAACCTTGTTTTTTTCCATGAAAAATGACTGAAATGAGTGGGAAAATGCATGGGCATGGAAAATTGGACCAAATTATGCTCAGAAATGTGAAAAAAAGCACTTTTCAATTTTTGACCCAAATCAGAAAAAAACGTAGACCCGCGGTATGTCATTTTGGTGAAAATTTTGACCATTCATGAAACCTTGTTTTTTTCATGAAAAATGACTCAAATGAGTGGGAAAATGCATGGGCATGGTAAATTGGGACAAATTTTGCTCAGAAATGTGTCAAAAGGCACTTTTCAATTTTTGACCCAAATCAGAAAAAAACGTAGACCCGCGGTATGTCATTTTGGCAAAAATTTTGACCATTCATGATAACTTGTTTTTTTCATGAAAAATGACTCAAATGAGTGGGAAAATGCATGGGCATGGTAAATTGGACCAAATTTTGCTCAGAAATGTGAAAAAAGCTCTTTTAAATTTTTGACACAAATCAGAAAGAAACGTAGACCCGCGGTATGTCATTTTGGCAAAAATTTTGACCATTCATGATAACTTGTTTTTTTCATGAAAAATGACTCAAATGAGTGGGAAAATGCATGGGCATGGTAAATTGGACCAAAATTTGCTCAGAAATGTGAAAAAAGCACTTTTCAATTTTTGACCCAAATCAGAAAAAAACGTAGACCCGCAGTATGTCATTTTGGTGAAAATTTTGACCATTCATAAAACCTTGTTTTTTTCCATGAAAAATGACTGAAATGAGTGGGAAAATGCATGGGCATGGAAAATTGGACCAAATTATGCTCAGAAATGTGAAAAAAAGCACTTTTCAATTTTTGACCCAAATCAGAAAAAAACGTAGACCCGCGGTATGTCATTTTGGTGAAAATTTTGACCATTCATGAAACCTTGTTTTTTTCATGAAAAATGACTCAAATGAGTGGGAAAATGCATGGGCATGGTAAATTGGGACAAATTTTGCTCAGAAATGTGTCAAAAGGCACTTTTCAATTTTTGACCCAAATCAGAAAAAAACGTAGACCCGCGGTATGTCATTTTGGCAAAAATTTTGACCATTCATGATAACTTGTTTTTTTCATGAAAAATGACTCAAATGAGTGGGAAAATGCATGGGCATGGTAAATTGTACCAAATTTTGCTCAGAAATGTGAAAAAAGCACTTTTCAATTTTTGACCCAAATCAGAAAAAAACGTAGACCCGCGGTATGTCATTTTGGTGAAAATTTTGACCATTCATGAAACCTTGTTTTTTCCATGAAAAATGACTGAAATGAGTGGGAAAATGCATTGGCATGGTAAATTGGGACAAATTTTGCTCAGAAATGTGACAAAAGGCACTTTTCAATTTTTGACCCAAATCAGAAAAAAACGTAGACCCGCGGTATGTCATTTTGGTGAAAATTTTGACCATTCATGAAACCTTATTTTTTCCATGAAAAATTACTCAAATGAGTGGGAAAATGCATGGGCATGGTAAATTGGGACAAATTTTGCTCAGAAATGTGTCAAAAGGCACTTTTCAATTTTTGACCCAAATCAGATAAAAACGTAGACCCGCGGTATGTCATTTTGGTGAAAATTTTGACCATTCATGAAACCTTGTTTTTTCCATGAAAAATGACTCAAATGAGTGGGAAAATGCACGGGCATGGTAAATTGGACCAAATTTTGCTCAGAAATGTGAAAAAAAGCACTTTTCAATTTTTGACCCAAATCAGAAAAAAACGTAGACCCGCGGTATGTCATTTTGGTGAAAATTTTGACCATTCATGAAACCTTGTTTTTTCCATGAAAAATGACTGAAATGAGTGGGAAAATGCATTGGCATGGTAAATTGGGACAAATTTTGCTCAGAAATGTGACAAAAGGCACTTTTCAATTTTTGACCCAAATCAGAAAAAAACGTAGACCCGCGGTATGTCATTTTTGTGAAAATTTTGACCATTCATGAAACCTTGTTTTTTCCATGAAAAATTACTCAAATGAGTGGGAAAATGCATGGGCATGGTAAATTGGACCAAATTTTGCTCAGAAAAGTGACAAAAAGCACTTTTCAATTTTTGACCCAAATCAGAAAAACACGTAGACCCGCGGTATGTCATTTTGGTGAAAATTTTGACCATTCATAAAACCTTGTTTTTTTTCCATGAAAAATGACTGAAATGAGTTTGAAAATGCATGGTCATGGAAAATTGGACCAAATTTTGCTCAGAAATGTGAAAAAAAAGCACTTTTCAATTTTTGACACAAATCAGAAAAAAACGTAGACCCGCGGTATGTCATTTTGGTGAAAATTTTGACCATTCATGATAACTTGTTTTTTTCATGAAAAATGACTCAAATGAGTGGGAAAATGCATGGGCATGGTAAATTGGACCAAATTTTGCTCAGAAATGTGACAAAAAGCACTTTTCAATTTTTGACCCAAATCAGAAAAACACGTAGACCCGCGGTATGTCATTTTGGTGAAAATTTTGACCATTCATAAAACCTTGTTTTTTTCCATGAAAACTGACTGAAATGAGTGGGAAAATGCATGGGCATGGTAAATTGGGACAATTTTTGCTCAGAAATGTGTCAAAAGGCACTTTTCAATTTTTGACCCAAATCAGAAAAAAACGTAGACCCGCGGTATGTCATTTTGGTGAAAATTTTGACCATTCATGAAACCTTGTTTTTTCCATGAAAAATGACTCAAATGAGTGGGAAAATGCATGGGCATGGTAAATTTGGACAAATTTTGCTCAGAAATGTGACAAAAAGCACTTTTCAATTTTTGACCCAAATCAGAAAAAAACGTAGACCCGCGGTATGTCATTTTGGTGAAAATTTTGACCATTCATGAAACCTTGTTTTTTTCATGAAAAATGACTCAAATGAGTGGGAGAATGCATGGGCATGGTAAATTGGACCAAATTTTGCTCAGAAATGTGAAAAAAGCACTTTTCAATTTTTGACCCAAATCAGAAAAACACGTAGACCCGCGGTATGTCATTTTGGTGAAAATTTTGACCATTCATAAAACCTTGTTTTTTTCCATGAAAAATGACTGAAATGAGTGGGAAAATGCATGGGCATGGAAAATTGGACCAAATTTTGCTCAGAAATGTGAAAAAAAGCACTTTTCAATTTTTGACCCAAATCAGAAAAAAACGTAGACCCGCGGTATGTCATTTTGGTGAAAATTTTGACCATTCATGAAACCTTGATTTTTTCATGAAAAATGACTCAAATGAGTGGGAAAATGCATGGGCATGGTAAATTGGGACAAATTTTGCTCAGAAATGTGTCAAAAGGCACTTTTCAATTTTTGACCCAAATCAGAAAAAAACGTAGACCCGCGGTATGTCATTTTGGCAAAAATTTTGACCATTCATGATAACTTGTTTTTTTCATGAAAAATGACTCAAATGAGTGGGAAAATGCATGGGCATGGTAAATTGGACCAAATTTTGCTCAGAAATGTGAAAAAAGCTCTTTTAAATTTTTGACACAAATCAGAAAGAAACGTAGACCCGCGGTATGTCATTTTGGCAAAAATTTTGACCATTCATGATAACTTGTTTTTTTCATGAAAAATGACTCAAATGAGTGGGAAAATGCATGGGCATGGTAAATTGGACCAAAATTTGCTCAGAAATGTGAAAAAAGCACTTTTCAATTTTTGACCCAAATCAGAAAAAAACGTAGACCCGCAGTATGTCATTTTGGTGAAAATTTTGACCATTCATAAAACCTTGTTTTTTTCCATGAAAAATGACTGAAATGAGTGGGAAAATGCATGGGCATGGAAAATTGGACCAAATTATGCTCAGAAATGTGAAAAAAAGCACTTTTCAATTTTTGACCCAAATCAGAAAAAAACGTAGACCCGCGGTATGTCATTTTGGTGAAAATTTTGACCATTCATGAAACCTTGTTTTTTTCATGAAAAATGACTCAAATGAGTGGGAAAATGCATGGGCATGGTAAATTGGGACAAATTTTGCTCAGAAATGTGTCAAAAGGCACTTTTCAATTTTTGACCCAAATCAGAAAAAAACGTAGACCCGCGGTATGTCATTTTGGCAAAAATTTTGACCATTCATGATAACTTGTTTTTTTCATGAAAAATGACTCAAATGAGTGGGAAAATGCATGGGCATGGTAAATTGTACCAAATTTTGCTCAGAAATGTGAAAAAAGCACTTTTAAATTTTTGACCCAAATCAGAAAAAAACGTAGACCCGCGGTATGTCATTTTGGTGAAAATTTTGACCATTCATGAAACCTTGTTTTTTCCATGAAAAATGACTGAAATGAGTGGGAAAATGCATTGGCATGGTAAATTGGGACAAATTTTGCTCAGAAATGTGACAAAAGGCACTTTTCAATTTTTGACCCAAATCAGAAAAAAACGTAGACCCGCGGTATGTCATTTTGGTGAAAATTTTGACCATTCATGAAACCTTATTTTTTCCATGAAAAATTACTCAAATGAGTGGGAAAATGCATGGGCATGGTAAATTGGGACAAATTTTGCTCAGAAATGTGTCAAAAGGCACTTTTCAATTTTTGACCCAAATCAGATAAAAACGTAGACCCGCGGTATGTCATTTTGGTGAAAATTTTGACCATTCATGAAACCTTGTTTTTTCCATGAAAAATGACTCAAATGAGTGGGAAAATGCACGGGCATGGTAAATTGGACCAAATTTTGCTCAGAAATGTGAAAAAAGCACTTTTCAATTTTTGACCCAAATCAGAAAAACACGTAGACCCGCGGTATGTCATTTTTGTGAAAATTTTGACCATTCATGAAACCTTGTTTTTTCCATGAAAAATGACTCAAATGAGTGGGAAAATGCATGGGCATGGTAAATTGGACCAAATTTTGCTCAGAAAAGTGACAAAAAGCACTTTTCAATTTTTGACCCAAATCAGAAAAACACGTAGACCCGCGGTATGTCATTTTGGTGAAAATTTTGACCATTCATAAAACCTTGTTTTTTTTCCATGAAAAATGACTGAAATGAGTTGGAAAATGCATGGGCATGGAAAATTGGACCAAATTTTGCTCAGAAATGTGAAAAAAAAGCACTTTTCAATTTTTGACACAAATCAGAAAAAAACGTAGACCCGCGGTATGTCATTTTGGTGAAAATTTTGACCATTCATGATAACTTGTTTTTTTCATGAAAAATGACTCAAATGAGTGGGAAAATGCATGGGCATGGTAAATTGGACCAAATTTTGCTCAGAAATGTGACAAAAAGCACTTTTCAATTTTTGACCCAAATCAGAAAAACACGTAGACCCGCGGTATGTCATTTTGGTGAAAATTTTGACCATTCATGAAACCTTGTTTTTTCCATGAAAAATGACTCAAATGAGTGGGAAAATGCATGGGCATGGTAAATTGGACCAAATTTTGCTCAGAAATGTGAAAAAAGCACTTTTCAATTTTTGACCCAAATCAGAAAAAAACGTAGACCCGCGGTATGTCATTTTGGTGAAAATTTTGACCATTCATGAAACCTTGTTTTTTCCATGAAAAATGACTGAAATGAGTGGGAAAATGCATTGGCATGGTAAATTGGGACAAATTTTGCTCAGAAATGTGACAAAAGGCACTTTTCAATTTTTGACCCAAATCAGAAAAAAACGTAGACCCGCGGTATGTCATTTTTGTGAAAATTTTGACCATTCATGAAACCTTGTTTTTTCCATGAAAAATTACTCAAATGAGTGGGAAAATGCATGGGCATGGTAAATTGGACCAAATTTTGCTCAGAAAAGTGACAAAAAGCACTTTTCAATTTTTGACCCAAATCAGAAAAACACGTAGACCCGCGGTATGTCATTTTGGTGAAAATTTTGACCATTCATAAAACCTTGTTTTTTTTCCATGAAAAATGACTGAAATGAGTTTGAAAATGCATGGTCATGGAAAATTGGACCAAATTTTGCTCAGAAATGTGAAAAAAAAGCACTTTTCAATTTTTGACACAAATCAGAAAAAAACGTAGACCCGCGGTATGTCATTTTGGTGAAAATTTTGACCATTCATGATAACTTGTTTTTTTCATGAAAAATGACTCAAATGAGTGGGAAAATGCATGGGCATGGTAAATTGGACCAAATTTTGCTCAGAAATGTGACAAAAAGCACTTTTCAATTTTTGACCCAAATCAGAAAAACACGTAGACCCGCGGTATGTCATTTTGGTGAAAATTTTGACCATTCATAAAACCTTGTTTTTTTCCATGAAAACTGACTGAAATGAGTGGGAAAATGCATGGGCATGGTAAATTGGGACAATTTTTGCTCAGAAATGTGTCAAAAGGCACTTTTCAATTTTTGACCCAAATCAGAAAAAAACGTAGACCCGCGGTATGTCATTTTGGTGAAAATTTTGACCATTCATGAAACCTTGTTTTTTCCATGAAAAATGACTCAAATGAGTGGGAAAATGCATGGGCATGGTAAATTTGGACAAATTTTGCTCAGAAATGTGACAAAAAGCACTTTTCAATTTTTGACCCAAATCAGAAAAAAACGTAGACCCGCGGTATGTCATTTTGGTGAAAATTTTGACCATTCATGAAACCTTGTTTTTTTCCATGAAAAATGACTCAAATGAGTGGGAAAATGCATTGGCATGGTAAATTGGGACAAATTTTGCTCAGAAATGTGACAAAAGGCACTTTTCAATTTTTGACCCAAATCAGAAAAAACGTAGACCCGCGGTATGTCATTTTGGTGAAAATTTTGACCATTCATGAAACCTTGTTTTTTCCATGAAAAATGACTCAAATGAGTGGGAAAATGCATGGGCATGGTAAATTGGACCAAATTTTGCTCAGAAATGTGAAAAAAGCACTTTTCAATTTTTGACCCAAATCAGAAAAACACGTAGACCCGCGGTATGTCATTTTGGTGAAAATTTTTACCATTCATAAAACCTTGTTTTTTTCCATGAAAAATGACTGAAATGAGTGGGAAAATGCATGGGCATGGAAAATTGGAACAAGTTTTGCTCAGAAATGTGAAAAAAAGCACTTTTCAATTTTTGACCCAAATCAGAAAAACACGTAGACCCGCGGTATGTCATTTTTGTGAAAATTTTGACCATTCATGAAACCTTGTTTTTTCCATGAAAAATGACTCAAATGAGTGGGAAAATGCATGGGCATGGTAAATTGGACCAAATTTTGCTCAGAAAAGTGACAAAAAGCACTTTTCAATTTTTGACCCAAATCAGAAAAACACGTAGACCCCCGGTATCTCATTTTGGTGAAAATTTTGACCATTCATGATAACTTGTTTTTATCATGAAAAATGACTCAAATGAGTGGGAAAATGCATGGGCATGGTAAATTGGACCAAATTTTGCTCAGAAATGTGAAAAAAAAAGCACTTTTCAATTTTTGACACGAATCAGAAAAAAACGTAGACCCCCGGTATGTCATTTTGGTGAAAATTTTGACCATTCATGATAACTTGTTTTTATCATGAAAAATGACTCAAATGAGTGGGAAAATGCATGGGCATGGTAAATTGGACCAAATTTTGCTCAGAAATGTGAAAAAAGCACTTTTCAATTTTTGACCCAAATCAGAAAAAAACGTAAACCCGCGGTATGTCATTTTGGTGAAAATTTTGACCATTGATGAAACCTTGTTTTTTCCATGAAAAATGACTCAAATGAGTGGGAAAATGCATGGGCATGGTAAATTGGGACAAATTTTGCTCAGAAATGTGTCAAAAGGCACTTTTCAATTTTTGACCCAAATCAGAAAAAAACGTAGACCCGCGGTATGTCATTTTGCCGAAAATTTTGACCATTCATGAAACCTTGTTTTTTCCATGAAAAATGACTCAAATGAGTGGGAAAATGCATGGGCATGGTAAATTGGACCAAATTTTCCTCAAAAATGTGAAAAAAAGCCCTTTTAAAATTTTGACACGAATCAGAAAAAAACGTAGACCCGCGGTATGTCATTTTGGCAAAAAGTTTGACCATTCATGATAACTTGTTTTTTTCATGAAAAATGACTGAAATGAGTGGGAAAATGCATGGGCATGGTAATCTGGACCAAATTTTGCTCAGAAATGTGAAAAAAGCACTTTTCAATTTTTGACCCAAATCAGAAAAAAACGTAGACACGCGGTATGTCATTTTGGTGAAAATTTTGACCATTCATGAAACCTTGTTTTTTCCATGAAAAATGACTCAAATGAGTGGGAAAATGCATGGGCATGGTAAATTGGGACAAATTTTGCTCAGAAATGTGTCAAAAGGCACTTTTCAATTTTTGACAAAAATCAGAAAAAAACGTAGACCCGCGGTATGTCATTTTGGCGAAAATTTTGACCATTCATGAAACCTTGTTTTTTCCATGAAAAATGATTCAAATGAGTGGGAAAATGCATGGGCATGGTAAATTGGAACAAATTTTGCTCAGAAATGTGAAAAAAACACTTTTAAATTTTTGACACAAATCAGAAAAAAACGTAGACCCGGTATGTCATTTTGGCAAAAATTTTGACCATTCATGAAACCTTGTTTTTTCCATGAAAAATGACTCAAATGAGTGGGAAAATGCATGGGCATGGTAAATTGGAACAAATTTTGCTCAGAAATGTGAAAAAAGCACTTTTCAGTTTTTGACCCAAATCAGAAAAAAACGTAGACCCGCGGTATGTCATTTTGGTGAAAATTTTGACCATTCATGAAACCTTGTTTTTTCCATGAAAAATGACTCAAATGAGTGGGAAAATGCATGGGCATGGTAAATTGGAACAAATTTTGCTCAGAAATGTGACAAAAAGCACTTTTCAATTTTTGACCCAAATCAGAAAAACACGTAGACCCGCGGTATGTCATTTTGGTGAAAATTTTGACCATTCATAAAACCTTGTTTTTTTCCATGAAAAATGACAGAAATGAGTGGGAAAATGCATGGGCATGGTAAATGGGACCAAATTTTGCTCAGAAATGTGAAAAAAAGCACTTTTCAATTTTTGACCCAAATCAGAAAAACACGTAGACCCGCAGTATGTCATTTTGGTGAAAATTTTGACCATTCATAAATCCTTGTTTTTTTCATGAAAAATGACTCAAATGAGTGGGAAAATGCATGGGCATGGTAAATTGGACCAAATTTTGCTCAGAAATGTGAAAAAAAGCACTTTTAAAATTTTGACACGAATCAGAAAAAAACGTAGACCCGCGGTATGTCATTTTGGTGAAAATTTTGACCATTCATGATAACTTGTTTTTTTCCATGAAAAATGACTCAAATGAGTGGGAAAATGCATGGGCATGGAAAATTGGACCAAATTTTGCTCAGAAATGTGAAAAAAAGCACTTTTCAATTTTTGACACAAATCAGAAAAAAACGTAGACCCGCGGTATGTCATTTTGGTGAAAATTTTGACCATTCATGATAACTTGTTTTTTTTATGAAAAATGACTCAAATGAGAGGGAAAATGCATGGGCATGGTAAATTGGACCAAATTTTTCTCAGAAATGTGAAAAAAGCACTTTTCAATTTTTTACCCAAATCAGAAAAAACGTAGACCCGCGGTATGGCATTTTGGTGAAAATTTTGAACATTCATGAAACCTTGTTTTTTCCATGAAAAATGACTCAAATGAGTGGGAAAATGCATGGGCATGGTAAATTGGACCAAATTTTGCTCAAAAATGTGAAAAAAAGCACTTTTCAATTTTTGACCCAAATCAGTAAAAAACGTAGACCCGCGGTATGTCATTTTTGTGAAAATTTTGACCATTCATGAAACCTTGTTTTTTCCATGAAAAATGACTCAAATGAGTGGGAAAATGCATGGGCATGGTAAATTGGACCAAATTTTGCTCAGAAAAGTGACAAAAAGCACTTTTCAATTTTTGACCCAAATCAGAAAAACTTGTAGACCTGCGGTATGTCATTTTGGTGAAAATTTTGACCATTCATAAAACCATGTTTTTTTCATGAAAAATGACTCAAATGAGTGGGAAAATGCATGGGCATGGTAAATTGGACCAAATTTTGCTCAGAAATGTGAAAAAAGCACTTTTCAATTTTTGACCCAAATCAGAAAAAAACGTAGACCCGCGGTATGTCATTTTGGTGAAAATTTTGACCATTCATGAAACCTTGTTTTTTCCATGAAAAATGACTCAAATGAGTGGGAAAATGCATGGGCATGGTAAATTGGACCAAATTTTGCTCAGAAATGTGAAAAAAGCACTTTTCAATTTTTGACCCAAATCAGAAAAACACGTAGACCCGCGGTATGTCATTTTGGTGAAAATTTTGACCATTCATGATAACTTGTTTTTTTCATGAAAAATGACTCAAATGAGTGGGAAAATGCATAGGCATGGTAAATTGGACCAAATTTTGCTCAGAAATGTGAAAAAAGCACTTTTCAATTTTTGACCCAAATCAGAAAAAAACGTAGACCCGCGGTATGTCATTTTGGTGAAAATTTTGACCATTCATAAAACCTTGTTTTTTTTCCATGAAAAATGACTGAAATGAGTTGGAAAATGCATGGGCATGGAAAATTGGACCAAATTTTGCTCAGAAATGTGAAAAAAAGCACTTTTCAATTTTTGACACAAATCAGAAAAAAACGTAGACCCGCGGTATGTCATTTTGGTGAAAATTTTGACCATTCCTGATAACTTGTTTTTTTTCATGAAAAATTACTCAAATGAGTGGGAAAATGCATGGGCATGGTAAATTGGACCAAATTTTTCTCAGAAATGTGAAAAAAGCACTTTTCAATTTTTGACCCAAATCAGAAAAAACGTAGACCCGCGGTATGGCATTTTGGTGAAAATTTTGACCATTCATGAAACCTTGTTTTTTCCATGAAAAATGAAACAAATGAGTGGGAAAATGCATGGGCATGGTAAATTGGGACAAATTTTGCTCAGAAATGTGTCAAAAGGCACTTTTCAATTTTTGACCCAAATCAGAAAAAAACATAGACCCGCGGTATGTCATTTTGGTGAAAATTGTGACCATTCATGAAACCTTGTTTTTTCCATGAAAAATGACTCAAATGAGTGGGAAAATGCATGGGCATGGTAAATTGGACCAAATTTTGCTCAGAAATGTGAAAAAAGCACTTTTCAATTTTTGACACAAATCAGAAAAAAACGTAGACCCGCGGTATGTCATTTTGGTGAAAAATTTGACCAATCATGAAACCTTGTTTTTTCCATGAAAAATGACTCAAATGAGTGGGAAAATGCATGGGCATGGTAAATTGGGACAAATTTTGCTCAGAAATGTGAAAAAAAGCACTTTTCAATTTTTGACACAAATCAGAAAAAAACGTAGACCCGCGGTATGTCATTTTGGTGAAAATTTTGACCATTCCTGATAACTTGTTTTTTTTCATGAAAAATTACTCAAATGAGTGGGAAAATGCATGGGCATGGTAAATTGGACCAAATTTTTCTCAGAAATGTGAAAAAAGCACTTTTCAATTTTTGACCCAAATCAGAAAAAACGTAGACCCGCGGTATGGCATTTTGGTGAAAATTTTGACCATTCATGAAACCTTGTTTTTTCCATGAAAAATGAATCAAATGAGTGGGAAAATGCATGGGCATGGTAAATTGGGACAAATTTTGCTCAGAAATGTGTCAAAAGGCACTTTTCAATTTTTGACCCAAATCAGAAAAAAACGTAGACCCGCGGTATGTCATTTTGGTGAAAATTGTGACCATTCATGAAACCTTGTTTTTTCCATGAAAAATGACTCAAATGAGTGGGAAAATGCATGGGCATGGTAAATTGGACCAAAATTTGCTCAGAAATGTGAAAAAAGCACTTTTCAATTTTTGACACAAATCAGAAAAAAACGTAGACCCGCGGTATGTCATTTTGGTGAAAATTTTGACCAATCATGAAACCTTGTTTTTTCCATGAAAAATGACTCAAATGAGTGGGAAAATGCATGGGCATGGTAAATTGGGACAAATTTTGCTCAGAAATGTGTCAAAAGGCACTTTTCAATTTTTGACCCAAATCAGAAAAAAACGTAGACCCGCGGTATGTCATTTTGGTGAAAATTTTGACCATTCATGTAACCTTGTTTTTTCCATGAAAAATGACTCAAATGAGTGGGAAAATGCATGGGCATGGAAAATTGGACCAAATTTTGCTCAGAAATGTGAAAAAAAGCACTTTTCAATTTTTGACACAAATCAGAAAAAAACGTAGACCCGCGGTATGTCATTTTGGTGAAAATTTTGACCATTCCTGATAACTTGTTTTTTTTTCATGAAAAATTACTCAAATGAGTGGGAAAATGCATGGGCATGGTAAATTGGACCAAATTTTTCTCAGAAATGTGAAAAAAGCACTTTTCAATTTTTGACCCAAATCAGAAAAAACGTAGACCCGCGGTATGGCATTTTGGTGAAAATTTTGACCATTCATGAAACCTTGTTTTTTCCATGAAAAATGAATCAAATGAGTGGGAAAATGCATGGGCATGGTAAATTGGGACAAATTTTGCTCAGAAATGTGTCAAAAGGCACTTTTCAATTTTTGACCCAAATCAGAAAAAAACGTAGACCCGCGGTATGTCATTTTGGTGAAAATTGTGACCATTCATGAAACCTTGTTTTTTCCATGAAAAATGACTCAAATGAGTGGGAAAATGCATGGGCATGGTAAATTGGACCAAATTTTGCTCAGAAATGTGAAAAAAGCACTTTTCAATTTTTGACACAAATCAGAAAAAAACGTAGACCCGCGGTATGTCATTTTGGTGAAAATTTTGACCATTCATGAAACATTGTTTTTTCCATGAAAAATGACTTAAACCAGTGGGAAAATGCACGGGCATGGTAAATTGGGACAAATTTTGCTCAGAAATGTTAAAAAAAAGCACTTTTCAATTTTTGACCCAAATCAGAAAAAACGTATACCCGCGGTATGTCATTTTGGTGAAAATTTTGACCATTCATGAAACCTTGTTTTTTCCATGAAAAATGACTCAAACGAGTGGGAAAATGCATGATCATGGAAAATTGGACCAAATTTTGCTCAGAAATGTGAAAAAAGCACTTTTCAATTTTTGACCCAAATCAGAAAAAAACATAGACCCGCGGTATGTCATTTTGGTGAAAATTTTGACCATTCATAAAACCTTGTTTTTTTCCATGAAAAATGACTAAAATGAGTGGGAAAATGCATGGGCATGGAAAATTGGAACAAGTTTTGCTCAGAAATGTGAAAAAAAGCACTTTTCAATTTTTGACCCAAATCAGAAAAACACGTAGACCCGCGGTATGTCATTTTGGTGAAAATTTTGACCATTCATGATAACTTGTTTTTTTCATGAAAAATGACTCAAATGAGTGGGAAAATGCATGGGCATGGTAAATTGGAACAAATGTTGCTCAGAAATGTGAAAAAAGCACTTTTCAATTTTTGACCCAAATCAGAAAAAAACGTAGACCCGCGGTATGTCATTTTGGTGAAAATTTTGACCATTCATGAAACCTTGTTTTTTCCATGAAAAATTACTCAAATGAGTGGGAAAATGCATGGGCATGGTAAATTGGACCAAATTTTGCTCAGAAATGTGAAAAAAAGCACTTTTAAATTTTTGACACAAATCAGAAAAAAACGTAGACCCGCGGTATGTCATTTTGGCAAAAATTTTGACCATTCATGATAACTTGTTTTTTTCATGAAAAATGACTCAAATGAGTGGGAAAATGCATGGGCATGGTAAATTGGACCAAATTGTGCTCAGAAATGTGAAAAAAGCACTTTTCAATTTTTGACCCAAATCAGAAAAAAACGTAGACCTGCGGTATGTCATTTTGGTGAAAATTTTGACCATTCATGAAACCTTGTTTTTTCCATGAAAAATTACTAGAATGAGTGGGAAAATGCATGGGCATGGTAAATTGGACCAAATTTTGCTCAGAAATGTGAAAAAAAGCACTTTTAAATTTTTGACACAAATCAGAAAAAAACGTAGACCCGCGGTATGTCATTTTGGTGAAAATTTTGACCATTCATGAAACATTGTTTTTTCCATGAAAAATTACTTAAACGAGTGGGAAAATGCACGGGCATGGTAAATTGGGACAAATTTTGCTCAGAAATGTGTCAAAAGGCACTTTTCAATTTTTGACCCAAATCAGAAAAAAACGTAGACCCGCGGTATGTCATTTTGGGGAAAATTTTGACCATTCATGAAACCTTGTTTTTTCCATGAAAAATGACTCAAACGAGTGGGAAAATGCATGATCATGGAAAATTGGACCAAATTTATGAAAACCCGCGGTATGTCATTTTGGTGAAAATTTTGACCATTCATGAAACCTTGTTTTTTCCATGAAAAATGACTCAAATGAGTGGGAAAATGCATGGGCATGGTAAATTGGACCAAATTTTGCTCAGAAATGTGACAAAAAGCACTTTTCAATTTTTGACCCAAATCAGAAAAACACGTAGACCCGCGGTATGTCATTTTGGTGAAAATTTTGACCATTCATAAAACCTTGTTTTTTTCCATGAAAAATGACTGAAATGAGTGGGAAAATGCATGGGCATGGTAAATTGGGCCAAATTTTGCTCAGAAATGTGTCAAAAGGCACTTTTCAATTTTTGACCCAAATCAGAAAAAACGTAGACCCGCGGTATGTCATTTTGGTGAAAATTTTGACCATTCATGAAACATTGTTTTTTCCATGAAAAATGACTTAAACGAGTGGGAAAATGCATGGGCATGGTAAATTGGACCAAATTTTGCTCAGAAATGTGAAAAAAGCACTTTTAAATTTTTGACCCAAATCAGAAAAAAACTTAGACCCGCGGTATGTCATTTTGGTGAAAATTTTGACCATTCATGAAAACTTGTTTTTTCCATGAAAAATGACTCAAATGAGTGGGAAAATGCATGGGCATGGTAAATTGGACCAAATTTTGCTCAGAAATGTGAAAAAAGCACTTTTCAATTTTTGACCCAAATCAGAAAAACACGTAGACCCGAGGTATGTCATTTTGGTGAAAATTTTGACCATTCATGAAAACTTGTTTTTTTCCATGAAAAATGACTCAAATGAATGGGAAAATGCATGGGCATGGTAAATTGGGACAAATTTTGCTCAGAAATGTGTCAAAAGGCACTTTTCAATTTTTGACCCAAATCAGAAAAAAACGTAGACCCGCGGTATGTCATTTTGGCAAAAATTTTGACCATTCATGAAACCTTGTTTTTTCCATGAAAAATGACTCAAATGAGTGGGAAAATGCATGGGCATGGTAAATTGGACCAAATTTTGCTCAGAACTGTGAAAAAAGCACTTTTCAATTTTTGACCCAAATCAGAAAAAAACGTAGACCCGCGGTATGTCATTTTGGTGAAAATTTTGACCATTCATGAAACCTTGTTTTTTCCATGAAAAATGACTGAAATGAGTGGGAAAATGCATGGGCATGGTAAATGGGACAAAATTTTGCTCAGAAATGTGAAAAAAAGCACTTTTCAATTTTTGACCCAAATCAGAAAAAAACGTAGACCCCGCGGTATGTCATTTTGGTTAAAATTTTGACCATTCATGAAACCTTGTTTTTTTCATGAAAAATGACTCAAATGAGTGGGAAAATGCATGGGCATGGTAAATTGGGACAAATTTTGCTCAGAAATGTGTCAAAAGGCACTTTTCAATTTTTGACCCAAATCAGAAAAAAACGTAGACCCGCGGTATGTCATTTTGGTGAAAATTTTGACCATTCATGAAACCTTGTTTTTTCCATGAAAAATTACTCAAATGAGTGGGAAAATGCATGGGCATGGTAAATTGGACCAAATTTTGCTCAGAAATGTGAAAAAAAGCACTTTTAAATTTTTGACACAAATCAGAAAAAAACGTAGACCCGCGGTATGTCATTTTGGCAAAAATTTTGACCATTCATGATAACTTGTTTTTTTCATGAAAAATGACTCAAATGAGTGGGAAAATGCATGGGCATGGTAAATTGGACCAAATTGTGCTCAGAAATGTGAAAAAAGCACTTTTCAATTTTTGACCCAAATCAGAAAAAAACGTAGACCTGCGGTATGTCATTTTGGTGAAAATTTTGACCATTCATGAAACCTTGTTTTTTCCATGAAAAATTACTAGAATGAGTGGGAAAATGCATGGGCATGGTAAATTGGACCAAATTTTGCTCAGAAATGTGAAAAAAAGCACTTTTAAATTTTTGACACAAATCAGAAAAAAACGTAGACCCGCGGTATGTCATTTTGGTGAAAATTTTGACCATTCATGAAACATTGTTTTTTCCATGAAAAATTACTTAAACGAGTGGGAAAATGCACGGGCATGGTAAATTGGGACAAATTTTGCTCAGAAATGTGTCAAAAGGCACTTTTCAATTTTTGACCCAAATCAGAAAAAAACGTAGACCCGCGGTATGTCATTTTGGGGAAAATTTTGACCATTCATGAAACCTTGTTTTTTCCATGAAAAATGACTCAAACGAGTGGGAAAATGCATGATCATGGAAAATTGGACCAAATTTATGAAAACCCGCGGTATGTCATTTTGGTGAAAATTTTGACCATTCATGAAACCTTGTTTTTTCCATGAAAAATGACTCAAATGAGTGGGAAAATGCATGGGCATGGTAAATTGGACCAAATTTTGCTCAGAAATGTGACAAAAAGCACTTTTCAATTTTTGACCCAAATCAGAAAAACACGTAGACCCGCGGTATGTCATTTTGGTGAAAATTTTGACCATTCATAAAACCTTGTTTTTTTCCATGAAAAATGACTGAAATGAGTGGGAAAATGCATGGGCATGGTAAATTGGGACAAATTTTGCTCAGAAATGTGTCAAAAGGCACTTTTCAATTTTTGACCCAAATCAGAAAAAACGTAGACCCGCGGTATGTCATTTTGGTGAAAATTTTGACCATTCATGAAAACTTGTTTTTTCATGAAAAATGACTCAAATGAGTTGGAAAATGCATGGGCATGGTAAATTGGACCAAATTTTGCTCAGAAATGTGAAAAAAGCACTTTTCAATTTTTGACCCAAATCAGAAAAACACGTAGACCCGCGGTATGTCATTTTGGTGAAAATTTTGACCATTCATGAAACCTTGTTTTTTCCATGAAAAATGACCCAAATGAGTGGGAAAATGCATGGGCATGGTAAATTGGACCAAATTTTGCTCAGAAATGTGACAAAAAGCACTTTTCAAGTTTTGACCCAAATCAGAAAAACACGTAGACCCGCGGTATGTCATTTTGGTGAAAATTTTGACCATTCATGAAACCTTGTTTTTTCCATGAAAAATGACTCAAATGAGTGGGAAAATGCATGTAAATTGGACCAAATTTTGCTCAGAAATGTGACAAAAAGCACTTTTCAATTTTTGACCCAAATCAGAAAAAAACGTAGACCCGCGGTATGTGATTCTGGTGAAAATTTTGACCATTCATGAAACATTGTTTTTTCCATGAAAAATGACTTAAACGAGTGGGAAAATGCACGGGCATGGTAAATTGGGACAAATTTTGCTCAGAAATGTGAAAAAAAAGCACTTTTCAATTTTTGACCCAAATCAGAAAAAAACGTAGACCCGCGGTATGTCATTTTGGTGAAAATTTTGACCATTCATGAAACCTTGTTTTTTCCATGAAAAATGACTCAAATGAGTGGGAAAATGCATTGGCATGGTAAATTGGGACAAATTTTGCTCAGAAATGTGAAAAAAAGCACTTTTCAATTTTTGACCCAAATCAGAAAAAAACGTAGACCCGCGGTATGTCATTTTGGTGAAAATTTTGACCATTCATGAAACCTTGTTTTTTCCATGAAAAATGACTCACATGAGTGGGAAAATGCATGGGCATGGTAAATTGGACCAAATTTTGCTCAGAAATGTGACAAAAAGCACTTTTCAATTTTTGTCCCAAATCAGAAAAACACGTAGACCCGCGGTATGTCATTTTGGTGAAAATTTTGACCATTCATGATAACTTGTTTTTTTCATGAAAAATGACTCAAATGAGTGGGAAAATGCATGGGCATGGTAAATTGGACCAAATTTTGCTCAGAAATGTGAAAAAAGCACTTTTCAATTTTTGACCCAAATCAGAAAAACACGTAGACCCGCGGTATGTCATTTTGGTGAAAATTTTGACCATTCATAAAACCTTGTTTTTTTCCATGAAAAATGACTCAAAGGAGTGGGAAAATGCATGGGCATGGAAAATTGGAACAAGTTTTGCTCAGAAATGTGAAAAAAAGCAATTTTCAATTTTTGACCCAAATCAGAAAAACACGTAGACCCGCGGTATGTCATTTTGGTGAAAATTTTGACCATTCATGAAACCTTGTTTTTTCCATGAAAAATGACTCAAATGAGTGGCAAAATGCATGGGCATGGTAAATTGGAACAAATGTTGCTCAGAAATGTGAAAAAAGCACTTTTCAATTTTTGACCCAAATCAGAAAAAAACGTAGACCCGCGGTATGTCATTTTGGTGAAAATTTTGACCATTCATGAAACCTTGTTTTTTCCATGAAAAATGACTCAAATGAGTGGGAAAATGCATGGGCATGGTAAATTGGGACAAATTTTGCTCAGAAATGTGTCAAAAGGCACTTTTCAATTTTTGACCCAAATCAGAAAAAAACGTAGACCCGCGGTATGTCATTTTGGTGAAAATTTTGACCATTCATGAAACCTTGTTTTTTTCATGAAAAATGACTCAAATGAGTGGGAAAATGCATGGGCATGGTAAATTGGACCAAATTTTGCTCAGAAATGTGAAAAAAGCACTTTTCAATTTTTGACCCAAATCAGAAAAAAACGTAGACCCGCGGTATGTCATTTTGGTGAAAATTTTGACCATTCATAAAACCTTGTTTTTTTTCCATGAAAAATGACTGAAATGAGTTGGAAAATGCATGGGCATGGAAAATTGGACCAAATTTTGCTCAGAAATTTGAAAAAAAAGCACTTTTCAATTTTTGACCCAAATCAGAAAAACACGTAGACCCGCGGTATGTCATTTTGGTGAAAATTTTGACCATTCATGAAACCTTGTTTTTTTCATGAAAAATGACTCAAATGAGTGGGAAAATGCATGGGCATGGTAAATTGGGACAAATTTTGCTCAGAAATGTGTCAAAAGGCACTTTTCAATTTTTGACCCAAATCAGAAAAAAACGTAGACCCGCGGTATGTCATTTTGGTGAAAATTGTGACCATTCATGAAACCTTGTTTTTTCCATGAAAAATGAATCAAATGAGTGGGAAAATGCATGGGCATGGTAAATTGGGACAAATTTTGCTCAGAAATGTGTCAAAAGGCACTTTTCAATTTTTGACCCAAATCAGAAAAAAACGTAGACCCGCGGTATGTCATTTTGGTGAAAATTTTGACCATTCATGAAACCTTGTTTTTTCCATGAAAAATGACTCAAATGAGTGGGAAAATGCATTGGCATGGTAAATTGGGACAATTTTTGCTCAGAAATGTGACAAAAGGCACTGTTCAATTTTTGACCCAAATCAGAAAAAAACGTAGACCCGCGGTATGTCATTTTGGTGAAAATTTTGACCATTCATGAAACCTTGTTTTTTCCATGAAAAATGACTCAAACGAGTGGGAAAATGCATGATCATGGAAAATTGGACCAAATTTTGCTCAGAAATGTGAAAAAAGCACTTTTCAATTTTTGACCCAAATCAGAAAAAAACGTAGACCCGCGGTATGTCATTTTGGTGAAAATTTTGACCATTCATGAAACCTTGTTTTTTCCATGAAAAATGACTCAAATGAGTGGGAAAATGCATGGTCATGGTAAATTGGACCAAATTTTGCTCAGAAATGTGAAAAAAGCACTTTTCAATTTTTGACCCAAATCAGAAAAACACGTAGACCCGCGGTATGTCATTTTGGTGAAAATTTTGACCATTCATAAAACCTTGTTTTTTTCCATGAAAAATGACTGAAATGAGTGGGAAAATGCATGGGCATGGAAAATTGGAACAAGTTTTGCTCAGAAATGTGAAAAAAAGCACTTTTCAATTTTTGACCCAAATCAGAAAAACACGTAGACCCGCGGTATGTCATTTTGGTGAAAATTTTGACCATTCATGATAACTTGTTTTTTTCATGAAAAATGACTCAAATGAGTGGGAAAATGCATGGGCATGGTAAATTGGAACAAATGTTGCTCAGAAATGTGAAAAAAGCACTTTTCAATTTTTGACCCAAATCAGAAAAAAACGTAGACCCGCGGTATGTCATTTTGGTGAAAATTTTGACCATTCATGATAACTTGTTTTTTTCATGAAAAATGACTCAAATGAGTGGGAAAATGCATGGGCATGGTAAATTGGACCAAATTTTGCTCAGAAATGTGAAAAAAGCACTTTTCAATTTTTGACCCAAATCAGAACAACACGTAGACCCGCGGTATGTCATTTTGGTGAAAATTTTGACCATTCATGATAACTTGTTTTTTTCATGAAAAATGACTCAAATGAGTGGGAAAATGCATGGGCATGGTAAATTGGACCAAATTTTGCTCAGAAATGTGAAAAAAAGCACTTTTAAAATTTTGACACAAATCAGAAAAACACGTAGACCCGCGGTATGTCATTTTGGTGAAAATTTTGACCATTCATAAAACCTTGTTTTTTTCCATGAAAAATGACTCAAATGAGTGGGAAAATGCATGGGCATGGAAAATTGGAACAAGTTTTGCTCAGAAATGTGAAAAAAAGCACTTTTCAATTTTTGACCCAAATCAGAAAAACACGTAGACCTGCGGTATGTCATTTTGGTGAAAATTTTGACCATTCATGAAACCTTGTTTTTTCCATGAAAAATGACTCAAATGAGTGGGAAAATGCATGGGCATGGTAAATTGGGACAAATTTTGCTCAGAAATGTGTCAAAAGGCACTTTTCAATTTTTGACCCAAATCAGAAAAAAACGTAGACCCGCGGTATGTCATTTTGGTGAAAATTTTGACCATTCATGAAACCTTGTTTTTTCCATGAAAAATGACTCAAATGAGTGGGAAAATGCATGGGCATGGAAAATTGGACCAAATTTTGCTCAGAAATGTGAAAAAAAAGCACTTTTCAATTTTTTACACAAATCAGAAAAACACGTAGACCCGCGGTATGTCATTTTGGTGAAAATTTTGACCATTCATGATAACTTGTTTTTTTTCATGAAAAATGACTCAAATGAGTGGGAAAATGCATGGGCATGGAAAATTGGACCAAATTTTGCTGAGAAATTTGAAAAAAAAGCACTTTTAAATTTTTGACCCAAATCAGAAAAAAACGTAGACCCGCGGTATGTCATTTTGGTGAAAATTTTGACCATTCATGAAACCTTGTTTTTTTTCCATGAAAAATGACTGAAATGAGTTGGAAAATGCATGGGCATGGAAAATTGGACCAAATTTTGCTCAGAAATTTGAAAAAAAAGCACTTTTCAATTTTTGACCCAAATCAGAAAAACACGTAGACCCGCGGTATGTCATTTTGGTGAAAATTTTGACCATTCATGAAACCTTGTTTTTTTCATGAAAAATGACTCAAATGAGTGGGAAAATGCATGGGCATGGTAAATTGGGACAAATTTTGCTCAGAAATGTGTCAAAAGGCACTTTTCAATTTTTGACCCAAATCAGAAAAAAACGTAGACCCGCGGTATGTCATTTTGGTGAAAATTGTGACCATTCATGAAACCTTGTTTTTTCCATGAAAAATGAATCAAATGAGTGGGAAAATGCATGGGCATGGTAAATTGGGACAAATTTTGCTCAGAAATGTGTCAAAAGGCACTTTTCAATTTTTGACCCAAATCAGAAAAAAACGTAGACCCGCGGTATGTCATTTTGGTGAAAATTTTGACCATTCATGAAACCTTGTTTTTTCCATGAAAAATGACTCAAATGAGTGGGAAAATGCATGGGCATGGTAAATTTGGACAAATTTTGCTCAGAAATGTGACAAAAAGCACTTTTCAATTTTTGAACCAAATCAGAAAAAAACGTAGACCCGCGGTATGTCATTTTGGTGAAAATTTTGACCATTCATGAAACATTGTTTTTTCCATGAAAAATGAATTAAACGAGTGGGAAATTGCACGGGCATGGTAAATTGGGACAAATTTTGCTCAGAAATGTGAAAAAAAGGCACTTTTCAATTTTTGACCCAAATCAGAAAAAACGTAGACCCGCGGTATGTCATTTTGGTGAAAATTTTGACCATTCATGAAACCTTGTTTTTTCCATGAAAAATGACTCAAATGAGTGGGAAAATGCATTGGCATGGTAAATTGGGACAATTTTTGCTCAGAAATGTGACAAAAGGCACTGTTCAATTTTTGACCCAAATCAGAAAAACACGTAGACCCGCGGTATGTCATTTTGGTGAAAATTTTGACCATTCATAAAACCTTGTTTTTTTCCATGAAAAATGACTGAAATGAGTGGGAAAATGCATGGGCATGGAAAATTGGAACAAGTTTTGCTCAGAAATGTGAAAAAAAGCACTTTTCAATTTTTGACCCAAATCAGAAAAACACGTAGACCCGCGGTATGTCATTTTGGTGAAAATTTTGACCATTCATGAAACCTTGTTTTTTCCATGAAAAATGACTCAAATGAGTGGGAAAATGCATGGGCATGGTAAATTGGACCAAATTTTGCTCAAAAATGTGAAAAAAAGCACTTTTCAATTTTTGACCCAAATCAGTAAAAAACGTAGACCCGCGGTATGTCATTTTGGTGAAAATTTTGACCATTCATGATAACTTGTTTTTTTCATGAAAAATGACTCAAATGAGTGTGAAAATGCATGGGCGTGGTAAATTGGAACAAATGTTGCTCAGAAATGTGAAAAAAGCACTTTTCAATTTTTGACCCAAATCAGAAAAAAACGTAGACCCGCGGTATGTCATTTTGGTGAAAATTTTGACCATTCATGATAACTTGTTTTTTTCATGAAAAATGACTCAAATGAGTGGGAAAATGCATGGGCATGGTAAATTGGACCAAATTTTGCTCAGAAATGTGAAAAAAGCACTTTTCAATTTTTGACCCAAATCAGAACAACACGTAGACCCGCGGTATGTCATTTTGGTGAAAATTTTGACCATTCATGATAACTTGTTTTTTTCATGAAAAATGACTCAAATGAGTGGGAAAATGCATGGGCATGGTAAATTGGACCAAATTTTGCTCAGAAATGTGAAAAAAAGCACTTTTAAAATTTTGACACAAATCAGAAAAACACGTAGACCCGCGGTATGTCATTTTGGTGAAAATTTTGACCATTCATAAAACCATGTTTTTTTCCATGAAAAATGACTGAAATGAGCGGGAAAATGCATGGGCATTGAAAATTGGACCAAATTTTGCTCAGAAATGTGAAAAAAAGCACTTTTCAATTTTTGACACGAATCAGAAAAAAACGTAGACCCGCGGTATATCATTTTGGTGAAAATTTTGACCATTCATGATAACTTGTTTTTTTCTTGAAAAATGACTCAAATGAGTGGGAAAATGCATGGGCATGGTAAATTGGACCAAATTTTGCTCAGAAATGTGAAAAAAGCACTTTTCAATTTTTGACCCAAATCAGAAAAACACGTAGACCCGCGGTATGTCATTTTGGTGAAAATTTTGACCATTCATAAAACCTTGTTTTTTTCCATGAAAAATGACTCAAATGAGTGGGAAAATGCATGGGCATGGAAAATTGGAACAAGTTTTGCTCAGAAATGTGAAAAAAAGCACTTTTCAATTTTTGACCCAAATCAGAAAAACACGTAGACCCGCGGTATGTCATTTTGGTGAAAATTTTGACCATTCATGAAACCTTGTTTTTTCCATGAAAAATGACTCAAATGAGTGGGAAAATGCATGGGCATGGAAAATTGGACCAAATTTTGCTCAGAAATGTGAAAAAAAAGCACTTTTCAATTTTTTACACAAATCAGAAAAACACGTAGACCCGCGGTATGTCATTTTGGTGAAAATTTTGACCATTCATGATAACTTGTTTTTTTTCATGAAAAATGACTCAAATGAGTGGGAAAATGCATGGGCATGGAAAATTGGACCAAATTTTGCTCAGAAATTTGAAAAAAAAGCACTTTTAAATTTTTGACCCAAATCAGAAAAAAACGTAGACACGCGGTATGTCATTTTGGTGAAAATTTTGACCATTCATGAAACCTTGTTTTTTCCATGAAAAATGACTCAAATGAGTGGGAAAATGCATGGGCATGGTAAATTGGAACAAATTTTGCTCAGAAATGTGACAAAAAGCACTTTTCAATTTTTGACCCAAATCAGAAAAACACGTAGACCCGCGGTATGTCATTTTGGTGAAAATTTTGACCATTCATAAAACCTTGTTTTTTTTTCCATGAAAAATGACAGAAATGAGTGGGAAAATGCATGGGCATGGAAAATTGGGCCAAATTTTGCTCAGAAATGTGAAAAAAGCACTTTTAAATTTTTGACACGAATCAGAAAAAAACGTAGACCCGCGGTATGTCATTTTGGCCAAAATTTTGACCATTCATGAAAACTTGTTTTTTTCCATGAAAAATGACTCAAATGAGTGGGAAAATGCATGGGCATGGTAAATTGGGACAAATTTTGCTCAGAAATGTGTCAAAAGGCACTTTTCAATTTTTGACCCAAATCAGAAAAAAACGTAGACACGCGGTATGTCATTTTGGTGAAAATTTTGACCATTCATGAAACCTTGTTTTTTCCATGAAAAATGACTCAAATGAGTGGGAAAATGCATGGGCATGGTAAATTGGGACAAATTTTGCTCAGAAATGTGTCAAAAGGCACTTTTCAATTTTTGACAAAAATCAGAAAAAAACGTAGACCCGCGGTATGTCATTTTGGCGAAAATTTTGACCATTCATGAAACCTTGTTTTTTCCATGAAAAATGATTCAAATGAGTGGGAAAATGCATGGGCATGGTAAATTGGAACAAATTTTGCTCAGAAATGTGAAAAAAACACTTTTAAATTTTTGACACAAATCAGAAAAAAACGTAGACCCGGTATGTCATTTTGGCAAAAATTTTGACCATTCATGAAACCTTGTTTTTTCCATGAAAAATGACTCAAATGAGTGGGAAAATGCATGGGCATGGTAAATTGGAACAAATTTTGCTCAGAAATGTGAAAAAAGCACTTTTCAGTTTTTGACCCAAATCAGAAAAAAACGTAGACCCGCGGTATGTCATTTTGGTGAAAATTTTGACCATTCATGAAACCTTGTTTTTTCCATGAAAAATGACTCAAATGAGTGGGAAAATGCATGGGCATGGTAAATTGGAACAAATTTTGCTCAGAAATGTGACAAAAAGCACTTTTCAATTTTTGACCCAAATCAGAAAAACACGTAGACCCGCGGTATGTCATTTTGGTGAAAATTTTGACCATTCATAAAACCTTGTTTTTTTCCATGAAAAATGACAGAAATGAGTGGGAAAATGCATGGGCATGGTAAATGGGACCAAATTTTGCTCAGAAATGTGAAAAAAAGCACTTTTCAATTTTTGACCCAAATCAGAAAAACACGTAGACCCGCGGTATGTCATTTTGGTGAAAATTTTGACCATTCATAAAACCTTGTTTTTTTCCATGAAAAATGACTTAAACGAGTGGGAAAATGCACGGGCATGGTAAATTGGGACAAATTTTGCTCAGAAATGTGAAAAAAAGGCACTTTTCAATTTTTGACCCAAATCAGAAAAAACGTAGACCCGCGGTATGTCATTTTGGTGAAAATTTTGACCATTCATGAAACCTTGTTTTTTCCATGAAAAATGACTCAAATGAGTGGGAAAATGCATTGGCATGGTAAATTGGGACAATTTTTGCTCAGAAATGTGACAAAAGGCACTGTTCAATTTTTGACCCAAATCAGAAAAAAACGTAGACCCGCGGTATGTCATTTTGGTGAAAATTTTGACCATTCATGAAACCTTGTTTTTTCCATGAAAAATGACTCAAACGAGTGGGAAAATGCATGATCATGGAAAATTGGACCAAATTTTGCTCAGAAATGTGAAAAAAGCACTTTTCAATTTTTGACCCAAATCAGAAAAAAACGTAGACCCGCGGTATGTCATTTTGGTGAAAATTTTGACCATTCATGAAACCTTGTTTTTTCCATGAAAAATGACTCAAATGAGTGGGAAAATGCATGGTCATGGTAAATTGGACCAAATTTTGCTCAGAAATGTGAAAAAAGCACTTTTCAATTTTTGACCCAAATCAGAAAAACACGTAGACCCGCGGTATGTCATTTTGGTGAAAATTTTGACCATTCATAAAACCTTGTTTTTTTCCATGAAAAATGACTGAAATGAGTGGGAAAATGCATGGGCATGGAAAATTGGAACAAGTTTTGCTCAGAAATGTGAAAAAAAGCACTTTTCAATTTTTGACCCAAATCAGAAAAACACGTAGACCCGCGGTATGTCATTTTGGTGAAAATTTTGACCATTCATGATAACTTGTTTTTTTCATGAAAAATGACTCAAATGAGTGGGAAAATGCATGGGCATGGTAAATTGGAACAAATGTTGCTCAGAAATGTGAAAAAAGCACTTTTCAATTTTTGACCCAAATCAGAAAAAAACGTAGACCCGCGGTATGTCATTTTGGTGAAAATTTTGACCATTCATGATAACTTGTTTTTTTCATGAAAAATGACTCAAATGAGTGGGAAAATGCATGGGCATGGTAAATTGGACCAAATTTTGCTCAGAAATGTGAAAAAAGCACTTTTCAATTTTTGACCCAAATCAGAACAACACGTAGACCCGCGGTATGTCATTTTGGTGAAAATTTTGACCATTCATGATAACTTGTTTTTTTCATGAAAAATGACTCAAATGAGTGGGAAAATGCATGGGCATGGTAAATTGGACCAAATTTTGCTCAGAAATGTGAAAAAAAGCACTTTTAAAATTTTGACACAAATCAGAAAAACACGTAGACCCGCGGTATGTCATTTTGGTGAAAATTTTGACCATTCATAAAACCTTGTTTTTTTCCATGAAAAATGACTCAAATGAGTGGGAAAATGCATGGGCATGGAAAATTGGAACAAGTTTTGCTCAGAAATGTGAAAAAAAGCACTTTTCAATTTTTGACCCAAATCAGAAAAACACGTAGACCTGCGGTATGTCATTTTGGTGAAAATTTTGACCATTCATGAAACCTTGTTTTTTCCATGAAAAATGACTCAAATGAGTGGGAAAATGCATGGGCATGGTAAATTGGGACAAATTTTGCTCAGAAATGTGTCAAAAGGCACTTTTCAATTTTTGACCCAAATCAGAAAAAAACGTAGACCCGCGGTATGTCATTTTGGTGAAAATTTTGACCATTCATGAAACCTTGTTTTTTCCATGAAAAATGACTCAAATGAGTGGGAAAATGCATGGGCATGGAAAATTGGACCAAATTTTGCTCAGAAATGTGAAAAAAAAAGCACTTTTCAATTTTTTACACAAATCAGAAAAACACGTAGACCCGCGGTATGTCATTTTGGTGAAAATTTTGACCATTCATGATAACTTGTTTTTTTTCATGAAAAATGACTCAAATGAGTGGGAAAATGCATGGGCATGGAAAATTGGACCAAATTTTGCTGAGAAATTTGAAAAAAAAGCACTTTTAAATTTTTGACCCAAATCAGAAAAAAACGTAGACCCGCGGTATGTCATTTTGGTGAAAATTTTGACCATTCATGAAACCTTGTTTTTTTTCCATGAAAAATGACTGAAATGAGTTGGAAAATGCATGGGCATGGAAAATTGGACCAAATTTTGCTCAGAAATTTGAAAAAAAAGCACTTTTCAATTTTTGACCCAAATCAGAAAAACACGTAGACCCGCGGTATGTCATTTTGGTGAAAATTTTGACCATTCATGAAACCTTGTTTTTTTCATGAAAAATGACTCAAATGAGTGGGAAAATGCATGGGCATGGTAAATTGGGACAAATTTTGCTCAGAAATGTGTCAAAAGGCACTTTTCAATTTTTGACCCAAATCAGAAAAAAACGTAGACCCGCGGTATGTCATTTTGGTGAAAATTGTGACCATTCATGAAACCTTGTTTTTTCCATGAAAAATGAATCAAATGAGTGGGAAAATGCATGGGCATGGTAAATTGGGACAAATTTTGCTCAGAAATGTGTCAAAAGGCACTTTTCAATTTTTGACCCAAATCAGAAAAAAACGTAGACCCGCGGTATGTCATTTTGGTGAAAATTTTGACCATTCATGAAACCTTGTTTTTTCCATGAAAAATGACTCAAATGAGTGGGAAAATGCATGGGCATGGTAAATTTGGACAAATTTTGCTCAGAAATGTGACAAAAAGCACTTTTCAATTTTTGAACCAAATCAGAAAAAAACGTAGACCCGCGGTATGTCATTTTGGTGAAAATTTTGACCATTCATGAAACATTGTTTTTTCCATGAAAAATGAATTAAACGAGTGGGAAATTGCACGGGCATGGTAAATTGGGACAAATTTTGCTCAGAAATGTGAAAAAAAGGCACTTTTCAATTTTTGACCCAAATCAGAAAAAACGTAGACCCGCGGTATGTCATTTTGGTGAAAATTTTGACCATTCATGAAACCTTGTTTTTTCCATGAAAAATGACTCAAATGAGTGGGAAAATGCATTGGCATGGTAAATTGGGACAATTTTTGCTCAGAAATGTGACAAAAGGCACTGTTCAATTTTTGACCCAAATCAGAAAAACACGTAGACCCGCGGTATGTCATTTTGGTGAAAATTTTGACCATTCATAAAACCTTGTTTTTTTCCATGAAAAATGACTGAAATGAGTGGGAAAATGCATGGGCATGGAAAATTGGAACAAGTTTTGCTCAGAAATGTGAAAAAAAGCACTTTTCAATTTTTGACCCAAATCAGAAAAACACGTAGACCCGCGGTATGTCATTTTGGTGAAAATTTTGACCATTCATGAAACCTTGTTTTTTCCATGAAAAATGACTCAAATGAGTGGGAAAATGCATGGGCATGGTAAATTGGACCAAATTTTGCTCAAAAATGTGAAAAAAAGCACTTTTCAATTTTTGACCCAAATCAGTAAAAAACGTAGACCCGCGGTATGTCATTTTGGTGAAAATTTTGACCATTCATGATAACTTGTTTTTTTCATGAAAAATGACTCAAATGAGTGTGAAAATGCATGGGCGTGGTAAATTGGAACAAATGTTGCTCAGAAATGTGAAAAAAGCACTTTTCAATTTTTGACCCAAATCAGAAAAAAACGTAGACCCGCGGTATGTCATTTTGGTGAAAATTTTGACCATTCATGATAACTTGTTTTTTTCATGAAAAATGACTCAAATGAGTGGGAAAATGCATGGGCATGGTAAATTGGACCAAATTTTGCTCAGAAATGTGAAAAAAGCACTTTTCAATTTTTGACCCAAATCAGAACAACACGTAGACCCGCGGTATGTCATTTTGGTGAAAATTTTGACCATTCATGATAACTTGTTTTTTTCATGAAAAATGACTCAAATGAGTGGGAAAATGCATGGGCATGGTAAATTGGACCAAATTTTGCTCAGAAATGTGAAAAAAAGCACTTTTAAAATTTTGACACAAATCAGAAAAACACGTAGACCCGCGGTATGTCATTTTGGTGAAAATTTTGACCATTCATAAAACCATGTTTTTTTCCATGAAAAATGACTGAAATGAGCGGGAAAATGCATGGGCATTGAAAATTGGACCAAATTTTGCTCAGAAATGTGAAAAAAAGCACTTTTCAATTTTTGACACGAATCAGAAAAAAACGTAGACCCGCGGTATATCATTTTGGTGAAAATTTTGACCATTCATGATAACTTGTTTTTTTCTTGAAAAATGACTCAAATGAGTGGGAAAATGCATGGGCATGGTAAATTGGACCAAATTTTGCTCAGAAATGTGAAAAAAGCACTTTTCAATTTTTGACCCAAATCAGAAAAACACGTAGACCCGCGGTATGTCATTTTGGTGAAAATTTTGACCATTCATAAAACCTTGTTTTTTTCCATGAAAAATGACTCAAATGAGTGGGAAAATGCATGGGCATGGAAAATTGGAACAAGTTTTGCTCAGAAATGTGAAAAAAAGCACTTTTCAATTTTTGACCCAAATCAGAAAAACACGTAGACCCGCGGTATGTCATTTTGGTGAAAATTTTGACCATTCATGAAACCTTGTTTTTTCCATGAAAAATGACTCAAATGAGTGGGAAAATGCATGGGCATGGAAAATTGGACCAAATTTTGCTCAGAAATGTGAAAAAAAAGCACTTTTCAATTTTTTACACAAATCAGAAAAACACGTAGACCCGCGGTATGTCATTTTGGTGAAAATTTTGACCATTCATGATAACTTGTTTTTTTTCATGAAAAATGACTCAAATGAGTGGGAAAATGCATGGGCATGGAAAATTGGACCAAATTTTGCTCAGAAATTTGAAAAAAAAGCACTTTTAAATTTTTGACCCAAATCAGAAAAAAACGTAGACACGCGGTATGTCATTTTGGTGAAAATTTTGACCATTCATGAAACCTTGTTTTTTCCATGAAAAATGACTCAAATGAGTGGGAAAATGCATGGGCATGGTAAATTGGAACAAATTTTGCTCAGAAATGTGACAAAAAGCACTTTTCAATTTTTGACCCAAATCAGAAAAACACGTAGACCCGCGGTATGTCATTTTGGTGAAAATTTTGACCATTCATAAAACCTTGTTTTTTTTTCCATGAAAAATGACAGAAATGAGTGGGAAAATGCATGGGCATGGAAAATTGGGCCAAATTTTGCTCAGAAATGTGAAAAAAGCACTTTTAAATTTTTGACACGAATCAGAAAAAAACGTAGACCCGCGGTATGTCATTTTGGCCAAAATTTTGACCATTCATGAAAACTTGTTTTTTTCCATGAAAAATGACTCAAATGAGTGGGAAAATGCATGGGCATGGTAAATTGGGACAAATTTTGCTCAGAAATGTGTCAAAAGGCACTTTTCAATTTTTGACCCAAATCAGAAAAAAACGTAGACACGCGGTATGTCATTTTGGTGAAAATTTTGACCATTCATGAAACCTTGTTTTTTCCATGAAAAATGACTCAAATGAGTGGGAAAATGCATGGGCATGGTAAATTGGGACAAATTTTGCTCAGAAATGTGTCAAAAGGCACTTTTCAATTTTTGACAAAAATCAGAAAAAAACGTAGACCCGCGGTATGTCATTTTGGCGAAAATTTTGACCATTCATGAAACCTTGTTTTTTCCATGAAAAATGATTCAAATGAGTGGGAAAATGCATGGGCATGGTAAATTGGAACAAATTTTGCTCAGAAATGTGAAAAAAACACTTTTAAATTTTTGACACAAATCAGAAAAAAACGTAGACCCGGTATGTCATTTTGGCAAAAATTTTGACCATTCATGAAACCTTGTTTTTTCCATGAAAAATGACTCAAATGAGTGGGAAAATGCATGGGCATGGTAAATTGGAACAAATTTTGCTCAGAAATGTGAAAAAAGCACTTTTCAGTTTTTGACCCAAATCAGAAAAAAACGTAGACCCGCGGTATGTCATTTTGGTGAAAATTTTGACCATTCATGAAACCTTGTTTTTTCCATGAAAAATGACTCAAATGAGTGGGAAAATGCATGGGCATGGTAAATTGGAACAAATTTTGCTCAGAAATGTGACAAAAAGCACTTTTCAATTTTTGACCCAAATCAGAAAAACACGTAGACCCGCGGTATGTCATTTTGGTGAAAATTTTGACCATTCATAAAACCTTGTTTTTTTCCATGAAAAATGACAGAAATGAGTGGGAAAATGCATGGGCATGGTAAATGGGACCAAATTTTGCTCAGAAATGTGAAAAAAAGCACTTTTCAATTTTTGACCCAAATCAGAAAAACACGTAGACCCGCAGTATGTCATTTTGGTGAAAATTTTGACCATTCATAAATCCTTGTTTTTTTCCATGAAAAATGACTGAAATGAGTGGGAAAAAGCATGGGCATGGAAAATTGGACCAAATTTTGCTCAGAAATGTGAAAAAAAGCACTTTTCAATTTTTGACCCGAATCAGAAAAACACGTAGACGCGGTATGTCATTTTGGTGAAACTTTTGACCATTCATGAAACCTTGTTTTTTCCATGAAAAATGACTCAAATGAGTGGGAAAATGCATGGGCATGGTAAATTGGACCAAATTTTGCTCAGAAATGTGAAAAAAGCACTTTTAAATTTTTGACACGAATCAGAAAAAAACGTAGACCCGCGGTATGTCATTTTGGTGAAAATTTTGACCATTCATGAAAACTTGTTTTTTCCATGAAAAATGACTCAAATGAGTGCAAAAATGCATGGGCATGGTAAATTGGGACAAATTTTGCTCAGAAATGTGAAAAAAGCACTTTTCAATTTTTGACCCAAATCAGAAAAAAACGTAGACCCGGTATGTCATTTTGGTGAAAATTTTGACCATTCATGAAACCTTGTTTTTTCCATGAAAAATGACTCAAATGAGTGGGAAAATGCATGGGCATGGTAAATTGGACCAAATTTTGCTCAGAAATGTGAAAAAAGCACTTTTCAATTTTTGACCCAAATCAGAAAAAAACGTAGACCCGCGGTATGTCATTTTGGTGAAAATTTTGACCATTCATGAAACCTTGTTTTTTCCATGAAAAATGACTCAAATGAGTGGGAAAATGCATGGGCATGGTAAATTGGAACAAATTTTGCTCAGAAATGTGACAAAAAGCACTTTTCAATTTTTGACCCAAATCAGAAAAACACGTAGACCCGCGGTATGTCATTTTGGTGAAAATTTTGACCATTCATAAAACCTTGTTTTTTTTTCCATGAAAAATGACAGAAATGAGTGGGAAAATGCATGGGCATGGTAAATGGGACCAAATTTTGCTCAGAAATGTGAAAAAAAAGCACTTTTCAATTTTTGACCCAAATCAGAAAAACACGTAGACCCGAAGTATGTCATTTTGGTGAAAATTTTGACCATTCATAAATCCTTGTTTTTTTTCCATGAAAAATGACTGAAATGAGTGGGAAAAAGCATGGGCATGGAAAATTGGACCAAATTTTGCTCAGAAATGTGAAAAAAAGCACTTTTCAATTTTTGACCCAAATCAGAAAAAAACGTAGACACGCGGTATGTCATTTTGGTGAAAATTTTGACCATTCATGAAACCTTGTTTTTTCCATGAAAAATGACTCAAATGAGTGGGAAAATGCATGGGCATGGTAAATTGGACCAAATTTTGCTCAGAAATGTGAAAAAAGCACTTTTAAATTTTTGACACAAATTAGAAAAAAACGTAGACCCGCGGTATGTCATTTTGCCGAAAATTTTGACCATTCATGAAAACTTGTTTTTTTCCATGAAAAATGACTCAAATGAGTGGGAAAATGCATGGGGGCATGGTAAATTGGGACAAATTTTGCTCAGAAATGTGACAAAAGGCACTTTTCAATTTTTGACCCAAATCAGAAAAAAACGTAGACCCGTGGTATGTCATTTTGGTGAAAATTTTGACCATTCATGAAACCTTGTTTTTTCCATGAAAAATGACTCAAATGAGTGGGAAAATGCATGGGCATGGTAAATTGGGACAAATTTAGCTCAGAAATGTGTCAAAAGGCACTTTTCAATTTTTGACCCAAATCAGAAAAAACGTTGACCCGCGGTATGTCATTTTGGCGAAAATTTTGACCATTCATGAAAAATGACTTAAACGAGTGGGAAAATGCACGGGCATGGTAAATTGGGACAAATTTTGCTCAGAAATGTGAAAAAAAAGCACTTTTCAATTTTTGACCCAAATCAGTAAAAAACGTAGACCCGCGGTATGTCATTTTGGTGAAAATTTTGACCATTCATGAAACCTTGTTTTTTCCATGAAAAATGACTCAAATGAGTGGGAAAATGCATGGGCATGGTAAATTGGACCAAATTTTGCTCAGAAATGTGAAAAAAGCACTTTTAAATTTTTGACACAAATCAGAAAAAAACGTAGACCCGCGGTATGTCATTTAGCCGAAAATTTTGACCATTCATGAAAACTTGTTTTTTTCCATGAAAAATGACTCAAATGAGTGGGAAAATGCATGGGGGCATGGTAAATTGGGACACATTTTGCTCAGAAATGTGACAAAAGGCACTTTTCAATTTTTGACACAAATCAGAAAAAAACGTAGACCCGCGGTATGTCATTTAGCCGAAAATTTTGACCATTCATGAAAACTTGTTTTTTTCATGAAAAATGACTCAAATGAGTGGGAAAATGCATGGGCATGGAAAATTGGACCAAATTTTGCTCAGAAATGTGAAAAAAGCACTTTTCAATTTTTGACCCAAATCAGAAAAAAACGTAGACCCGCGGTATGTCATTTTGGTGAAAATTTTGACCATTCATGAAACCTTGTTTTATCCATGAAAAATGACTCAAATGAGTGGGAAAATGCATGGGCATGGTAAATTGGGACAAATTTTGCTCAGAAATGTCTCAAAAGGCACTTTTCAATTTTTGACCCAAATCAGAAAAAAACGTAGACCCGCGGTATGTCATTTTGGTGAAAATTTTGACCATTCATGAAACCTTGTTTTTTTCATGAAAAATGACTCAAATGAGTGGGAAAATGCATGGGCATGGTAAATTGGACCAAATTTTGCTCAGAAATGTGTCAAAAGGCACTTTTCAATTTTTGACCCAAATCAGAAAAAAACGTAGACCCGCGGTATGTCATTTTGGTGAAAATTTTGACCATTCATGAAAACTTGTTTTTTTCCATGAAAAATGACTCAAATGAGTGGGAAAATGCATGGGGGCATGGTAAATTGGGACAAATTTTGCTCAGAAATGTGACAAAAGGCACTTTTCAATTTTTGACACAAATCAGAAAAAAACGTAGACCCGCGGTATGTCAGTTTGGCGAAAATTTTGACCATTCATGAAAACTTGTTTTTTTCATGAAAAATGACTCAAATGAGTGGGAAAATGCATGGGCATGGAAAATTGGACCAAATTTTGCTCAGAAATGTGACAAAAGGCACTTTTCAATTTTTGACACAAATCAGAAAAAAACGTAGACCCGCGGTATGTCAGTTTGGCGAAAATTTTGACCATTCATGAAAACTTGTTTTTTTCATGAAAAATGACTCAAATGAGTGGGAAAATGCATGGGCATGGAAAATTGGACCAAATTTTGCTCAGAAATGTGAAAAAAGCACTTTTCAATTTTTGACCCAAATCAGAAAAAAACGTAGACCCGCGGTATGTCATTTTGGTGAAAATTTTGACCATTCATGAAACATTGTTCTTTCCATGAAAAATGACTCAAATGAGTGGGAAAATGCATGGGCATGGTAAATTGGACCAAATTTTGCTCAGAAATGTGAAAAAAGCACTTTTAAAATTTTGACACAAATCAGAAAAAAACGTAGACCCGCGGTATGTCAGTTTGGCGAAAATTTTGAACATTCATGAAAACTTGTTTTTTTCATGAAAAATGACTCAAATGAGTGGGAAAATGCATGGGCATGGTAAATTGGACCAAATTTTGCTCAGAAATGTGAAAAAAGCACTTTTCAATTTTTGACCCAAATCAAAAAAACACGTAGACCCGCGGTATGTCATTTTGGTGAAAATTTTGACTATTCATAAAACCTTGTTTTTTTCCATGAAAAACGACTGAAATGAGTGGGAAAACGCATGGGCATGGAAAATTGGACCAAATTTTGCTCAGAAATGTGAAAAAAGCACTTTTCAATTTTTGACCCAAATCAGAAAAAAACGTAGACCCGGTATGTCATTTTGGCAAAAATTTTGACCATTCATGATAACTTGTTTTTTTTCATGAAAAATGACTCAAATGAGTGGGAAAATGCATGGGCATGGTAAATTGGACCAAATTTTGCTCAGAAATGTGAAAAAAGCACTTTTCAATCTTTGACCCAAATCAGAAAAAAACGTAGACCCGCGGTATGTCATTTTGGTGAAAATTTTGACCATTTATGAAACCTTGTTTTTTCCATGAAAAATGACTCAAATGAGTGGGAAAGTGCATGGGCATGGTAAATTGGAACAAATTTTGCTCAGAAATGTGACAAAAAGCACTTTTCAATTTTTGACCCAAATCAGAAAAACACGTAGACCCGCGGTATGTCATTTTGGTGAAAATTTTGACCATTCATAAAACCTTGTTTTTTTCCATGAAAAATGACTGAAATGAGTGGGAAAATGCATGGGCATGGTAAATTGGACCAAATTTTGCTCAGAAATGTGAAAAAACCACTTTTCAATTTTTGACCCAAATCAAAAAAACACGTAGACCCGCGGTATGTCATTTTGGTGAAAATTTTGACCATTCATAAAACCTTGTTTTTTTCCATGAAAAATGACTGAAATGAGTGGGAAAACGCATGGGCATGGAAAATTGGACCAAATTTTGCTCAGAAATGTGAAAAAAGCACTTTTCAATTTTTGACCCAAATCAGAAAAAAACGTAGACCCGGTATGTCATTTTGGCAAAAATTTTGACCATTCATGATAACTTGTTTTTTTCATGAAAAATGACTCAAATGAGTGGGAAAATGCATGGGCATGGTAAATTGGAACAAATTTTGCTCAGAAATGTGAAAAAAGCACTTTTCAATTTTTGACCCAAATCAGAAAAAAACGTAGACCCGCGGTATGTCATTTTGGTGAAAATTTTGACCATTCATGAAACCTTGTTTTTTCCATGAAAAATGACTCAAATGAGTGGGAAAGTGCATGGGCATGGTAAATTGGAACAAATTTTGCTCAGAAATGTGACAAAAAGCACTTTTCAATTTTTGACCCAAATCAGAAAAACACGTAGACCCGCGGTATGTCATTTTGGTGAAAATTTTGACCATTCATAAAACCTTGTTTTTTTCCATGAAAAATGACTGAAATGAGTGGGAAAATGCATGGGCATGGTAAATTGGACCAAATTTTGCTCAGAAATGTGAAAAAAGCACTTTTCAATTTTTGACCCAAATCAGAAAAACACGTAGACCCGCGGTATGTCATTTTGGTGAAAATTTTGACCATTCATGAAACCTTGTTTTTTCCATGAAAAATGACTCAAATGAGTGGGAAAATTTATGGGCATGGTAAATTGGGACAAATTTTGCTCAGAAATGTGTCAAAAGGCACTTTTCAATTTTTGACCCAAATCAGAAAAAAACGTAGACCCCGCGGTATGTCATTTATCCGAAAATTTTGACCATTCATGAAACCTTGTTTTTTCCATGAAAAATGACTCAAATGAGTGGGAAAATTTATGGGCATGGTAAATTGGGACAAATTTTGCTCAGAAATGTGAAAAAAGCACTTTTCAATTTTTGACCCAAATCAGAAAAACACGTAGACCCGCGGTATGTCATTTTGGTGAAAATTTTGACCATTCATGAAACCTTGTTTTTTCCATGAAAAATGACTCAAATGAGTGGGAAAATTTATGGGCATGGTAAATTGGGACAAATTTTGCTCAGAAATGTGTCAAAAGGCACTTTTCAATTTTTGACCCAAATCAGAAAAAAACGTAGACCCCGCGGTATGTCATTTATCCGAAAATTTTGACCATTCATGAAACCTTGTTTTTTCCATGAAAAATGACTCAAATGAGTGGGAAAATTTATGGGCATGGTAAATTGGGACAAATTTTGCTCAGAAATGTGTCAAAAGGCACTTTTCAATTTTTGACCCAAATCAGAAAAAAACGTAGACCCCGCGGTATGTCATTTATCCGAAAATTTTGACCATTCATGAAACCTTGTTTTTTCCATGAAAAATGACTCAAATGAGTGGGAAAATGCATGGGCATGGTAAATTTGGACAAATTTTGCTCAGAAATGTGACAAAAAGCACTTTTCAATTTTTGACCCAAATCAGAAAAAAACGTAGACCCGCGGTATGTCATTTTGGTGAAAATTTTGACCATTCATGAAACATTGTTTTTTCCATGAAAAATGACTTAAACGAGTGGGAAAATGCACGGGCATGGTAAATTGGGACAAATTTTGCTCAGAAATGTGACAAAAAGCACTTTTCAATGTTTGACCCAAATCAGAAAAAAACGTAGACCCGCGGTATGTCATTTTGGTGAAAATTTTGACCATTCATGAAACCTTGTTTTTTCCATGAAAAATGACTCAAATGAGTGGGAAAATGCATTGGCATGGTAAATTGGGACAAATTTTGCTCAGAAATGTGAAAAAAGGCACTTTTCAATTTTTGACCCAAATCAGAAAAAAACGTAGACCCGTGGTATGTCATTTTGGTGAAAATTTTGACCATTCATGAAACCTTGTTTTTTCCATGAAAAATGACTCAAATGAGTGGGAAAATGCATGGGCATGGTAAATTGGACCAAATTTTGCTCAGAAATGTGAAAAAAAAACACTTTTAAATTTTTGACACAAATCAGAAAAAAACGTAGACCCGGAATGTCATTTTGATGAAAATTTTGACCATTCATGATAACTTGTTTTTTTCATGAAAAATGACTCAAATGAGTGGGAAAATGCATGGGCATGGTAAATTGGAACAAATTTTGCTCAGAAACGTGACAAAAAGCACTTTTCAATTTTTAACCCAAATCAGAAAAACACGTAGACCCGCGGTATGTCATTTTGGTCAAAATTTTGACCATTCATGAAACCTTGTTTTTTCCATGAAAAATGACTCAAATGAGTGGGAAAATGCATGGGCATGGGAAATTGGACCAAATTTTGCTCAGAAATGTGTCAAAAGGCACTTTTCAATTTTTGACTCAAATCAGAAAAAAACGTAGACCCGCGGTATGTCATTTTGCCGAAAATTTTGACCATTCATGAAAACTTCTTTTTTTCCATGAAAAATGACTCAAATGAGTGGGAAAATGCATGGGGGCATGGTAAATTGGGACAAATTTTGCTCAGAAATGTGACAAAAGGCACTTTTCAATTTTTGACCCAAATCAGAAAAAAACGTAGACCCGCGGTATGTCATTTTGGTGAAAATTTTGACCATTCATGAAACCTTGTTTTTTCCATGAAAAATGACTCAAATGAGTGGGAAAATGCATGGGCATGGTAAATTGGGACAAATTTTGCTCAGAAATGTGACAAAAGGCACTTTTCAATTTTTGACCCAAATCAGAAAAAAACGTAGACCCGCGGTATGTCATTTTGGTGAAAATTTTGACCATTCATGAAACCTTGTTTTTTCCATGAAAAATGACTCAAATGAGTGGGAAAATGCATGGGCATGGTAAATTGGGACAAATTTTGCTCAGAAATGTGTCAAAAGGCACTTCTCAATTTTGGACCCAAATCAGATAAAAACGTAGAGCCGCGGTATGTCATTTTGGCGAAAATTTTGACCATTCATGAAACCTTGTTTTTTCCATGAAAAATGACTCAAATGAGTGGGAAAATGCATGGGCATGGTAAATTTGGAAAAATTTTGCTCAGAAATGTGACAAAAAGCACTTTTCAATTTTTGACCCAAATCAGAAAAAAACGTAGACCCGCGGTATGTCATTTTGGTGAAAATTTTGGCCATTCATGAAACATTGTTTTTTCCATGAAAAATGACTTAAACGAGTGGGAAAATGCACGGGCATGGTAAATTGGGACAAATTTTGCTCAGAAATGTGAAAAAAATGCACTTTTCAATTTTTGACCCAAATCAGTAAAAAACGTAGACCCACGGTATGTCATTTTGGTGAAAATTTTGACCATTCATGAAACCTTGTTTTTTCCATGAAAAATGACTCAAATGAGTGGGAAAATGCATGGGCATGGTAAATTGGGACAAATTTTGCTCAGAAATGTGTCAAAAGGCACTTTTCAATTTTTGACACAAATCAGAAAAAAACGTAGACCCGTGGTATGTCATTTTGCCGAAAATTTTGACCATTCATGAAACCTTGTTTTTTCCATGAAAAATGACTCAAATGAGTGGGAAAATGCATTGGCATGGTAAATTGGGACAAATTTTGCTCAGAAATGTGAAAAAAGGCACTTTTCAATTTTTGACCCAAATCAGAAAAAAACGTAGACCCGCGGTATGTCATTTTGGTGAAAATTTTGACCATTCATGAAACCTTGTTTTTTCCATGAAAAATGACTCAAATGAGTGGGAAAATGCATGGGCATGGTAAATTGGGACAAATTTTGCTCAGAAATGTGTCAAAAGGCACTTTTCAATTTTTGACCCAAATCAGAAAAAAACGTAGACCCGCGGTATGTCATTTTGGTGAAAATTTTGACCATTCATGAAACCTTGTTTTTTCCATGAAAAATGACTCAAATGAGTGGGAAAATGCATGGGCATGGTAAATTAGGACAAATTTTGCTCAGAAATGTGACAAAAAGCACTTTTCAATTTTTGACCCAAATCAGAAAAAAACGTAGACCCGCGGTATGTCATTTTGGTGAAAATTTTGACCATTCATGAAACATTGTTTTTTCCATGAAAAATGACTCAAATGAGTGGGAAAATGCATTGGCATGGTAAATTGGGACAAATTTTGCTCAGAAATGTGACAAAAGGCACTTTTCAATTTTTGACCCAAATCAGAAAAAAACGTAGACCCGCGGTATGTCATTTTGGTGAGAATTTTGACCATTCATGAAAACTTGTTTTTTTCCATGAAAAATGACTCAAAAGAGTGGGAAAATGCATGGGCATGGTAAATTGGACCAAATTTTGCTCAGAAATGTGAAAAAAGCACTTTTAAAATTTTGGCACAAATCAGAAAAAAACGTAGACCCGCAGTATGTCATTTTGGCGAAAATTTTGACCATTCATGAAAACTTGTTTTTTTCATGAAAAATGACTCAAATGAGAGGGAAAATGCATGGGCATGGTAAATTGGACCAAATTTTGCTCAGAAATGTGAAAAAAGCACTTTTCAATTTTAAACCCAAATCAGAAAAACACGTAGACCCGCGGTATGTCATTTTGGTGAAAATTTTGACCATTCGTGAAACCTTGTTTTTTCCATGAAAAATGACTCAAATGAGTGGGAAAATGCATGGGCATGGTAAATTGGACCAAATTTTGCTCAGAAATGTGTCAAAAGGCACTTTTCAATTTTTGACCCAAATCAGAAAAAAACGTAGACCCGCGGTATGTCATTTTGCCGAAAATTTTGACCATTCATGAAACCTTGTTTTTTCCATGAAAAATGACTCAAATGAGTGGGAAAATGTATGGGCATGGTAAATTGGGACAAATTTTGCTCAGAAATGTGTCAAAAGGCACTTTTCAATTTTTGACCCAAATCAGATAAAAACGTAGAGCCGCGGTATGTCATTTTGGCGAAAATTTTGACCATTCATGAAAACTTGTTTTTTTTCATGAAAAATGACTCAAATGAGTGGGAAAATGCATGGGCATGGTAAATTGGACCAAATTTTGCTCAGAAATGTGAAAAAAGCACTTTTCAATTTTTGACCCAAATCAGAAAAACACGTAGACCCGCGGTAGGTCATTTTGGTGAAAATTTTGACCATTCATGAAACCTTGTTTTTTCCATGAAAAATGACTCAAATGAGTGGGAAAATGCATGGGCATGCTAAATTTGGAAAAATTTTGCTCAGAAATGTGACAAAAAGCACTTTTCAATTTTTGACCCAAATCAGAAAAAAACGTAGACCCGCGGTATGTCATTTTGGTGAAAATTTTGGCCATTCATGAAACATTGAAAAATGACTTAAACGAGTGGGAAAATGCACGGGCATGGTAAATTGGGACAAATTTTGCTCAGAAATGTGAAAAAAAAGCACTTTTCAATTTTTGACCCAAATCAGTAAAAAACGTAGACCCGCGGTATGTCATTTTGGTGAAAATTTTGACCATTCATGAAACCTTGTTTTTTCCATGAAAAATGACTCAAATGAGTGGGAAAATGCATGGGCATGGTAAATTGGGACAAATTTTTCTCAGAAATGTGTCAAAAGGCACTTTTCAATTTTTGACCCAAATCAGAAAAAAACGTAGACCCGCGGTATGTCATTTTGGTGAAAATTTTGACCATTCATGAAACCTTGTTTTTTCCATGAAAAATGACTCAAATGAGTGGGAAAATGCATGGGTATGGTAAATTTGGACAAATTTTGCTCAGAAATGTGACAAAAAGCACTTTTAAATTTTTGACCCAAATCAGAAAAAACGTAGACCCGCGGTATGTCATTTTGGTGAAAATTTTGACCATTCATGAAACCTTGATTTTTCCATGAAAAATGACTCAAATGAGTGGGAAAATGCATGGGCATGGTAAATTGGGACAAATTTTGCTCAGAAATGTGTCAAAAGGCACTTTTCAATTTTTGACCCAAATCAGAAAAAAACGTAGACCCGCGGTATGTCATTTTGGTGAAAATTTTGAACATTCATGAAACCTTGTTTTTTCCATGAAAAATGACTCAAATGAGTGGGAAAATGCATGGGCATGGTAAATTGGACCAAATTTTGCTCAGAAATGTGAAAAAAACACTTTTAAATTTTTGACACAAATCAGAAAAAAACGTAGACCCGGTATGTCATTTTGGCAAAAATTTTGACCATTTATGATAACTTGTTTTTTTCATGAATAATGACTCAAATGAGTGGGAAAATGCATGGGCATGGTAAATTGGACCAAATTTTGCTCAGAAATGTGAAAAAAGCACTTTTCAATTTTTGACCCAAATCAGAAAAACACGTAGACCCGCGGTATGTCATTTTGGTGAAAATTTTGACCATTCATGAAACCTTGTTTTTTCCATGAAAAATTACTCAAATGAGTGGGAAAATGCATGGGCATGGTAAATTTGGAAAAATTTTGCTCAGAAATGTGACAAAAAGCACTTTTCAATTTTTGACCCAAATCAGAAAAAAACGTAGACCCGCGGTATGTCATTTTGGTGAAAATTTTGACCATTCATGAAACATTGTTTTTTCCATGAAAAATGACTCAAATGAGTGGGAAAATGCATGGGCATGGTAAATTTGGAAAAATTTTGCTCAGAAATGTGTCAAAAGGCACTTTTCAATTTTTGACCCAAATCAGAAAAAAACGTAGACCCGCGGTATGTCATTTTGGTGAAAATTTTGACCATTCATGAAACCTTGTTTTTTCCATGAAAAATGACTCAAATGAGTGGGAAAATGCATGGGCATGGTAAATTAGGACAAATTTTGCTCAGAAATGTGAAAAAAGCACTTTTCAATTTTTGACCCAAATCAGACAAAAACGTAGACCCGCGGTATGTCATTTTGGTGAAAATTTTGAACATTCATGAAACCTTGTTTTTTTCCATGAAAAATGACTCAAATGAGTGGGAAAATGCATGGGCATGGTAAATTGGACCAAATTTTGCTCAGAAATGTGAAAAAAACACTTTTAAATTTTTGACACAAATCAGAAAAAAACGTAGACCCGGTATGTCATTTTGGCAAAAATTTTGACCATTCATGATAACTTGTTTTTTTCATGAATAATGACTCAAATGAGTGGGAAAATGCATGGGCATGGTAAATTGGACCAAATTTTGCTCAGAAATGTGAAAAAAGCACTTTTCAATTTTTGACCCAAATCAGAAAAACACGTAGACCCGCGGTATGTCATTTTGGTGAAAATTTTGACCATTCATGAAACCTTGTTTTTTCCATGAAAAATTACTCAAATGAGTGGGAAAATGCATGGGCATGGTAAATTTGGAAAAATTTTGCTCAGAAATGTGACAAAAAGCACTTTTCAATTTTTGACCCAAATCAGAAAAAAACGTAGACCCGCGGTATGTCATTTTGGTGAAAATTTTGACCATTCATGAAACATTGTTTTTTCCATGAAAAATGACTCAAATGAGTGGGAAAATGCATGGGCATGGTAAATTTGGAAAAATTTTGCTCAGAAATGTGACAAAAAGCACTTTTCAATTTTTGACACAAATCAGAAAAAAACGTAGACCCGCGGTATGTCATTTTGGCGAAAATTTTGACCATTCATGAAAACTTGTTTTTTCCATATAAAATGACTCAAATGAGTGGGAAAATGCATGGGCATGGTAAATTGGGACAAATTTTGCTCAGAAATGTGTCAAAAGGCACTTTTCAATTTTTGACCCAAATCAGTAAAAAACGTAGACCCGCGGTATGTCATTTTGGTGAAAATTTTGACCATTCATGAAACCTTGTTTTTTTTTTCATGAAAAATGACTCAAATGAGTGGGAAAATGCATGGGCATGGTAAATTGGACCAAATTTTGCTCAGAAATGTGAAAAAAGCACTTTTAAAATTTTGACACAAATCAGAAAAAAACATAGACCCGCGGTATGTCAGTTTGGCGAAAATTTTGACCATTCATGAAAACTTGTTTTTTTCATGAAAAATGACTCAAATGAGTGGGAAAATGCATGGGCATGGAAAATTGGACCAAATGTTGCTCAGAAATGTGAAAAAAGCACTTTTCAATTTTTGACCCAAATCAGAAAAAAACGTAGACCCGCGGTATGTCATTTTGGTGAAAATTTTGACCATTCATGAAACCTTGTTTTTTCCATGAAAAATGACTCAAATGAGTGGGAAAATGCATGGGCATGGAAAATTGGACCAAATTTTGCTCAGAAATGTGAAAAAAGCACTTTTCAATTTTTGACCCAAATCAGAAAAAAACGTAGACCATGTCATTTTGGTGAAAATTTTGACCATTCATGAAACCTTGTTTTTCCATGAAAAATGACTCAAATGAGTGGGAAAATGCATGGACATGGTAAATTGGACCAAATTTTGCTCAGAAATGTGAAAAAAGCACTTTTAAAATTTTGACACAAATCAGAAAAAAACGTAGACCCGCGGTATTTCATTTTGGTGAAAATTTTGACCATTCATGAAACCTTGTTTTTTCCATAAAAAATGACTCAAATGAGTGGGAAAATGCATGGGCATGGAAAATTGGACCAAATTTTGCTCAGAAATGTGAAAAAAGCACTTTTCAATTTTTGACCCAAATCAGAAAAAAACGTAGACCCGCGGTATGTCATTTTGGTGAAAATATTGACCATTCATGAAACCTTGTTTTTTCCATGAAAAATGACTCAAATGAGTGGGAAAATGCATGGGCATGGGAAATTTGGAAAAATTTTGCTCAGAAATGTGACAAAAAGCACTTTTCAATTTTTGACCCAAATCAGAAAAAAACGTAGACCCGCGGTATGTCATTTTGGTGAAAATTTTGACCATTCATGAAACATTGTTTTTTCCATGAAAAATGACTCAAATGAGTGGGAAAATGCATGGGCATGGTAAATTGGGACAAATTTTTCTCAGAAATGTGTCAAAAGGCACTTTTCAATTTTTGACCCAAATCAGAAAAAAACGTAGACCCGCGGTATGTCATTTTGGTGAAAATTTTGACCATTCATGAAACCTTGTTTTTTCCATGAAAAATGACTCAAATGAGTGGGAAAATGCATGGGCATGGTAAATTTGGACAAATTTTGCTCAGAAATGTGTCAAAAGGCACTTTTCAATTTTTGACCCAAATCAGAAAAAAACGTAGACCCGCGGTATGTCATTTTGGTGAAAATTTTGACCATTCATGAAACATTGTTTTTTCCATGAAAAATGACTCAAATGAGTGGGAAAATGCATGGGCATGGTAAATTTGGAAAAATTTTGCTCAGAAATGTGACAAAAAGCACTTTTCAATTTTTGACACAAATCAGAAAAAAACGTAGACCAGCGGTATGTCATTTTGGCGAAAATTTTGACCATTCATGAAAACTTGTTTTTTCCATATAAAATGACTCAAATGAGTGGGAAAATGCATGGGCATGGTAAATTGGGACAAATTTTGCTCAGAAATGTGTCAAAAGGCACTTTTCAATTTTTGACCCAAATCAGTAAAAAACGTAGACCCGCGGTATGTCATTTTGGTGAAAATTTTGACCATTCATGAAACCTTGTTTTTTCCATGAAAAATGACTCAAATGAGTGGGAAAATGCATGGGCATGGTAAATTGGACCAAATTTTGCTCAGAAATGTGAAAAAAGCACTTTTAAAATTTTGACACAAATCAGAAAAAAACATAGACCCGCGGTATGTCAGTTTGGCGAAAATTTTGACCATTCATGAAAACTTGTTTTTTTCATGAAAAATGACTCAAATGAGTGGGAAAATGCATGGGCATGGAAAATTGGACCAAATGTTGCTCAGAAATGTGAAAAAAGCACTTTTCAATTTTTGACCCAAATCAGAAAAAAACGTAGACCCGCGGTATGTCATTTTGGTGAAAATTTTGACCATTCATGAAACCTTGTTTTTTCCATGAAAAATGACTCAAATGAGTGGGAAAATGCATGGGCATGGAAAATTGGACCAAATTTTGCTCAGAAATGTGAAAAAAGCACTTTTCAATTTTTGACCCAAATCAGAAAAAAACTTAGACCCGCGGTATGTCATTTTGGTGAAAATATTGACCATTCATGAAACCTTGTTTTTTCCATGAAAAATGACTCAAATGAGTGGGAAAATGCATGGGCATGGTAAATTGGGACAAATTTTGCTCAGAAATGTGTCAAAAGGCACTTTTCAATTTTTGACCCAAATCAGAAAAAAACGTAGACCATGTCATTTTGGTGAAAATTTTGACCATTCATGAAACCTTGTTTTTCCATGAAAAATGACTCAAATGAGTGGGAAAATGCATGGGCATGGTAAATTGGACCAAATTTTGCTCAGAAATGTGAAAAATGCACTTTTAAAATTTTGACACAAATCAGAAAAAAACGTAGACCCGCGGTATGTCATTTTGGTGAAAATTTTGACCATTCATGAAACCTTGTTTTTTCCATAAAAAATGACTCAAATGAGTGGGAAAATGCATGGGCATGGAAAATTGGACCAAATTTTGCTCAGAAATGTGAAAAAAGCACTTTTCAATTATTGACCCAAATCAGAAAAAAACGTAGACCCGCGGTATGTCATTTTGGTGAAAATATTGACCATTCATGAAACCTTGTTTTTTCCATGAAAAATGACTCAAATGAGTGGGAAAATGCATGGGCATGGGAAATTTGGAAAAATTTTGCTCAGAAATGTGACAAAAAGCACTTTTCAATTTTTGACCCAAATCAGAAAAAAACGTAGACCCGCGGTATGTCATTTTGGTGAAAATTTTGACCATTCATGAAACATTGTTTTTTCCATGAAAAATGACTCAAATGAGTGGGAAAATGCATGGGCATGGTAAATTGGACCAAATTTTGCTCAGAAATGTGAAAAAAGCACTTTTAAATTTTTGACACAAATCAGAAAAAAACGTAGACCCGCGGTATGTCATTTTGGCGAAAATTTTGACCATTCATGAAAACTTGTTTTTTCCATATAAAATGACTCAAATGAGTGGGAAAATGCATGGGCATGGTAAATTGGGACAAATTTTGCTCAGAAATGTGTCAAAAGGCACTTTTCAATTTTTGACCCAAATCAGTAAAAAACGTAGACCCGCGGTATGTCATTTTGGTGAAAATTTTGACCATTCATGAAACCTTGTTTTTTCCATGAAAAATGACTCAAATGAGTGGGAAAATGCATGGGCATGGTAAATTGGACCAAATTTTGCTCAGAAATGTGAAAAAAGCACTTTTAAAATTTTGACACAAATCAGAAAAAAACATAGACCCGCGGTATGTCAGTTTGGCGAAAATTTTGACCATTCATGAAAACTTGTTTTTTTTTCATGAAAAATGACTCAAATGAGTGGGAAAATGCATGGGCATGGAAAATTGGACCAAATTTTGCTCAGAAATATGAAAAAAGCACTTTTCAATTTTTGACCCAAATCAGAAAAAAACGTAGACCCGCGGTATGTCATTTTGGTGAAAATTTTGACCATTCATGAAACCTTGTTTTTTCCATGAAAAATGACTCAAATGAGTGGGAAAATGCATGGGCATGGTAAATTGGACCAAATTTTGCTCAGAAATGTGAAAAAAGCACTTTTAAAATTTTGACACAAATCAGAAAAAAACGTAGACCCGCGGTATGTCATTTTGGTGAAAATATTGACCATTCATGAAACCTTGTTTTTTCCATGAAAAATGACTCAAATGAGTGGGAAAATGCATGGGCATGGTAAATTGGGACAAATTTTGCTCAGAAATGTGTCAAAAGGCACTTTTCAATTTTTGACCCAAATCAGAAAAAAACGTAGACCCGCGGTATGTCATTTTGGTGAAAATTTTGACCATTCATGAAACCTTGTTTTTTCCATGAAAAATGACTCAAATGAGTGGGAAAATGCATGGGCATGGTAAATTGGACCAAATTTTGCTCAGAAATGTGAAAAAAGCACTTTTAAAATTTTGACACAAATCAGAAAAAAACGTAGACCCGCGGTATGTCATTTTGGTGAAAATTTTGACCATTCATGAAACCTTGTTTTTTCCATGAAAAATGACTCAAATGAGTGGGAAAATGCATGGGCATGGAAAAATGGACCAAATTTTGCTCAGAAATGTGAAAAAAGCACTTTTCAATTTTTGACCCAAATCAGAAAAAAACGTAGACCCGCGGTATGTCATTTTGGTGAAAATATTGACCATTCATGAAACCTTGTTTTTTCCATGAAAAATGACTCAAATGAGTGGGAAAATGCATGGGCATGGTAAATTGGACCAAATTTTGCTCAGAAATGTGAAAAAAGCACTTTTAAAATTTTGACACAAATCAGAAAAAAACGTAGACCCGCGGTATGTCAGTTTGGCGAAAATTTTGACCATTCATGAAAACTTGTTTTTTTCATGAAAAATGACTCAAATGAGTGGGAAAATGCATGGGCATGGCAAATTGGGACAAATTTTGCTCAGAAATGTCTCAAAAGGCACTTTTCAATTTTTGACCCAAATCAGAAAAAAACGTAGACCCGCGGTATGTCATTTTGGTGAAAATTTTGACCATTCATGAAACCTTGTTTTTTCCATGAAAAATGACTCAAATGAGTGGGAAAATGCATGGGCATGGTAAATTGGACCAAATTTTGCTCAGAAATGTGAAAAAAGCACTTTTAAAATTTTGACACAAATCAGAAAAAAACGTAGACCCGCGGTATGTCAGTTTGGCGAAAATTTTGACCATTCATGAAAACTTGTTTTTTTCATGAAAAATGACTCAAATGAGTGGGAAAATGCATGGGCATGGTAAATTGGACCAAATTTTGCTCAGAAATGTGAAAAAAGCACTTTTCAATTTTTGACCCAAATCAAAAAAACACGTAGACCCGCGGTATGTCATTTTGGTGAAAATTTTGACCATTCATAAAACCTTGTTTTTTTCCATAAAAATGACTGAAATGAGTGGGAAAACGCATGGGCATGGAAAATTGGACCAAATTTTGCTCAGAAATGTGAAAAAAGCACTTTTCAATTTTTGACCCAAATCAGAAAAACACGTAGACCCCCGGAATGTCATTTTGGTGAAAATTTTGACCATTCATGATAACTTGTTTTTTTCATGAAAAATGACTCAAATGAGTGGGAAAATGCATGGGCATGGTAAATTGGACCAAATTTTGCTCAGAAATGTGAAAAAAGCACTTTTCAATTTTTGACCCAAATCAGAAAAAAACGTAGACCCAAGGTATGTCATTTTGGTGAAAATTTTGACCATTCATGAAACCTTGTTTTTTCCATGAAAAATGACTCAAATGAGTGGGAAAATGCATGGGCATGGTAAATTGGAACAAATTTTGCTCAGAAACGTGACAAAAAGCACTTTTCAATTTTTAACCCAAATCAGAAAAACACGTAGACCCGCGGTATGTCATTTTGGTGAAAATTTTGACCATTCATGAAACCTTGTTTTTTCCATGAAAAATGACTCAAATGAGTGGGAAAATGCATGGGGGCATGGTAAATTGGGACAAATTTTGCTCAGAAATGTGACAAAAGGCACTTTTCAATTTTTGACCCAAATCAGAAAAAAACGTAGACCCGCGGTATGTCATTTTGGTGAAAATTTTGACCATTCATGAAACCTTGTTTTTTCCATGAAAAATGACACAAATGAGTGGGAAAATGCATGGGCATGGTAAATTGGACCAAATTTTGGTCAGAAATGTGAAAAAAGCACTTGTCAATTTTTGACCCAAATCAGAAAAACACGTAAACCCGCGGTATGTCATTTTGGTGAAAATTTTGACCATTCATGAAACCTTGTTTTTTCCATGAAAAATGACTCAAATGAGTGGGAAAATGCATGGGCATGGTAAATTTGGAAAAATTTTGCTCAGAAATGTGACAAAAAGCACTTTTCAATTTTTGACCCAAATCACAAAAAACGTAGACCCGCGGTATGTCATTTTGGTGAAAATTTTGGCCATTCATGAAACATTGTTTTTTCCATGAAAAATGACTTAAACGAGTGGGAAAATGCACGGGCATGGTAAATTGGGACAAATTTTGCTCAGAAATGTGAAAAAAGCACTTTTCAATTTTTGACCCAAATCAAAAAAACACGTAGACCCGCGGTATGTCATTTTGGTGAAAATTTTGACCATTCATAAAACCTTGTTTTTTTCCATGAAAAATGACTGAAATGAGTGGGAAAACGCATGGGCATGGAAAATTGGACCAAATTTTGCTCAGAAATGTGAAAAAAGCACTTTTCAATTTTTGACCCAAATCAGAAAAAAACGTAGACCCGCGGTATGTCATTTTGGTGAAAATTTTGACCATTCATGAAACCTTGTTTTTTCCATGAAAAATGACTCAAATGAGTGGGAAAGTGCATGGGCATGGTAAATTGGAACAAATTTTGCTCAGAAATGTGACAAAAAGCACTTTTCAATTTTTGACCCAAATCAGAAAAACACGTAGACCCGCGGTATGTCATTTTGGTGAAAATTTTGACCATTCATAAAACCTTGTTTTTTTCCATGAAAAATGACTGAAATGAGTGGGAAAATGCATTGGCATGGTAAATTGGACCAAATTTTGCTCAGAAATGTGAAAAAAGCACTTTTCAATTTTTGACCCAAATCAGAAAAACACGTAGACCCGCGGTATGTCATTTTGGTGAAAATTTTGACCATTCATGAAACCTTGTTTTTTCCATGAAAATTGACTCAAATGAGTGGGAAAATGCATGGGCATGGTAAATTGGACCAAATTTTGCTCAGAAATGTGAAAAAAGCACTTTTAAATTTTTGACACAAATCAGAAACAAATGTAGACCCGCGGTATGTCATTTTGGCGAAAATTTTGACCATTCATGAAAACTTGTTTTTTCCATATAAAATGACTCAAATGAGTGGGAAAATTTATGGGCATGGTAAATTGGGACAAATTTTGCTCAGAAATGTGTCAAAAGGCACTTTTCAATTTTTGACCCAAATCAGAAAAAAACGTAGACCCGCGGTATGTCATTTATCCGAAAATTTTGACCATTCATGAAACCTTGTTTTTTCCATGAAAAATGACTCAAATGAGTGGGAAAAAGCATGGGCATGGTAAATTTGGACAAATTTTGCTCAGAAATGTGACAAAAAGCACTTTTCAATTTTTGACCCAAATCAGAAAAAAACGTAGACCCGCGGTATGTCATTTTGGTGAAAATTTTGACCATTCATGAAACATTGTTTTTTCCATTAAAAATGACTTAAACGAGTGGGAAAATGCATGGGCATGGTAAATTGGACCAAATTTTGCTCAGAAATGTGAAAAAAAAACACTTTTAAATTTTTGACACAAATCAGAAAAAAAAAATAGACCCGGAATGTCATTTTGGCAAAAATTTTGACCATTCATGATAACTTGTTTTTTTCATGAAAAATGACTCAAATGAGTGGGAAAATGCATGGGCATGGTAAATTGGACCAAATTTTGCTCAGAAATGTGAAAAAAGCACTTTTCAATTTTTGACCCAAATCAGAAAAAAACGTAGACCCACGGTATGTCATTTTGGTGAAAATTTTGACCATTCATGAAACCTTGTTTTTTCCATGAAAAATGACTCAAATGAGTGGGAAAATGCATGGGCATGGTAAATTGGAACAAATTTTGCTCAGAAACGTGACAAAAAGCACTTTTCAATTTTTAACCCAAATCAGAAAAACACGTAGACCCGCGGTATGTCATTTTGGTGAAAATTTTGACCATTCATGAAACCTTGTTTTTTCCATGAAAAATGACTCAAATGAGTGGGAAAATGCATGGGCATGGTAAATTTGGAAAAATTTTGCTCAGAAATGTGACAAAAAGCACTTTTCAATTTTTGACCCAAATCACAAAAAACGTAGACCCGCGGTATGTCATTTTGGTGAAAATTTTGGCCATTCATGAAACATTGTTTTTTCCATGAAAAATGACTTAAACGAGTGGGAAAATGCACGGGCATGGTAAATTGGGACAAATTTTGCTCAGAAATGTGAAAAAAAGCACTTTTCAATTTTTGACCCAAATCAGTAAAAAACGTAGACCCGCGGTATGTCATTTTGGTGAAAATTTTGACCATTCATGAAACCTTGTTTTTTCCATGAAAAATGACTCAAATGAGTGGGAAAATGCATGGGCATGGTAAATTGGGACAAATTTTGCTCAGAAATGTGTCAAAAGGCACTTTTCAATTTTTGACCCAAATCAGAAAAAAACGTAGACCCGCGGTATGTCATTTTGGTGAAAATTTTGACCATTCATGAAACCTTGTTTTTTCCATGAAAAATGACTCAAATGAGTGGGAAAATGCATGGGCATGGTAAATTTGGACAAATTTTGCTCAGAAATGTGACAAAAAGCACTTTTCAATTTTTGACCCAAATCAGAAAAAAACGTAGACCCGCGGTATGTCATTTTGGTGAAAATTTTGGCCATTCATGAAACATTGTTTTTTCCATGAAAAATGACTTAAACGAGTGGGAAAATGCACGGGCATGGTAAATTGGGACAAATTTTGCTCAGAAATGTGAAAAAAAGCACTTTTCAATTTTTGACCCAAATCAGTAAAAAACGTAGACCCGCGGTATGTCATTTTGGTGAAAATTTTGACCATTCATGAAACCTTGTTTTTTCCATGAAAAATGACTCAAATGAGTGGGAAAATGCATGGGCATGGTAAATTGGGACAAATTTTGCTCAGAAATGTGTCAAAAGGCACTTTTCAATTTTTGACCCAAATCAGAAAAAAACGTAGACCCGCGGTATGTCATTTTGGTGAAAATTTTGACCATTCATGAAACCTTGTTTTTTCCATGAAAAATGACTCAAATGAGTGGGAAAATGCATGGGCATGGTAAATTTGGACAAATTTTGCTCAGAAATGTGACAAAAAGCACTTTTCAATTTTTGACCCAAATCAGAAAAAAACGTAGACCCGCGGTATGTCATTTTGGTGAAAATTTTGACCATTCATGAAACCTTGTTTTTTCCATGAAAAATGACTCAAATGAGTGGGAAAATGCATTGGCATGGTAAATTGGGACAAATTTTGCTCAGAAATGTGAAAAAAGGCACTTTTCAATTTTTGACCCAAATCAGAAAAAAACGTAGACCCGCGGTATGTCATTTGGGTGAAAATTTTGACCATTCATGAAACCTTGTTGTTTCCATGAAAAATGACTCAAATGAGTGGGAAAATGCATGGGCATGGTAAATTGGGACAAATTTTGCTCAGAAATGTGTCAAAAGGCACTTTTCAATTTTTGACCCAAATCAGAAAAAAACGTAGACCCGCGGTATGTCATTTTGGTGAAAATTTTGACCATTCATGAAACCTTGTTTTTTCCATGAAAAATGACTCAAATGAGTGGGAAAATGCATGGGCATGGTAAATTAGGACAAATTTTGCTCAGAAATGTGTCAAAAGGCACTTTTCAATTTTTTACCCAAATCAGACAAAAACGTAGACCCGCAGTATGTCATTTTGGTGAAAATTTTGAACATTCATGAAACCTTGTTTTTTCCATGAAAAATGACTCAAATGAGTGGGAAAATGCATGGGCATGGTAAATTGGACCAAATTTTGCTCAGAAATGTGAAAAAAACACTTTTAAATTTTTGACACAAATCAGAAAAAAACGTAGACCCGGTATGTCATTTTGGTGAAAATTTTGACCATTCATGAAACCTTGTTTTTTCCATGAAAAATGACTCAAATGAGTGGGAAAATGCATTGGCATGGTAAATTGAAACAAATTTTGCCCAGAAATGTGACAAAAAGCACTTTTCAATTTTTAACCCAAATCAGAAAAACACGTAGACCCACGGTATGTCATTTTGGTGAAAATTTTGACCATTCATGAAACCTTGTTTTTTCCATGAAAAATGACTCAAATGAGTGGGAAAATGCATGGGCATGGTAAATTGGACCAAATTTTGCTCAGAAATGTGAAAAAAGCACTTTTCAATTTTTGACCCAACTCAGAAAAAAACGTAGACACGCGGTATGTCATTTTGGTGAAAATTTTGACCATTCATGAAACCTTGTTTTTTCATGAAAAATGACTCAAATGAGTTTTGCTCATTTTTTTGCTCATTTATTTGCTCAAATTTTGCTCAGAAATGTGACAAAAGGCACTTTTCAATTTTTGACCCAAATCAGAAAAAAACGTAGACCCGCGGTATGTCATTTTGGTGAAAATTTTGACCATTCATGAAACCTTGTTTTTTCCATGAAAAATGACTCAAATGAGTGGGAAAATGCATTGGCATGGTAAATTGGAACAAGTTTTGCTCAGAAATGTGACAAAAAGCACTTTTCAATTTTTAACCCAAATCAGAAAAACACGTAGACCCGCGGTATGTCATTTTGGTGAAAATTTTGACCATTCATGAAACCTTGTTTTTTCCATGAAAAATGACTCAAATGAGTGGGAAAATGCATGGGCATGGTAAATTGGACCAAATTTTGCTCAGAAATGTGAAAAAAGCACTTTTAAATTTTTGACACAAATCAGAAAAAAACGTAGACCCGCGGTATGTCATTTTGCCGAAAATTTTGACCATTCATGAAAACTTGTTTTTTTCCATGAAAAATGACTCAAATGAGTGGGAAAATGCATGGGGGCATGGTAAATTGCGACAAATTTTGCTCAGAAATGTGACAAAAGGCACTTTTCAATTTTTGACCCAAATCAGAAAAAAACGTAGACCCGCGGTATGTCATTTTGGTGAAAATTTTGACCATTCATGATAACTTGTTTTTTTCATGAAAAATGACTCAAATGAGTGGGAAAATGCATGGGCATGGTAAATTGGACCAAATTTTGCTCAGAAATGTGAAAAAAAGCACTTTTAAAATTTTGACACAAATCAGAAAAACACGTAGACCCGCGGTATGTCATTTTGGTGAAAATTTTGACCATTCATAAAACCTTGTTTTTTTCCATGAAAAATGACTCAAATGAGTGGGAAAATGCATGGGCATGGAAAATTGGAACAAGTTTTGCTCAGAAATGTGAAAAAAAGCACTTTTCAATTTTTGACCCAAATCAGAAAAACACGTAGACCTGCGGTATGTCATTTTGGTGAAAATTTTGACCATTCATGAAACCTTGTTTTTTCCATGAAAAATGACTCAAATGAGTGGGAAAATGCATGGGCATGGTAAATTGGGACAAATTTTGCTCAGAAATGTGTCAAAAGGCACTTTTCAATTTTTGACCCAAATCAGAAAAAAACGTAGACCCGCGGTATGTCATTTTGGTGAAAATTTTGACCATTCATGAAACCTTGTTTTTTCCATGAAAAATGACTCAAATGAGTGGGAAAATGCATGGGCATGGAAAATTGGACCAAATTTTGCTCAGAAATGTGAAAAAAAAAGCACTTTTCAATTTTTTACACAAATCAGAAAAACACGTAGACCCGCGGTATGTCATTTTGGTGAAAATTTTGACCATTCATGATAACTTGTTTTTTTTCATGAAAAATGACTCAAATGAGTGGGAAAATGCATGGGCATGGAAAATTGGACCAAATTTTGCTGAGAAATTTGAAAAAAAAGCACTTTTAAATTTTTGACCCAAATCAGAAAAAAACGTAGACCCGCGGTATGTCATTTTGGTGAAAATTTTGACCATTCATGAAACCTTGTTTTTTTTCCATGAAAAATGACTGAAATGAGTTGGAAAATGCATGGGCATGGTAAATTGGGACAAATTTTGCTCAGAAATGTGTCAAAAGGCACTTTTCAATTTTTGACCCAAATCAGAAAAAAACGTAGACCCGCGGTATGTCATTTTGGTGAAAATTGTGACCATTCATGAAACCTTGTTTTTTCCATGAAAAATGAATCAAATGAGTGGGAAAATGCATGGGCATGGTAAATTGGGACAAATTTTGCTCAGAAATGTGTCAAAAGGCACTTTTCAATTTTTGACCCAAATCAGAAAAAAACGTAGACCCGCGGTATGTCATTTTGGTGAAAATTTTGACCATTCATGAAACCTTGTTTTTTCCATGAAAAATGACTCAAATGAGTGGGAAAATGCATGGGCATGGTAAATTTGGACAAATTTTGCTCAGAAATGTGACAAAAAGCACTTTTCAATTTTTGAACCAAATCAGAAAAAAACGTAGACCCGCGGTATGTCATTTTGGTGAAAATTTTGACCATTCATGAAACATTGTTTTTTCCATGAAAAATGAATTAAACGAGTGGGAAATTGCACGGGCATGGTAAATTGGGACAAATTTTGCTCAGAAATGTGAAAAAAAGGCACTTTTCAATTTTTGACCCAAATCAGAAAAAACGTAGACCCGCGGTATGTCATTTTGGTGAAAATTTTGACCATTCATGAAACCTTGTTTTTTCCATGAAAAATGACTCAAATGAGTGGGAAAATGCATTGGCATGGTAAATTGGGACAATTTTTGCTCAGAAATGTGACAAAAGGCACTGTTCAATTTTTGACCCAAATCAGAAAAACACGTAGACCCGCGGTATGTCATTTTGGTGAAAATTTTGACCATTCATAAAACCTTGTTTTTTTCCATGAAAAATGACTGAAATGAGTGGGAAAATGCATGGGCATGGAAAATTGGAACAAGTTTTGCTCAGAAATGTGAAAAAAAGCACTTTTCAATTTTTGACCCAAATCAGAAAAACACGTAGACCCGCGGTATGTCATTTTGGTGAAAATTTTGACCATTCATGAAACCTTGTTTTTTCCATGAAAAATGACTCAAATGAGTGGGAAAATGCATGGGCATGGTAAATTGGACCAAATTTTGCTCAAAAATGTGAAAAAAAGCACTTTTCAATTTTTGACCCAAATCAGTAAAAAACGTAGACCCGCGGTATGTCATTTTGGTGAAAATTTTGACCATTCATGATAACTTGTTTTTTTCATGAAAAATGACTCAAATGAGTGTGAAAATGCATGGGCGTGGTAAATTGGAACAAATGTTGCTCAGAAATGTGAAAAAAGCACTTTTCAATTTTTGACCCAAATCAGAAAAAAACGTAGACCCGCGGTATGTCATTTTGGTGAAAATTTTGACCATTCATGATAACTTGTTTTTTTCATGAAAAATGACTCAAATGAGTGGGAAAATGCATGGGCATGGTAAATTGGACCAAATTTTGCTCAGAAATGTGAAAAAAGCACTTTTCAATTTTTGACCCAAATCAGAACAACACGTAGACCCGCGGTATGTCATTTTGGTGAAAATTTTGACCATTCATGATAACTTGTTTTTTTCATGAAAAATGACTCAAATGAGTGGGAAAATGCATGGGCATGGTAAATTGGACCAAATTTTGCTCAGAAATGTGAAAAAAAGCACTTTTAAAATTTTGACACAAATCAGAAAAACACGTAGACCCGCGGTATGTCATTTTGGTGAAAATTTTGACCATTCATAAAACCATGTTTTTTTCCATGAAAAATGACTGAAATGAGCGGGAAAATGCATGGGCATTGAAAATTGGACCAAATTTTGCTCAGAAATGTGAAAAAAAGCACTTTTCAATTTTTGACACGAATCAGAAAAAAACGTAGACCCGCGGTATATCATTTTGGTGAAAATTTTGACCATTCATGATAACTTGTTTTTTTCTTGAAAAATGACTCAAATGAGTGGGAAAATGCATGGGCATGGTAAATTGGACCAAATTTTGCTCAGAAATGTGAAAAAAGCACTTTTCAATTTTTGACCCAAATCAGAAAAACACGTAGACCCGCGGTATGTCATTTTGGTGAAAATTTTGACCATTCATAAAACCTTGTTTTTTTCCATGAAAAATGACTCAAATGAGTGGGAAAATGCATGGGCATGGAAAATTGGAACAAGTTTTGCTCAGAAATGTGAAAAAAAGCACTTTTCAATTTTTGACCCAAATCAGAAAAACACGTAGACCCGCGGTATGTCATTTTGGTGAAAATTTTGACCATTCATGAAACCTTGTTTTTTCCATGAAAAATGACTCAAATGAGTGGGAAAATGCATGGGCATGGAAAATTGGACCAAATTTTGCTCAGAAATGTGAAAAAAAAGCACTTTTCAATTTTTTACACAAATCAGAAAAACACGTAGACCCGCGGTATGTCATTTTGGTGAAAATTTTGACCATTCATGATAACTTGTTTTTTTTCATGAAAAATGACTCAAATGAGTGGGAAAATGCATGGGCATGGAAAATTGGACCAAATTTTGCTCAGAAATTTGAAAAAAAAGCACTTTTAAATTTTTGACCCAAATCAGAAAAAAACGTAGACACGCGGTATGTCATTTTGGTGAAAATTTTGACCATTCATGAAACCTTGTTTTTTCCATGAAAAATGACTCAAATGAGTGGGAAAATGCATGGGCATGGTAAATTGGAACAAATTTTGCTCAGAAATGTGACAAAAAGCACTTTTCAATTTTTGACCCAAATCAGAAAAACACGTAGACCCGCGGTATGTCATTTTGGTGAAAATTTTGACCATTCATAAAACCTTGTTTTTTTTTCCATGAAAAATGACAGAAATGAGTGGGAAAATGCATGGGCATGGAAAATTGGGCCAAATTTTGCTCAGAAATGTGAAAAAAGCACTTTTAAATTTTTGACACGAATCAGAAAAAAACGTAGACCCGCGGTATGTCATTTTGGCCAAAATTTTGACCATTCATGAAAACTTGTTTTTTTCCATGAAAAATGACTCAAATGAGTGGGAAAATGCATGGGCATGGTAAATTGGGACAAATTTTGCTCAGAAATGTGTCAAAAGGCACTTTTCAATTTTTGACCCAAATCAGAAAAAAACGTAGACACGCGGTATGTCATTTTGGTGAAAATTTTGACCATTCATGAAACCTTGTTTTTTCCATGAAAAATGACTCAAATGAGTGGGAAAATGCATGGGCATGGTAAATTGGGACAAATTTTGCTCAGAAATGTGTCAAAAGGCACTTTTCAATTTTTGACAAAAATCAGAAAAAAACGTAGACCCGCGGTATGTCATTTTGGCGAAAATTTTGACCATTCATGAAACCTTGTTTTTTCCATGAAAAATGATTCAAATGAGTGGGAAAATGCATGGGCATGGTAAATTGGAACAAATTTTGCTCAGAAATGTGAAAAAAACACTTTTAAATTTTTGACACAAATCAGAAAAAAACGTAGACCCGGTATGTCATTTTGGCAAAAATTTTGACCATTCATGAAACCTTGTTTTTTCCATGAAAAATGACTCAAATGAGTGGGAAAATGCATGGGCATGGTAAATTGGAACAAATTTTGCTCAGAAATGTGAAAAAAGCACTTTTCAGTTTTTGACCCAAATCAGAAAAAAACGTAGACCCGCGGTATGTCATTTTGGTGAAAATTTTGACCATTCATGAAACCTTGTTTTTTCCATGAAAAATGACTCAAATGAGTGGGAAAATGCATGGGCATGGTAAATTGGAACAAATTTTGCTCAGAAATGTGACAAAAAGCACTTTTCAATTTTTGACCCAAATCAGAAAAACACGTAGACCCGCGGTATGTCATTTTGGTGAAAATTTTGACCATTCATAAAACCTTGTTTTTTTCCATGAAAAATGACAGAAATGAGTGGGAAAATGCATGGGCATGGTAAATGGGACCAAATTTTGCTCAGAAATGTGAAAAAAAGCACTTTTCAATTTTTGACCCAAATCAGAAAAACACGTAGACCCGCGGTATGTCATTTTGGTGAAAATTTTGACCATTCATAAATCCTTGTTTTTTTCCATGAAAAATGACTGAAATGAGTGGGAAAAAGCATGGGCATGGAAAATTGGACCAAATTTTGCTCAGAAATGTGAAAAAAAGCACTTTTCAATTTTTGACCCGAATCAGAAAAACACGTAGACGCGGTATGTCATTTTGGTGAAACTTTTGACCATTCATGAAACCTTGTTTTTTCCATGAAAAATGACTCAAATGAGTGGGAAAATGCATGGGCATGGTAAATTGGACCAAATTTTGCTCAGAAATGTGAAAAAAGCACTTTTAAATTTTTGACACGAATCAGAAAAAAACGTAGACCCGCGGTATGTCATTTTGGTGAAAATTTTGACCATTCATGAAAACTTGTTTTTTCCATGAAAAATGACTCAAATGAGTGCAAAAATGCATGGGCATGGTAAATTGGGACAAATTTTGCTCAGAAATGTGAAAAAAGCACTTTTCAATTTTTGACCCAAATCAGAAAAAAACGTAGACCCGGTATGTCATTTTGGTGAAAATTTTGACCATTCATGAAACCTTGTTTTTTCCATGAAAAATGACTCAAATGAGTGGGAAAATGCATGGGCATGGTAAATTGGACCAAATTTTGCTCAGAAATGTGAAAAAAGCACTTTTCAATTTTTGACCCAAATCAGAAAAAAACGTAGACCCGCGGTATGTCATTTTGGTGAAAATTTTGACCATTCATGAAACCTTGTTTTTTCCATGAAAAATGACTCAAATGAGTGGGAAAATGCATGGGCATGGTAAATTGGAACAAATTTTGCTCAGAAATGTGACAAAAAGCACTTTTCAATTTTTGACCCAAATCAGAAAAACACGTAGACCCGCGGTATGTCATTTTGGTGAAAATTTTGACCATTCATAAAACCTTGTTTTTTTTTCCATGAAAAATGACAGAAATGAGTGGGAAAATGCATGGGCATGGTAAATGGGACCAAATTTTGCTCAGAAATGTGAAAAAAAAGCACTTTTCAATTTTTGACCCAAATCAGAAAAACACGTAGACCCGAAGTATGTCATTTTGGTGAAAATTTTGACCATTCATAAATCCTTGTTTTTTTTCCATGAAAAATGACTGAAATGAGTGGGAAAAAGCATGGGCATGGAAAATTGGACCAAATTTTGCTCAGAAATGTGAAAAAAAGCACTTTTCAATTTTTGACCCAAATCAGAAAAAAACGTAGACACGCGGTATGTCATTTTGGTGAAAATTTTGACCATTCATGAAACCTTGTTTTTTCCATGAAAAATGACTCAAATGAGTGGGAAAATGCATGGGCATGGTAAATTGGACCAAATTTTGCTCAGAAATGTGAAAAAAGCACTTTTAAATTTTTGACACAAATTAGAAAAAAACGTAGACCCGCGGTATGTCATTTTGCCGAAAATTTTGACCATTCATGAAAACTTGTTTTTTTCCATGAAAAATGACTCAAATGAGTGGGAAAATGCATGGGGGCATGGTAAATTGGGACAAATTTTGCTCAGAAATGTGACAAAAGGCACTTTTCAATTTTTGACCCAAATCAGAAAAAAACGTAGACCCGTGGTATGTCATTTTGGTGAAAATTTTGACCATTCATGAAACCTTGTTTTTTCCATGAAAAATGACTCAAATGAGTGGGAAAATGCATGGGCATGGTAAATTGGGACAAATTTAGCTCAGAAATGTGTCAAAAGGCACTTTTCAATTTTTGACCCAAATCAGAAAAAACGTTGACCCGCGGTATGTCATTTTGGCGAAAATTTTGACCATTCATGAAAAATGACTTAAACGAGTGGGAAAATGCACGGGCATGGTAAATTGGGACAAATTTTGCTCAGAAATGTGAAAAAAAAGCACTTTTCAATTTTTGACCCAAATCAGTAAAAAACGTAGACCCGCGGTATGTCATTTTGGTGAAAATTTTGACCATTCATGAAACCTTGTTTTTTCCATGAAAAATGACTCAAATGAGTGGGAAAATGCATGGGCATGGTAAATTGGACCAAATTTTGCTCAGAAATGTGAAAAAAGCACTTTTAAATTTTTGACACAAATCAGAAAAAAACGTAGACCCGCGGTATGTCATTTAGCCGAAAATTTTGACCATTCATGAAAACTTGTTTTTTTCCATGAAAAATGACTCAAATGAGTGGGAAAATGCATGGGGGCATGGTAAATTGGGACACATTTTGCTCAGAAATGTGACAAAAGGCACTTTTCAATTTTTGACACAAATCAGAAAAAAACGTAGACCCGCGGTATGTCATTTAGCCGAAAATTTTGACCATTCATGAAAACTTGTTTTTTTCATGAAAAATGACTCAAATGAGTGGGAAAATGCATGGGCATGGAAAATTGGACCAAATTTTGCTCAGAAATGTGAAAAAAGCACTTTTCAATTTTTGACCCAAATCAGAAAAAAACGTAGACCCGCGGTATGTCATTTTGGTGAAAATTTTGACCATTCATGAAACCTTGTTTTATCCATGAAAAATGACTCAAATGAGTGGGAAAATGCATGGGCATGGTAAATTGGGACAAATTTTGCTCAGAAATGTCTCAAAAGGCACTTTTCAATTTTTGACCCAAATCAGAAAAAAACGTAGACCCGCGGTATGTCATTTTGGTGAAAATTTTGACCATTCATGAAACCTTGTTTTTTTCATGAAAAATGACTCAAATGAGTGGGAAAATGCATGGGCATGGTAAATTGGACCAAATTTTGCTCAGAAATGTGTCAAAAGGCACTTTTCAATTTTTGACCCAAATCAGAAAAAAACGTAGACCCGCGGTATGTCATTTTGGTGAAAATTTTGACCATTCATGAAAACTTGTTTTTTTCCATGAAAAATGACTCAAATGAGTGGGAAAATGCATGGGGGCATGGTAAATTGGGACAAATTTTGCTCAGAAATGTGACAAAAGGCACTTTTCAATTTTTGACACAAATCAGAAAAAAACGTAGACCCGCGGTATGTCAGTTTGGCGAAAATTTTGACCATTCATGAAAACTTGTTTTTTTCATGAAAAATGACTCAAATGAGTGGGAAAATGCATGGGCATGGAAAATTGGACCAAATTTTGCTCAGAAATGTGACAAAAGGCACTTTTCAATTTTTGACACAAATCAGAAAAAAACGTAGACCCGCGGTATGTCAGTTTGGCGAAAATTTTGACCATTCATGAAAACTTGTTTTTTTCATGAAAAATGACTCAAATGAGTGGGAAAATGCATGGGCATGGAAAATTGGACCAAATTTTGCTCAGAAATGTGAAAAAAGCACTTTTCAATTTTTGACCCAAATCAGAAAAAAACGTAGACCCGCGGTATGTCATTTTGGTGAAAATTTTGACCATTCATGAAACATTGTTCTTTCCATGAAAAATGACTCAAATGAGTGGGAAAATGCATGGGCATGGTAAATTGGACCAAATTTTGCTCAGAAATGTGAAAAAAGCACTTTTAAAATTTTGACACAAATCAGAAAAAAACGTAGACCCGCGGTATGTCAGTTTGGCGAAAATTTTGAACATTCATGAAAACTTGTTTTTTTCATGAAAAATGACTCAAATGAGTGGGAAAATGCATGGGCATGGTAAATTGGACCAAATTTTGCTCAGAAATGTGAAAAAAGCACTTTTCAATTTTTGACCCAAATCAAAAAAACACGTAGACCCGCGGTATGTCATTTTGGTGAAAATTTTGACTATTCATAAAACCTTGTTTTTTTCCATGAAAAAAGACTGAAATGAGTGGGAAAACGCATGGGCATGGAAAATTGGACCAAATTTTGCTCAGAAATGTGAAAAAAGCACTTTTCAATTTTTGACCCAAATCAGAAAAAAACGTAGACCCGGTATGTCATTTTGGCAAAAATTTTGACCATTCATGATAACTTGTTTTTTTCATGAAAAATGACTCAAATGAGTGGGAAAATGCATGGGCATGGTAAATTGGACCAAATTTTGCTCAGAAATGTGAAAAAAGCACTTTTCAATCTTTGACCCAAATCAGAAAAAAACGTAGACCCGCGGTATGTCATTTTGGTGAAAATTTTGACCATTTATGAAACCTTGTTTTTTCCATGAAAAATGACTCAAATGAGTGGGAAAGTGCATGGGCATGGTAAATTGGAACAAATTTTGCTCAGAAATGTGACAAAAAGCACTTTTCAATTTTTGACCCAAATCAGAAAAACACGTAGACCCGCGGTATGTCATTTTGGTGAAAATTTTGACCATTCATAAAACCTTGTTTTTTTCCATGAAAAATGACTGAAATGAGTGGGAAAATGCATGGGCATGGTAAATTGGACCAAATTTTGCTCAGAAATGTGAAAAAACCACTTTTCAATTTTTGACCCAAATCAAAAAAACACGTAGACCCGCGGTATGTCATTTTGGTGAAAATTTTGACCATTCATAAAACCTTGTTTTTTTCCATGAAAAATGACTGAAATGAGTGGGAAAACGCATGGGCATGGAAAATTGGACCAAATTTTGCTCAGAAATGTGAAAAAAGCACTTTTCAATTTTTGACCCAAATCAGAAAAAAACGTAGACCCGGTATGTCATTTTGGCAAAAATTTTGACCATTCATGATAACTTGTTTTTTTCATGAAAAATGACTCAAATGAGTGGGAAAATGCATGGGCATGGTAAATTGGAACAAATTTTGCTCAGAAATGTGAAAAAAGCACTTTTCAATTTTTGACCCAAATCAGAAAAAAACGTAGACCCGCGGTATGTCATTTTGGTGAAAATTTTGACCATTCATGAAACCTTGTTTTTTCCATGAAAAATGACTCAAATGAGTGGGAAAGTGCATGGGCATGGTAAATTGGAACAAATTTTGCTCAGAAATGTGACAAAAAGCACTTTTCAATTTTTGACCCAAATCAGAAAAACACGTAGACCCGCGGTATGTCATTTTGGTGAAAATTTTGACCATTCATAAAACCTTGTTTTTTTCCATGAAAAATGACTGAAATGAGTGGGAAAATGCATGGGCATGGTAAATTGGACCAAATTTTGCTCAGAAATGTGAAAAAAGCACTTTTCAATTTTTGACCCAAATCAGAAAAACACGTAGACCCGCGGTATGTCATTTTGGTGAAAATTTTGACCATTCATGAAACCTTGTTTTTTCCATGAAAAATGACTCAAATGAGTGGGAAAATTTATGGGCATGGTAAATTGGGACAAATTTTGCTCAGAAATGTGTCAAAAGGCACTTTTCAATTTTTGACCCAAATCAGAAAAAAACGTAGACCCCGCGGTATGTCATTTATCCGAAAATTTTGACCATTCATGAAACCTTGTTTTTTCCATGAAAAATGACTCAAATGAGTGGGAAAATTTATGGGCATGGTAAATTGGGACAAATTTTGCTCAGAAATGTGAAAAAAGCACTTTTCAATTTTTGACCCAAATCAGAAAAACACGTAGACCCGCGGTATGTCATTTTGGTGAAAATTTTGACCATTCATGAAACCTTGTTTTTTCCATGAAAAATGACTCAAATGAGTGGGAAAATTTATGGGCATGGTAAATTGGGACAAATTTTGCTCAGAAATGTGTCAAAAGGCACTTTTCAATTTTTGACCCAAATCAGAAAAAAACGTAGACCCCGCGGTATGTCATTTATCCGAAAATTTTGACCATTCATGAAACCTTGTTTTTTCCATGAAAAATGACTCAAATGAGTGGGAAAATTTATGGGCATGGTAAATTGGGACAAATTTTGCTCAGAAATGTGTCAAAAGGCACTTTTCAATTTTTGACCCAAATCAGAAAAAAACGTAGACCCCGCGGTATGTCATTTATCCGAAAATTTTGACCATTCATGAAACCTTGTTTTTTCCATGAAAAATGACTCAAATGAGTGGGAAAATGCATGGGCATGGTAAATTTGGACAAATTTTGCTCAGAAATGTGACAAAAAGCACTTTTCAATTTTTGACCCAAATCAGAAAAAAACGTAGACCCGCGGTATGTCATTTTGGTGAAAATTTTGACCATTCATGAAACATTGTTTTTTCCATGAAAAATGACTTAAACGAGTGGGAAAATGCACGGGCATGGTAAATTGGGACAAATTTTGCTCAGAAATGTGACAAAAAGCACTTTTCAATGTTTGACCCAAATCAGAAAAAAACGTAGACCCGCGGTATGTCATTTTGGTGAAAATTTTGACCATTCATGAAACCTTGTTTTTTCCATGAAAAATGACTCAAATGAGTGGGAAAATGCATTGGCATGGTAAATTGGGACAAATTTTGCTCAGAAATGTGAAAAAAGGCACTTTTCAATTTTTGACCCAAATCAGAAAAAAACGTAGACCCGTGGTATGTCATTTTGGTGAAAATTTTGACCATTCATGAAACCTTGTTTTTTCCATGAAAAATGACTCAAATGAGTGGGAAAATGCATGGGCATGGTAAATTGGACCAAATTTTGCTCAGAAATGTGAAAAAAAAACACTTTTAAATTTTTGACACAAATCAGAAAAAAACGTAGACCCGGAATGTCATTTTGATGAAAATTTTGACCATTCATGATAACTTGTTTTTTTCATGAAAAATGACTCAAATGAGTGGGAAAATGCATGGGCATGGTAAATTGGAACAAATTTTGCTCAGAAACGTGACAAAAAGCACTTTTCAATTTTTAACCCAAATCAGAAAAACACGTAGACCCGCGGTATGTCATTTTGGTCAAAATTTTGACCATTCATGAAACCTTGTTTTTTCCATGAAAAATGACTCAAATGAGTGGGAAAATGCATGGGCATGGGAAATTGGACCAAATTTTGCTCAGAAATGTGTCAAAAGGCACTTTTCAATTTTTGACTCAAATCAGAAAAAAACGTAGACCCGCGGTATGTCATTTTGCCGAAAATTTTGACCATTCATGAAAACTTCTTTTTTTCCATGAAAAATGACTCAAATGAGTGGGAAAATGCATGGGGGCATGGTAAATTGGGACAAATTTTGCTCAGAAATGTGACAAAAGGCACTTTTCAATTTTTGACCCAAATCAGAAAAAAACGTAGACCCGCGGTATGTCATTTTGGTGAAAATTTTGACCATTCATGAAACCTTGTTTTTTCCATGAAAAATGACTCAAATGAGTGGGAAAATGCATGGGCATGGTAAATTGGGACAAATTTTGCTCAGAAATGTGACAAAAGGCACTTTTCAATTTTTGACCCAAATCAGAAAAAAACGTAGACCCGCGGTATGTCATTTTGGTGAAAATTTTGACCATTCATGAAACCTTGTTTTTTCCATGAAAAATGACTCAAATGAGTGGGAAAATGCATGGGCATGGTAAATTGGGACAAATTTTGCTCAGAAATGTGTCAAAAGGCACTTCTCAATTTTGGACCCAAATCAGATAAAAACGTAGAGCCGCGGTATGTCATTTTGGCGAAAATTTTGACCATTCATGAAACCTTGTTTTTTCCATGAAAAATGACTCAAATGAGTGGGAAAATGCATGGGCATGGTAAATTTGGAAAAATTTTGCTCAGAAATGTGACAAAAAGCACTTTTCAATTTTTGACCCAAATCAGAAAAAAACGTAGACCCGCGGTATGTCATTTTGGTGAAAATTTTGGCCATTCATGAAACATTGTTTTTTCCATGAAAAATGACTTAAACGAGTGGGAAAATGCACGGGCATGGTAAATTGGGACAAATTTTGCTCAGAAATGTGAAAAAAATGCACTTTTCAATTTTTGACCCAAATCAGTAAAAAACGTAGACCCACGGTATGTCATTTTGGTGAAAATTTTGACCATTCATGAAACCTTGTTTTTTCCATGAAAAATGACTCAAATGAGTGGGAAAATGCATGGGCATGGTAAATTGGGACAAATTTTGCTCAGAAATGTGTCAAAAGGCACTTTTCAATTTTTGACACAAATCAGAAAAAAACGTAGACCCGTGGTATGTCATTTTGCCGAAAATTTTGACCATTCATGAAACCTTGTTTTTTCCATGAAAAATGACTCAAATGAGTGGGAAAATGCATTGGCATGGTAAATTGGGACAAATTTTGCTCAGAAATGTGAAAAAAGGCACTTTTCAATTTTTGACCCAAATCAGAAAAAAACGTAGACCCGCGGTATGTCATTTTGGTGAAAATTTTGACCATTCATGAAACCTTGTTTTTTCCATGAAAAATGACTCAAATGAGTGGGAAAATGCATGGGCATGGTAAATTGGGACAAATTTTGCTCAGAAATGTGTCAAAAGGCACTTTTCAATTTTTGACCCAAATCAGAAAAAAACGTAGACCCGCGGTATGTCATTTTGGTGAAAATTTTGACCATTCATGAAACCTTGTTTTTTCCATGAAAAATGACTCAAATGAGTGGGAAAATGCATGGGCATGGTAAATTAGGACAAATTTTGCTCAGAAATGTGACAAAAAGCACTTTTCAATTTTTGACCCAAATCAGAAAAAAACGTAGACCCGCGGTATGTCATTTTGGTGAAAATTTTGACCATTCATGAAACATTGTTTTTTCCATGAAAAATGACTCAAATGAGTGGGAAAATGCATTGGCATGGTAAATTGGGACAAATTTTGCTCAGAAATGTGACAAAAGGCACTTTTCAATTTTTGACCCAAATCAGAAAAAAACGTAGACCCGCGGTATGTCATTTTGGTGAGAATTTTGACCATTCATGAAAACTTGTTTTTTTCCATGAAAAATGACTCAAAAGAGTGGGAAAATGCATGGGCATGGTAAATTGGACCAAATTTTGCTCAGAAATGTGAAAAAAGCACTTTTAAAATTTTGGCACAAATCAGAAAAAAACGTAGACCCGCAGTATGTCATTTTGGCGAAAATTTTGACCATTCATGAAAACTTGTTTTTTTCATGAAAAATGACTCAAATGAGAGGGAAAATGCATGGGCATGGTAAATTGGACCAAATTTTGCTCAGAAATGTGAAAAAAGCACTTTTCAATTTTAAACCCAAATCAGAAAAACACGTAGACCCGCGGTATGTCATTTTGGTGAAAATTTTGACCATTCGTGAAACCTTGTTTTTTCCATGAAAAATGACTCAAATGAGTGGGAAAATGCATGGGCATGGTAAATTGGACCAAATTTTGCTCAGAAATGTGTCAAAAGGCACTTTTCAATTTTTGACCCAAATCAGAAAAAAACGTAGACCCGCGGTATGTCATTTTGCCGAAAATTTTGACCATTCATGAAACCTTGTTTTTTCCATGAAAAATGACTCAAATGAGTGGGAAAATGTATGGGCATGGTAAATTGGGACAAATTTTGCTCAGAAATGTGTCAAAAGGCACTTTTCAATTTTTGACCCAAATCAGATAAAAACGTAGAGCCGCGGTATGTCATTTTGGCGAAAATTTTGACCATTCATGAAAACTTGTTTTTTTTCATGAAAAATGACTCAAATGAGTGGGAAAATGCATGGGCATGGTAAATTGGACCAAATTTTGCTCAGAAATGTGAAAAAAGCACTTTTCAATTTTTGACCCAAATCAGAAAAACACGTAGACCCGCGGTAGGTCATTTTGGTGAAAATTTTGACCATTCATGAAACCTTGTTTTTTCCATGAAAAATGACTCAAATGAGTGGGAAAATGCATGGGCATGCTAAATTTGGAAAAATTTTGCTCAGAAATGTGACAAAAAGCACTTTTCAATTTTTGACCCAAATCAGAAAAAAACGTAGACCCGCGGTATGTCATTTTGGTGAAAATTTTGGCCATTCATGAAACATTGAAAAATGACTTAAACGAGTGGGAAAATGCACGGGCATGGTAAATTGGGACAAATTTTGCTCAGAAATGTGAAAAAAAAGCACTTTTCAATTTTTGACCCAAATCAGTAAAAAACGTAGACCCGCGGTATGTCATTTTGGTGAAAATTTTGACCATTCATGAAACCTTGTTTTTTCCATGAAAAATGACTCAAATGAGTGGGAAAATGCATGGGCATGGTAAATTGGGACAAATTTTTCTCAGAAATGTGTCAAAAGGCACTTTTCAATTTTTGACCCAAATCAGAAAAAAACGTAGACCCGCGGTATGTCATTTTGGTGAAAATTTTGACCATTCATGAAACCTTGTTTTTTCCATGAAAAATGACTCAAATGAGTGGGAAAATGCATGGGTATGGTAAATTTGGACAAATTTTGCTCAGAAATGTGACAAAAAGCACTTTTAAATTTTTGACCCAAATCAGAAAAAACGTAGACCCGCGGTATGTCATTTTGGTGAAAATTTTGACCATTCATGAAACCTTGATTTTTCCATGAAAAATGACTCAAATGAGTGGGAAAATGCATGGGCATGGTAAATTGGGACAAATTTTGCTCAGAAATGTGTCAAAAGGCACTTTTCAATTTTTGACCCAAATCAGAAAAAAACGTAGACCCGCGGTATGTCATTTTGGTGAAAATTTTGAACATTCATGAAACCTTGTTTTTTCCATGAAAAATGACTCAAATGAGTGGGAAAATGCATGGGCATGGTAAATTGGACCAAATTTTGCTCAGAAATGTGAAAAAAACACTTTTAAATTTTTGACACAAATCAGAAAAAAACGTAGACCCGGTATGTCATTTTGGCAAAAATTTTGACCATTTATGATAACTTGTTTTTTTCATGAATAATGACTCAAATGAGTGGGAAAATGCATGGGCATGGTAAATTGGACCAAATTTTGCTCAGAAATGTGAAAAAAGCACTTTTCAATTTTTGACCCAAATCAGAAAAACACGTAGACCCGCGGTATGTCATTTTGGTGAAAATTTTGACCATTCATGAAACCTTGTTTTTTCCATGAAAAATTACTCAAATGAGTGGGAAAATGCATGGGCATGGTAAATTTGGAAAAATTTTGCTCAGAAATGTGACAAAAAGCACTTTTCAATTTTTGACCCAAATCAGAAAAAAACGTAGACCCGCGGTATGTCATTTTGGTGAAAATTTTGACCATTCATGAAACATTGTTTTTTCCATGAAAAATGACTCAAATGAGTGGGAAAATGCATGGGCATGGTAAATTTGGAAAAATTTTGCTCAGAAATGTGTCAAAAGGCACTTTTCAATTTTTGACCCAAATCAGAAAAAAACGTAGACCCGCGGTATGTCATTTTGGTGAAAATTTTGACCATTCATGAAACCTTGTTTTTTCCATGAAAAATGACTCAAATGAGTGGGAAAATGCATGGGCATGGTAAATTAGGACAAATTTTGCTCAGAAATGTGAAAAAAGCACTTTTCAATTTTTGACCCAAATCAGACAAAAACGTAGACCCGCGGTATGTCATTTTGGTGAAAATTTTGAACATTCATGAAACCTTGTTTTTTTCCATGAAAAATGACTCAAATGAGTGGGAAAATGCATGGGCATGGTAAATTGGACCAAATTTTGCTCAGAAATGTGAAAAAAACACTTTTAAATTTTTGACACAAATCAGAAAAAAACGTAGACCCGGTATGTCATTTTGGCAAAAATTTTGACCATTCATGATAACTTGTTTTTTTCATGAATAATGACTCAAATGAGTGGGAAAATGCATGGGCATGGTAAATTGGACCAAATTTTGCTCAGAAATGTGAAAAAAGCACTTTTCAATTTTTGACCCAAATCAGAAAAACACGTAGACCCGCGGTATGTCATTTTGGTGAAAATTTTGACCATTCATGAAACCTTGTTTTTTCCATGAAAAATTACTCAAATGAGTGGGAAAATGCATGGGCATGGTAAATTTGGAAAAATTTTGCTCAGAAATGTGACAAAAAGCACTTTTCAATTTTTGACCCAAATCAGAAAAAAACGTAGACCCGCGGTATGTCATTTTGGTGAAAATTTTGACCATTCATGAAACATTGTTTTTTCCATGAAAAATGACTCAAATGAGTGGGAAAATGCATGGGCATGGTAAATTTGGAAAAATTTTGCTCAGAAATGTGACAAAAAGCACTTTTCAATTTTTGACACAAATCAGAAAAAAACGTAGACCCGCGGTATGTCATTTTGGCGAAAATTTTGACCATTCATGAAAACTTGTTTTTTCCATATAAAATGACTCAAATGAGTGGGAAAATGCATGGGCATGGTAAATTGGGACAAATTTTGCTCAGAAATGTGTCAAAAGGCACTTTTCAATTTTTGACCCAAATCAGTAAAAAACGTAGACCCGCGGTATGTCATTTTGGTGAAAATTTTGACCATTCATGAAACCTTGTTTTTTTTTTCATGAAAAATGACTCAAATGAGTGGGAAAATGCATGGGCATGGTAAATTGGACCAAATTTTGCTCAGAAATGTGAAAAAAGCACTTTTAAAATTTTGACACAAATCAGAAAAAAACATAGACCCGCGGTATGTCAGTTTGGCGAAAATTTTGACCATTCATGAAAACTTGTTTTTTTCATGAAAAATGACTCAAATGAGTGGGAAAATGCATGGGCATGGAAAATTGGACCAAATGTTGCTCAGAAATGTGAAAAAAGCACTTTTCAATTTTTGACCCAAATCAGAAAAAAACGTAGACCCGCGGTATGTCATTTTGGTGAAAATTTTGACCATTCATGAAACCTTGTTTTTTCCATGAAAAATGACTCAAATGAGTGGGAAAATGCATGGGCATGGAAAATTGGACCAAATTTTGCTCAGAAATGTGAAAAAAGCACTTTTCAATTTTTGACCCAAATCAGAAAAAAACGTAGACCATGTCATTTTGGTGAAAATTTTGACCATTCATGAAACCTTGTTTTTCCATGAAAAATGACTCAAATGATTGGGAAAATGCATGGACATGGTAAATTGGACCAAATTTTGCTCAGAAATGTGAAAAAAGCACTTTTAAAATTTTGACACAAATCAGAAAAAAACGTAGACCCGCGGTATTTCATTTTGGTGAAAATTTTGACCATTCATGAAACCTTGTTTTTTCCATAAAAAATGACTCAAATGAGTGGGAAAATGCATGGGCATGGAAAATTGGACCAAATTTTGCTCAGAAATGTGAAAAAAGCACTTTTCAATTTTTGACCCAAATCAGAAAAAAACGTAGACCCGCGGTATGTCATTTTGGTGAAAATATTGACCATTCATGAAACCTTGTTTTTTCCATGAAAAATGACTCAAATGAGTGGGAAAATGCATGGGCATGGGAAATTTGGAAAAATTTTGCTCAGAAATGTGACAAAAAGCACTTTTCAATTTTTGACCCAAATCAGAAAAAAACGTAGACCCGCGGTATGTCATTTTGGTGAAAATTTTGACCATTCATGAAACATTGTTTTTTCCATGAAAAATGACTCAAATGAGTGGGAAAATGCATGGGCATGGTAAATTGGGACAAATTTTTCTCAGAAATGTGTCAAAAGGCACTTTTCAATTTTTGACCCAAATCAGAAAAAAACGTAGACCCGCGGTATGTCATTTTGGTGAAAATTTTGACCATTCATGAAACCTTGTTTTTTCCATGAAAAATGACTCAAATGAGTGGGAAAATGCATGGGCATGGTAAATTTGGACAAATTTTGCTCAGAAATGTGTCAAAAGGCACTTTTCAATTTTTGACCCAAATCAGAAAAAAACGTAGACCCGCGGTATGTCATTTTGGTGAAAATTTTGACCATTCATGAAACATTGTTTTTTCCATGAAAAATGACTCAAATGAGTGGGAAAATGCATGGGCATGGTAAATTTGGAAAAATTTTGCTCAGAAATGTGACAAAAAGCACTTTTCAATTTTTGACACAAATCAGAAAAAAACGTAGACCAGCGGTATGTCATTTTGGCGAAAATTTTGACCATTCATGAAAACTTGTTTTTTCCATATAAAATGACTCAAATGAGTGGGAAAATGCATGGGCATGGTAAATTGGGACAAATTTTGCTCAGAAATGTGTCAAAAGGCACTTTTCAATTTTTGACCCAAATCAGTAAAAAACGTAGACCCGCGGTATGTCATTTTGGTGAAAATTTTGACCATTCATGAAACCTTGTTTTTTCCATGAAAAATGACTCAAATGAGTGGGAAAATGCATGGGCATGGTAAATTGGACCAAATTTTGCTCAGAAATGTGAAAAAAGCACTTTTAAAATTTTGACACAAATCAGAAAAAAACATAGACCCGCGGTATGTCAGTTTGGCGAAAATTTTGACCATTCATGAAAACTTGTTTTTTTCATGAAAAATGACTCAAATGAGTGGGAAAATGCATGGGCATGGAAAATTGGACCAAATGTTGCTCAGAAATGTGAAAAAAGCACTTTTCAATTTTTGACCCAAATCAGAAAAAAACGTAGACCCGCGGTATGTCATTTTGGTGAAAATTTTGACCATTCATGAAACCTTGTTTTTTCCATGAAAAATGACTCAAATGAGTGGGAAAATGCATGGGCATGGAAAATTGGACCAAATTTTGCTCAGAAATGTGAAAAAAGCACTTTTCAATTTTTGACCCAAATCAGAAAAAAACTTAGACCCGCGGTATGTCATTTTGGTGAAAATATTGACCATTCATGAAACCTTGTTTTTTCCATGAAAAATGACTCAAATGAGTGGGAAAATGCATGGGCATGGTAAATTGGGACAAATTTTGCTCAGAAATGTGTCAAAAGGCACTTTTCAATTTTTGACCCAAATCAGAAAAAAACGTAGACCATGTCATTTTGGTGAAAATTTTGACCATTCATGAAACCTTGTTTTTCCATGAAAAATGACTCAAATGAGTGGGAAAATGCATGGGCATGGTAAATTGGACCAAATTTTGCTCAGAAATGTGAAAAATGCACTTTTAAAATTTTGACACAAATCAGAAAAAAACGTAGACCCGCGGTATGTCATTTTGGTGAAAATTTTGACCATTCATGAAACCTTGTTTTTTCCATAAAAAATGACTCAAATGAGTGGGAAAATGCATGGGCATGGAAAATTGGACCAAATTTTGCTCAGAAATGTGAAAAAAGCACTTTTCAATTATTGACCCAAATCAGAAAAAAACGTAGACCCGCGGTATGTCATTTTGGTGAAAATATTGACCATTCATGAAACCTTGTTTTTTCCATGAAAAATGACTCAAATGAGTGGGAAAATGCATGGGCATGGGAAATTTGGAAAAATTTTGCTCAGAAATGTGACAAAAAGCACTTTTCAATTTTTGACCCAAATCAGAAAAAAACGTAGACCCGCGGTATGTCATTTTGGTGAAAATTTTGACCATTCATGAAACATTGTTTTTTCCATGAAAAATGACTCAAATGAGTGGGAAAATGCATGGGCATGGTAAATTGGACCAAATTTTGCTCAGAAATGTGAAAAAAGCACTTTTAAATTTTTGACACAAATCAGAAAAAAACGTAGACCCGCGGTATGTCATTTTGGCGAAAATTTTGACCATTCATGAAAACTTGTTTTTTCCATATAAAATGACTCAAATGAGTGGGAAAATGCATGGGCATGGTAAATTGGGACAAATTTTGCTCAGAAATGTGTCAAAAGGCACTTTTCAATTTTTGACCCAAATCAGTAAAAAACGTAGACCCGCGGTATGTCATTTTGGTGAAAATTTTGACCATTCATGAAACCTTGTTTTTTCCATGAAAAATGACTCAAATGAGTGGGAAAATGCATGGGCATGGTAAATTGGACCAAATTTTGCTCAGAAATGTGAAAAAAGCACTTTTAAAATTTTGACACAAATCAGAAAAAAACATAGACCCGCGGTATGTCAGTTTGGCGAAAATTTTGACCATTCATGAAAACTTGTTTTTTTTTCATGAAAAATGACTCAAATGAGTGGGAAAATGCATGGGCATGGAAAATTGGACCAAATTTTGCTCAGAAATATGAAAAAAGCACTTTTCAATTTTTGACCCAAATCAGAAAAAAACGTAGACCCGCGGTATGTCATTTTGGTGAAAATTTTGACCATTCATGAAACCTTGTTTTTTCCATGAAAAATGACTCAAATGAGTGGGAAAATGCATGGGCATGGTAAATTGGACCAAATTTTGCTCAGAAATGTGAAAAAAGCACTTTTAAAATTTTGACACAAATCAGAAAAAAACGTAGACCCGCGGTATGTCATTTTGGTGAAAATATTGACCATTCATGAAACCTTGTTTTTTCCATGAAAAATGACTCAAATGAGTGGGAAAATGCATGGGCATGGTAAATTGGGACAAATTTTGCTCAGAAATGTGTCAAAAGGCACTTTTCAATTTTTGACCCAAATCAGAAAAAAACGTAGACCCGCGGTATGTCATTTTGGTGAAAATTTTGACCATTCATGAAACCTTGTTTTTTCCATGAAAAATGACTCAAATGAGTGGGAAAATGCATGGGCATGGTAAATTGGACCAAATTTTGCTCAGAAATGTGAAAAAAGCACTTTTAAAATTTTGACACAAATCAGAAAAAAACGTAGACCCGCGGTATGTCATTTTGGTGAAAATTTTGACCATTCATGAAACCTTGTTTTTTCCATGAAAAATGACTCAAATGAGTGGGAAAATGCATGGGCATGGAAAAATGGACCAAATTTTGCTCAGAAATGTGAAAAAAGCACTTTTCAATTTTTGACCCAAATCAGAAAAAAACGTAGACCCGCGGTATGTCATTTTGGTGAAAATATTGACCATTCATGAAACCTTGTTTTTTCCATGAAAAATGACTCAAATGAGTGGGAAAATGCATGGGCATGGTAAATTGGACCAAATTTTGCTCAGAAATGTGAAAAAAGCACTTTTAAAATTTTGACACAAATCAGAAAAAAACGTAGACCCGCGGTATGTCAGTTTGGCGAAAATTTTGACCATTCATGAAAACTTGTTTTTTTCATGAAAAATGACTCAAATGAGTGGGAAAATGCATGGGCATGGCAAATTGGGACAAATTTTGCTCAGAAATGTCTCAAAAGGCACTTTTCAATTTTTGACCCAAATCAGAAAAAAACGTAGACCCGCGGTATGTCATTTTGGTGAAAATTTTGACCATTCATGAAACCTTGTTTTTTCCATGAAAAATGACTCAAATGAGTGGGAAAATGCATGGGCATGGTAAATTGGACCAAATTTTGCTCAGAAATGTGAAAAAAGCACTTTTAAAATTTTGACACAAATCAGAAAAAAACGTAGACCCGCGGTATGTCAGTTTGGCGAAAATTTTGACCATTCATGAAAACTTGTTTTTTTCATGAAAAATGACTCAAATGAGTGGGAAAATGCATGGGCATGGTAAATTGGACCAAATTTTGCTCAGAAATGTGAAAAAAGCACTTTTCAATTTTTGACCCAAATCAAAAAAACACGTAGACCCGCGGTATGTCATTTTGGTGAAAATTTTGACCATTCATAAAACCTTGTTTTTTTCCATGAAAAATGACTGAAATGAGTGGGAAAACGCATGGGCATGGAAAATTGGACCAAATTTTGCTCAGAAATGTGAAAAAAGCACTTTTCAATTTTTGACCCAAATCAGAAAAACACGTAGACCCCCGGAATGTCATTTTGGTGAAAATTTTGACCATTCATGATAACTTGTTTTTTTCATGAAAAATGACTCAAATGAGTGGGAAAATGCATGGGCATGGTAAATTGGACCAAATTTTGCTCAGAAATGTGAAAAAAGCACTTTTCAATTTTTGACCCAAATCAGAAAAAAACGTAGACCCAAGGTATGTCATTTTGGTGAAAATTTTGACCATTCATGAAACCTTGTTTTTTCCATGAAAAATGACTCAAATGAGTGGGAAAATGCATGGGCATGGTAAATTGGAACAAATTTTGCTCAGAAACGTGACAAAAAGCACTTTTCAATTTTTAACCCAAATCAGAAAAACACGTAGACCCGCGGTATGTCATTTTGGTGAAAATTTTGACCATTCATGAAACCTTGTTTTTTCCATGAAAAATGACTCAAATGAGTGGGAAAATGCATGGGGGCATGGTAAATTGGGACAAATTTTGCTCAGAAATGTGACAAAAGGCACTTTTCAATTTTTGACCCAAATCAGAAAAAAACGTAGACCCGCGGTATGTCATTTTGGTGAAAATTTTGACCATTCATGAAACCTTGTTTTTTCCATGAAAAATGACACAAATGAGTGGGAAAATGCATGGGCATGGTAAATTGGACCAAATTTTGGTCAGAAATGTGAAAAAAGCACTTGTCAATTTTTGACCCAAATCAGAAAAACACGTAAACCCGCGGTATGTCATTTTGGTGAAAATTTTGACCATTCATGAAACCTTGTTTTTTCCATGAAAAATGACTCAAATGAGTGGGAAAATGCATGGGCATGGTAAATTTGGAAAAATTTTGCTCAGAAATGTGACAAAAAGCACTTTTCAATTTTTGACCCAAATCACAAAAAACGTAGACCCGCGGTATGTCATTTTGGTGAAAATTTTGGCCATTCATGAAACATTGTTTTTTCCATGAAAAATGACTTAAACGAGTGGGAAAATGCACGGGCATGGTAAATTGGGACAAATTTTGCTCAGAAATGTGAAAAAAGCACTTTTCAATTTTTGACCCAAATCAAAAAAACACGTAGACCCGCGGTATGTCATTTTGGTGAAAATTTTGACCATTCATAAAACCTTGTTTTTTTCCATGAAAAATGACTGAAATGAGTGGGAAAACGCATGGGCATGGAAAATTGGACCAAATTTTGCTCAGAAATGTGAAAAAAGCACTTTTCAATTTTTGACCCAAATCAGAAAAAAACGTAGACCCGCGGTATGTCATTTTGGTGAAAATTTTGACCATTCATGAAACCTTGTTTTTTCCATGAAAAATGACTCAAATGAGTGGGAAAGTGCATGGGCATGGTAAATTGGAACAAATTTTGCTCAGAAATGTGACAAAAAGCACTTTTCAATTTTTGACCCAAATCAGAAAAACACGTAGACCCGCGGTATGTCATTTTGGTGAAAATTTTGACCATTCATAAAACCTTGTTTTTTTCCATGAAAAATGACTGAAATGAGTGGGAAAATGCATTGGCATGGTAAATTGGACCAAATTTTGCTCAGAAATGTGAAAAAAGCACTTTTCAATTTTTGACCCAAATCAGAAAAACACGTAGACCCGCGGTATGTCATTTTGGTGAAAATTTTGACCATTCATGAAACCTTGTTTTTTCCATGAAAATTGACTCAAATGAGTGGGAAAATGCATGGGCATGGTAAATTGGACCAAATTTTGCTCAGAAATGTGAAAAAAGCACTTTTAAATTTTTGACACAAATCAGAAACAAATGTAGACCCGCGGTATGTCATTTTGGCGAAAATTTTGACCATTCATGAAAACTTGTTTTTTCCATATAAAATGACTCAAATGAGTGGGAAAATTTATGGGCATGGTAAATTGGGACAAATTTTGCTCAGAAATGTGTCAAAAGGCACTTTTCAATTTTTGACCCAAATCAGAAAAAAACGTAGACCCGCGGTATGTCATTTATCCGAAAATTTTGACCATTCATGAAACCTTGTTTTTTCCATGAAAAATGACTCAAATGAGTGGGAAAAAGCATGGGCATGGTAAATTTGGACAAATTTTGCTCAGAAATGTGACAAAAAGCACTTTTCAATTTTTGACCCAAATCAGAAAAAAACGTAGACCCGCGGTATGTCATTTTGGTGAAAATTTTGACCATTCATGAAACATTGTTTTTTCCATTAAAAATGACTTAAACGAGTGGGAAAATGCATGGGCATGGTAAATTGGACCAAATTTTGCTCAGAAATGTGAAAAAAAAACACTTTTAAATTTTTGACACAAATCAGAAAAAAAAAATAGACCCGGAATGTCATTTTGGCAAAAATTTTGACCATTCATGATAACTTGTTTTTTTCATGAAAAATGACTCAAATGAGTGGGAAAATGCATGGGCATGGTAAATTGGACCAAATTTTGCTCAGAAATGTGAAAAAAGCACTTTTCAATTTTTGACCCAAATCAGAAAAAAACGTAGACCCACGGTATGTCATTTTGGTGAAAATTTTGACCATTCATGAAACCTTGTTTTTTCCATGAAAAATGACTCAAATGAGTGGGAAAATGCATGGGCATGGTAAATTGGAACAAATTTTGCTCAGAAACGTGACAAAAAGCACTTTTCAATTTTTAACCCAAATCAGAAAAACACGTAGACCCGCGGTATGTCATTTTGGTGAAAATTTTGACCATTCATGAAACCTTGTTTTTTCCATGAAAAATGACTCAAATGAGTGGGAAAATGCATGGGCATGGTAAATTTGGAAAAATTTTGCTCAGAAATGTGACAAAAAGCACTTTTCAATTTTTGACCCAAATCACAAAAAACGTAGACCCGCGGTATGTCATTTTGGTGAAAATTTTGGCCATTCATGAAACATTGTTTTTTCCATGAAAAATGACTTAAACGAGTGGGAAAATGCACGGGCATGGTAAATTGGGACAAATTTTGCTCAGAAATGTGAAAAAAAGCACTTTTCAATTTTTGACCCAAATCAGTAAAAAACGTAGACCCGCGGTATGTCATTTTGGTGAAAATTTTGACCATTCATGAAACCTTGTTTTTTCCATGAAAAATGACTCAAATGAGTGGGAAAATGCATGGGCATGGTAAATTGGGACAAATTTTGCTCAGAAATGTGTCAAAAGGCACTTTTCAATTTTTGACCCAAATCAGAAAAAAACGTAGACCCGCGGTATGTCATTTTGGTGAAAATTTTGACCATTCATGAAACCTTGTTTTTTCCATGAAAAATGACTCAAATGAGTGGGAAAATGCATGGGCATGGTAAATTTGGACAAATTTTGCTCAGAAATGTGACAAAAAGCACTTTTCAATTTTTGACCCAAATCAGAAAAAAACGTAGACCCGCGGTATGTCATTTTGGTGAAAATTTTGGCCATTCATGAAACATTGTTTTTTCCATGAAAAATGACTTAAACGAGTGGGAAAATGCACGGGCATGGTAAATTGGGACAAATTTTGCTCAGAAATGTGAAAAAAAGCACTTTTCAATTTTTGACCCAAATCAGTAAAAAACGTAGACCCGCGGTATGTCATTTTGGTGAAAATTTTGACCATTCATGAAACCTTGTTTTTTCCATGAAAAATGACTCAAATGAGTGGGAAAATGCATGGGCATGGTAAATTGGGACAAATTTTGCTCAGAAATGTGTCAAAAGGCACTTTTCAATTTTTGACCCAAATCAGAAAAAAACGTAGACCCGCGGTATGTCATTTTGGTGAAAATTTTGACCATTCATGAAACCTTGTTTTTTCCATGAAAAATGACTCAAATGAGTGGGAAAATGCATGGGCATGGTAAATTTGGACAAATTTTGCTCAGAAATGTGACAAAAAGCACTTTTCAATTTTTGACCCAAATCAGAAAAAAACGTAGACCCGCGGTATGTCATTTTGGTGAAAATTTTGACCATTCATGAAACCTTGTTTTTTCCATGAAAAATGACTCAAATGAGTGGGAAAATGCATTGGCATGGTAAATTGGGACAAATTTTGCTCAGAAATGTGAAAAAAGGCACTTTTCAATTTTTGACCCAAATCAGAAAAAAACGTAGACCCGCGGTATGTCATTTGGGTGAAAATTTTGACCATTCATGAAACCTTGTTGTTTCCATGAAAAATGACTCAAATGAGTGGGAAAATGCATGGGCATGGTAAATTGGGACAAATTTTGCTCAGAAATGTGTCAAAAGGCACTTTTCAATTTTTGACCCAAATCAGAAAAAAACGTAGACCCGCGGTATGTCATTTTGGTGAAAATTTTGACCATTCATGAAACCTTGTTTTTTCCATGAAAAATGACTCAAATGAGTGGGAAAATGCATGGGCATGGTAAATTAGGACAAATTTTGCTCAGAAATGTGTCAAAAGGCACTTTTCAATTTTTTACCCAAATCAGACAAAAACGTAGACCCGCAGTATGTCATTTTGGTGAAAATTTTGACCATTCATGAAACCTTGTTTTTTCCATGAAAAATGACTCAAATGAGTGGGAAAATGCATTGGCATGGTAAATTGAAACAAATTTTGCCCAGAAATGTGACAAAAAGCACTTTTCAATTTTTAACCCAAATCAGAAAAACACGTAGACCCACGGTATGTCATTTTGGTGAAAATTTTGACCATTCATGAAACCTTGTTTTTTCCATGAAAAATGACTCAAATGAGTGGGAAAATGCATGGGCATGGTAAATTGGACCAAATTTTGCTCAGAAATGTGAAAAAAGCACTTTTCAATTTTTGACCCAACTCAGAAAAAAACGTAGACACGCGGTATGTCATTTTGGTGAAAATTTTGACCATTCATGAAACCTTGTTTTTTCATGAAAAATGACTCAAATGAGTTTTGCTCATTTTTTTGCTCATTTATTTGCTCAAATTTTGCTCAGAAATGTGACAAAAGGCACTTTTCAATTTTTGACCCAAATCAGAAAAAAACGTAGACCCGCGGTATGTCATTTTGGTGAAAATTTTGACCATTCATGAAACCTTGTTTTTTCCATGAAAAATGACTCAAATGAGTGGGAAAATGCATTGGCATGGTAAATTGGAACAAGTTTTGCTCAGAAATGTGACAAAAAGCACTTTTCAATTTTTAACCCAAATCAGAAAAACACGTAGACCCGCGGTATGTCATTTTGGTGAAAATTTTGACCATTCATGAAACCTTGTTTTTTCCATGAAAAATGACTCAAATGAGTGGGAAAATGCATGGGCATGGTAAATTGGACCAAATTTTGCTCAGAAATGTGACAAAAAGCACTTTTCAATTTTTGACCCAAATCAGAAAAAAACGTAGACCCGCGGTATGTCATTTTGGTGAAAATTTTGGCCATTCATGAAACATTGTTTTTTCCATGAAAAATGACTTAAACGAGTGGGAAAATGCACGGGCATGGTAAATTGGGACAAATTTTGCTCAGAAATGTGAAAAAAAGCACTTTTCAATTTTTGACCCAAATCAGTAAAAAACGTAGACCCGCGGTATGTCATTTTGGTGAAAATTTTGACCATTCATGAAACCTTGTTTTTTCCATGAAAAATGACTCAAATGAGTGGGAAAATGCATGGGCATGGTAAATTGGGACAAATTTTGCTCAGAAATGTGTCAAAAGGCACTTTTCAATTTTTGACCCAAATCAGAAAAAAACGTAGACCCGCGGTATGTCATTTTGGTGAAAATTTTGACCATTCATGAAACCTTGTTTTTTCCATGAAAAATGACTCAAATGAGTGGGAAAATGCATGGGCATGGTAAATTTGGACAAATTTTGCTCAGAAATGTGACAAAAAGCACTTTTCAATTTTTGACCCAAATCAGAAAAAAACGTAGACCCGCGGTATGTCATTTTGGTGAAAATTTTGACCATTCATGAAACCTTGTTTTTTCCATGAAAAATGACTCAAATGAGTGGGAAAATGCATTGGCATGGTAAATTGGGACAAATTTTGCTCAGAAATGTGAAAAAAGGCACTTTTCAATTTTTGACCCAAATCAGAAAAAAACGTAGACCCGCGGTATGTCATTTGGGTGAAAATTTTGACCATTCATGAAACCTTGTTGTTTCCATGAAAAATGACTCAAATGAGTGGGAAAATGCATGGGCATGGTAAATTGGGACAAATTTTGCTCAGAAATGTGTCAAAAGGCACTTTTCAATTTTTGACCCAAATCAGAAAAAAACGTAGACCCGCGGTATGTCATTTTGGTGAAAATTTTGACCATTCATGAAACCTTGTTTTTTCCATGAAAAATGACTCAAATGAGTGGGAAAATGCATGGGCATGGTAAATTAGGACAAATTTTGCTCAGAAATGTGTCAAAAGGCACTTTTCAATTTTTTACCCAAATCAGACAAAAACGTAGACCCGCAGTATGTCATTTTGGTGAAAATTTTGAACATTCATGAAACCTTGTTTTTTCCATGAAAAATGACTCAAATGAGTGGGAAAATGCATGGGCATGGTAAATTGGACCAAATTTTGCTCAGAAATGTGAAAAAAACACTTTTAAATTTTTGACACAAATCAGAAAAAAACGTAGACCCGGTATGTCATTTTGGTGAAAATTTTGACCATTCATGAAACCTTGTTTTTTCCATGAAAAATGACTCAAATGAGTGGGAAAATGCATTGGCATGGTAAATTGAAACAAATTTTGCCCAGAAATGTGACAAAAAGCACTTTTCAATTTTTAACCCAAATCAGAAAAACACGTAGACCCACGGTATGTCATTTTGGTGAAAATTTTGACCATTCATGAAACCTTGTTTTTTCCATGAAAAATGACTCAAATGAGTGGGAAAATGCATGGGCATGGTAAATTGGACCAAATTTTGCTCAGAAATGTGAAAAAAGCACTTTTCAATTTTTGACCCAACTCAGAAAAAAACGTAGACACGCGGTATGTCATTTTGGTGAAAATTTTGACCATTCATGAAACCTTGTTTTTTCATGAAAAATGACTCAAATGAGTTTTGCTCATTTTTTTGCTCATTTATTTGCTCAAATTTTGCTCAGAAATGTGACAAAAGGCACTTTTCAATTTTTGACCCAAATCAGAAAAAAACGTAGACCCGCGGTATGTCATTTTGGTGAAAATTTTGACCATTCATGAAACCTTGTTTTTTCCATGAAAAATGACTCAAATGAGTGGGAAAATGCATTGGCATGGTAAATTGGAACAAGTTTTGCTCAGAAATGTGACAAAAAGCACTTTTCAATTTTTAACCCAAATCAGAAAAACACGTAGACCCGCGGTATGTCATTTTGGTGAAAATTTTGACCATTCATGAAACCTTGTTTTTTCCATGAAAAATGACTCAAATGAGTGGGAAAATGCATGGGCATGGTAAATTGGACCAAATTTTGCTCAGAAATGTGAAAAAAGCACTTTTAAATTTTTGACACAAATCAGAAAAAAACGTAGACCCGCGGTATGTCATTTTGCCGAAAATTTTGACCATTCATGAAAACTTGTTTTTTTCCATGAAAAATGACTCAAATGAGTGGGAAAATGCATGGGGGCATGGTAAATTGCGACAAATTTTGCTCAGAAATGTGACAAAAGGCACTTTTCAATTTTTGACCCAAATCAGAAAAAAACGTAGACCCGCGGTATGTCATTTTGGTGAAAATTTTGACCATTCATGAAACCTTGTTTTTTCCATGAAAAATGACTCAAATGAGTTTTGCTCATTTTTTTGCTCATTTATTTAATCAAATTTTGCTCAGAAATGTGACAAAAGGCACTTTTCAATTTTTGACCCAAATCAGAAAAAAACGTAGACCCGCGGTATGTCATTTTGGTGAAAATTTTGACCATTCATGAAACCTTGTTTTTTCCATGAAAAATGACTTAAACGAGTGGGAAAATGCACGGGCATGGTAAATTGGGACAAATTTTGCTCAGAAATGTGAAAAAAAAGCACTTTTCAATTTTTGACCCAAATCAGAAAAAAACGTAGACCCGCGGTATGTCATTTTGGTGAAAATTTTGACCATTCTAGAAACCTTGTTTTTTACATGAAAAATGACTCAAATGAGTGGGAAAATGCATTGGCATGGTAAATTGGGACAAATTTTTGCTCAGAAATGTGACAAAAGGCACTTTTCAATTTTTGACCCAAATCAGAAAAAAACGTAGACCCGCGGTATGTCATTTTGGTGAAAATTTTGACCATTCATGAAACCTTGTTTTTTCCATGAAAAATGACTCAAATGAGTGGGAAAATTCATGGGCATGGTAAATTGGGACAAATTTTGCTCAGAAATGTGTCAAAAGGCACTTTTAAATTTTTGACCCAAATCAGAAAAAAACGTAGACCCGCGGTATGTCATTTTGGTGAAAATTTTGACCATTCATGAAACCTTGTTTTTTCCATGAAAAATGACTCAAATGAGTGGGAAAATGCATGGGCATGGTAAATTTGGAAAAATGTTGCTCAGAAATGTGACAAAAAGCACTTTTCAATTTTTGACCCATATCAGAAAAAAACGTAGACCCGCGGTATGTCATTTGGTGAAAATTTTGACCATTCATGAAACCTTGTTTTTTCCATGAAAAATGACTCAAATGAGTTTTGCTCATTTTTTTGCTCATTTATTTAATCAAATTTTGCTCAGAAATGTGACAAAAGGCACTTTTCAATTTTTGACCCAAATCAGAAAAAAACGTAGACCCGCGGTATGTCATTTTGGTGAAAATTTTGACCATTCATGAAACCTTGTTTTTTCCATGAAAAATGACTTAAACGAGTGGGAAAATGCACGGGCATGCTAAATTGGGACAAATTTTGCTCAGAAATGTGAAAAAAGCACTTTTCAATTTTTGACCCAAATCAGAAAAAAACGTAGACCCGCGGTATGTCATTTTGGTGAAAATTTTGACCATTCATGAAACCTTGTTTTTTACATGAAAAATGACTCAAATGAGTGGGAAAGTGCATTGGCATGGTAAATTGGGACAAATTTTTGCTCAGAAATGTGACAAAAGGCACTTTTCAATTTTTGACCCAAATCAGAAAAAAACATAGACCCGCGGTATGTCATTTTGGTGAAAATTTTGACCATTAATGAAACCTTGTTTTTTCCATGAAAAATGACTCAAATGAGTGGGAAAATGCATGGGCATGGTAAATTGGGACAAATTTTGCTCAGAAATGTGTCAAAAGGCACTTTTAAATTTTTGACCCAAATCAGAAAAAAACGTAGACTCGCGGTATGTCGTTTTGGTGAAAATTTTGACCATTCATGAAACCTTGTTTTTTCCATGAAAAATGACTCAAATGAGTTTTGCTCATTTTTTTGCTCATTTATTTAATCAAATTTTGCTCAGAAATGTGACAAAAGGCACTTTTCAATTTTTGACCCAAATCAGAAAAAAACGTAGATCCGCGGTATGTCATTTTGGTGAAAATTTTGACCATTCATGAAACCTTGTTTTTTCCATGAAAAATGACTCAAATGAGTGGGAAAATGCATGGGCATGGTAAATTTGGAAAAATTTTGCTCAGAAATGTGACAAAAAGCACTTTTCAATTTTTGACCCAAATCAGAAAAAAACGTAGACCCGCGGTATGTCATTTTGGTGAAAATTTTGACCATTCATGAAACATTGTTTTTTCCATGAAAAATGACTTAAACGAGTGGGAAAATGCACGGGCATGGTAAATTTGGACAAATTTTGCTCAGAAATGTGAAAAAAAAGCACTTTTCAATTTTTGACCCAAATCAGAAAAAAACGTAGACCCGCGGTATGTCATTTTGGTGAAAATTTTGACCATTCATGAAACCTTGTTTTTTCCATGAAAAATGACTCAAATGAGTGGGAAAATGCATTGGCATGGTAAATTGGGACAAATTTTGCTCAGAAATGTGACAAAAGGCACTTTTCAATTTTTGACCCAAATCAGAAAAAAACGTAGACCCGCGGTATGTCATTTTGGTGAAAATTTTGACCATTCATGAAACCTTGTTTTTTCCATGAAAAATGACTCAAATGAGTGGGAAAATGCATGGGCATGGTAAATTGGGACAAATTTTGCTCAGAAATGTGTCAAAAGGCACTTTTAAATTTTTGACCCAAATCAGAAAAAAACGTAGACCCGCGGTATGTCATTTTTGTGAAAATTTTGACCATTCATGAAACCTTGTTTTTTCCATGAAAAATGACTCAAATGAGTGGGAAAATGCATGGGCATGGTAAATTGGGACAAATTTTGCTCAGAAATGTGTCAAAAGGCACTTTTCAATTTTTGACCCAAATCAGAAAAAACGTAGACCTGCGGTATGTCATTTTGGTGAAAATTTTGACCATTCATGAAACCTTGTTTTTTCCATGAAAAATGACTCAAATGAGTGGGAAAATGCATGGGCATGGTAAATTGGGACAAATTTTGCTCAGAAATGTGTCAAAAGGCACTTTTCAATTTTTGACCCAAATCAGAAAAAAACGTAGACCCGCGGTATGTCATTTTGGTGAAAATTTTGACCATTCATGAAACCTTGTTTTTTCCATGAAAAATTACTCAAATGAGTGGGAAAATGCATGGGAATGGTAAATTGGGACAAATTTTGCTCAGAAATGTGTCAAAAGGCACTTTTCAATTTTTGACCCAAATCAGAAAAAAACGTAGACCCGCGGTATGTCATTTTGGTGAAAATTTTGAACATTCGTGAAACCTTGTTTTTTCCATGAAAAATGACTCAAATGAGTGGGAAAATGCATGGGCATGGTAAATTGGACCAAATTTTGCTCAGAAATGTGAAAAAAACACTTTTAAATTTTTGACACAAATCAGAAAAAAACGTAGACCCGGTATGTCATTTTGGCAAAAATTTGACCATTCGTGATAACTTGTTTTTTTCATGAAAAATGACTCAAATGAGTGGGAAAATGCATGGGCATGGTAAATTGGACCAAATTTTGCTCAGAAATGTGAAAAAAACACTTTTAAATTTTTGACACAAATCAGAAAAAAACGTAGACCCGGTATGTCATTTTGGCAAAAATTTGACCATTCATGATAACTTGTTTTTTTCATGAAAAATGACTCAAATGAGTGGGAAAATGCATGGGCATGGTAAATTGGACCAAATTTTGCTCAGAAATGTGAAAAAAGCACTTTTCAATTTTTGACCCAAATCAGAAAAAAACGTAGACCCGCGGTATGTCATTTTGGTGAAAATTTTGACCATTCATGAAACCTTGTTTTTTCCATGAAAAATGACTCAAATGAGTGGGAAAATGCATGGGCATGGTAAATTGGACCAAATTTTGCTTAGAAATGTGAAAAAAGCACTTTTAAATTTTTGACACAAATCATTAAAAAACGTAGACCCGCGGTATGTCATTTTGGTGAAAATTTTGACCATTCATGAAACCTTGTTTTTTCCATGAAAAATGACTCAAATGAGTGGGAAAATGCATTGGCATGGTAAATTGGAACAAGTTTTGCTCAGAAATGTGACAAAAAGCACTTTTCAATTTTTAACCCAAATCAGAAAAACACGTAGACCCGCGGTATGTCATTTTGGTGAAAATTTTGACCATTCATGAAACCTTGTTTTTTCCATGAAAAATGACTCAAATGAGTGGGAAAATGCATGGGCATGGTAAATTGGACCAAATTTTGCTCAGAAATGTGAAAAAAGCACTTTTAAATTTTTGACACAAATCAGAAAAAAACGTAGACCCGCGGTATGTCATTTTGCCGAAAATTTTGACCATTCATGAAAACTTGTTTTTTTCCATGAAAAATGACTCAAATGAGTGGGAAAATGCATGGGGGCATGGTAAATTGGGACAAATTTTGCTCAGAAATGTGAAAAAAGCACTTTTAAATTTTTGACACAAATCAGAAAAAAACGTAGACCCGCGGTATGTCATTTTGCCGAAAATTTTGACCATTCATGAAAACTTGTTTTTTTCCATGAAAAATGACTCAAATGAGTGGGAAAATGCATGGGGGCATGGTAAATTGGGACAAATTTTGCTCAGAAATGTGACAAAAGGCACTTTTCAATTTTTGACCCAAATCAGAAAAAAACGTAGACCCGCGGTATGTCATTTTGGTGAAAATTTTGACCATTCATGAAACCTTGTTTTTTCCATGAAAAATGACTCAAATGAGTTTTGCTCATTTTTTTGCTCATTTATTTAATCAAATTTTGCTCAGAAATGTGACAAAAGGCACTTTTCAATTTTTGACCCAAATCAGAAAAAACGTAGACCTGCGGTATGTCATTTTGGTGAAAATTTTGACCATTCATGAAACCTTGTTTTTTCCATGAAAAATGACTCAAATGAGTGGGAAAATGCATTGGCGTGGTAAATTGGGACAAATTTTTGCTCAGAAATGTGACAAAAGGCACTTTTCAATTTTTGACCCAAATCAGAAAAAAACGTAGACCCGCGCGGTATGTCATTTTGGTGAAAATTTTGACCATTCATGAAACCTTGTTTTTTCCATGAAAAATGACTCAAATGAGTGGGAAAATGCATGGGCATGGTAAATTGGGACAAATTTTGCTCAGAAATGTGTCAAAAGGCACTTTTCAATTTTTGACCCAAATCAGAAAAAAACGTAGACCCGCGGTATGTCATTTTGGTGAAAATTTTGACCATTCATGAAAACTTGTTTTTTCCATGAAAAATGACTCAAATGAGTGGGAAAATGCATGGGCATGGTAAATTGGACCAAATTTTGCTCAGAAATGTGAAAAAAAAGCACTTTTCAATTTTTGACCCAAATCAGAAAAACTCGTAGACCCGCGGTATGTCATTTTGGTGAAAATTTTGACCATTCATGAAACCTTGTTTTTTCCATGAAAAATGACTCAAATGAGTGGGAAAATGCATGGGCATGGAATTTTGCTCAGAAATGTGAAAAAAGCACTTTTAAATTTTTGACACAAATCAGAAAAAAACGTAGACCTTTTTTTTGACCTTTTTTTAAAACCTTGTTTTTTCCATGAAAAATGACTCAAATGAGTGGGAAAATTCATGGGCATGGTAAATTTGGACAAATTTTGCTCAGAAATGTGACAAAAAGCACTTTTCAATTTTTGACCCAAATCAGAAAAAAACGTAGACCCGCGGTATGTCATTTTGGTGAAAATTTTGACCATTCATGAAACATTGTTTTATCCATGAAAAATGACTCAAATGAGTGGGAAACTGCATTGGCATGGTAAATTGGGACAAATTTTGCTCAGAAATGTGAAAAAAAGCACTTTTCTATTTTTGACCCAAATCAGAAAAAAACGTATGTCATTTTGGTGAAAATTTTGACCATTCATGAAACCTTGTTTTTTCCATGAAAAATGACTCAAATGAGTGGGAAAATGCATGGGCATGGTAAATTGGGACAAATTTTGCCCAGAAATGTGTCAAAAGGCACTTTTCAATTTTTGACCCAAATCAGAAAAAAACGTAGACCCGCGGTATGTCATTTTGGTGAAAATTTTGACCATTCATAAAACCTTGTTTTTTCCATGAAAAATGACTCAAATGAGTGGGAAAATTCATGGGCATGGTAAATTTGGACAAATTTTGCTCAGAAATGTGACAAAAAGCACTTTTCAATTTTTGACCCAAATCAGAAAAAAACGTAGACCCGCGGTATGTCATTTTGGTGAAAATTTTGACCATTCATGAAACATTGTTTTTTCCATGAAAAATGACTCAAATGAGTGGGAAAATGCATGGGCATGGTAAATTGGACCAAATTTTGCTCAGAAATGTGAAAAAAACACTTTTAAATTTTTGACACAAATCAGAAAAAAACGTAGACCCGGTATGTCATTTTGGCAAAAATTTGACCATTCATGATAACTTGTTTTTTTCATGAAAAATGACTCAAATGAGTGGGAAAATGCATGGGCATGGTAAATTGGACCAAATTTTGCTCAGAAATGTGAAAAAAAGCACTTTTCAATTTTTGACCCAAATCAGAAAAAAACGTAGACCCGCGGTATGTCGTTTTGGTGAAAATTTTGACCATTCATGAAACCTTGTTTTTTCCATGAAAAATGACTCAAATGAGTGGGAAAATGCATTGGCATGGTAAATTGGAACAAATTTTGCTCAGAAATGTGACAAAAAGCACTTTTCAATTTTTAACCCAAATCAGAAAAACACGTAGACCCGCGGTATGTCATTTTGGTGAAAATTTTGACCATTCATGAAACCTTGTTTTTTCCATGAAAAATGACTCAAATGAGTGGGAAAATGCATGGGCATGGTAAATTGGACCAAATTTTGCTTAGAAATGTGAAAAAAGCACTTTTAAATTTTTGACACAAATCATTAAAAAACGTAGACCCGCGGTATGTCATTTTGGTGAAAATTTTGACCATTCATGAAACCTTGTTTTTTCCATGAAAAATGACTCAAATGAGTGGGAAAATGCATTGGCATGGTAAATTGGAACAAGTTTTGCTCAGAAATGTGACAAAAAGCACTTTTCAATTTTTAACCCAAATCAGAAAAACACGTAGACCCGCGGTATGTCATTTTGGTGAAAATTTTGACCATTCATGAAACCTTGTTTTTTCCATGAAAAATGACTCAAATGAGTGGGAAAATGCATGGGCATGGTAAATTGGACCAAATTTTGCTCAGAAATGTGAAAAAAGCACTTTTAAATTTTTAACACAAATCAGAAAAAAACGTAGACCCGCGGCATGTCATTTTGGTGAAAATTTTGACCATTCATGAAAACTTGTTTTTTCCATGAAAAATGACTCAAATGAGTGGGAAAATGCATGGGCATGGTAAATTGGACCAAATTTTGCTCAGAAATGTGAAAAAAGCACTTTTAAATTTTTGACACAAATCAGAAAAAAACGTAGACCCGCGGTATGTCATTTTGCCGAAAATTTTGACCATTCATGAAAACTTGTTTTTTTCCATGAAAAATGACTCAAATGAGTGGGAAAATGCATGGGGGCATGGTAAATTGGGACAAATTTTGCTCAGAAATGTGACAAAAGGCACTTTTCAATTTTTGACCCAAATCAGAAAAAAACGTAGACCCGCGGTATGTCATTTTGGTGAAAATTTTGACCATTCATGAAACCTTGTTTTTTCCATGAAAAATGACTCAAATGAGTGGGAAAATGCATGGGCATGGTAAATTGGACCAAATTTTGCTCAGAAATGTGAAAAAAGCACTTTTAAATTTTTGACACAAATCAGAAAAAAACGTAGACCCGCGGTATGTCATTTTGCCGAAAATTTTGACCATTCATGAAAACTTGTTTTTTTCCATGAAAAATGACTCAAATGAGTGGGAAAATGCATGGGGGCATGGTAAATTGGGACAAATTTTGCTCAGAAATGTGACAAAAGGCACTTTTCAATTTTTGACCCAAATCAGAAAAACACGTAGACCCGCGGTATGTCATTTTGGTGAAAATTTTGACCATTCATGAAACCTTGTTTTTTCCATGAAAAATGACTCAAATGAGTTTTGCTCATTTTTTTGCTCATTTATTTAATCAAATTTTGCTCAGAAATGTGACAAAAGGCACTTTTCAATTTTTGACCCAAATCAGAAAAAAACGTAGACCCGCGGTATGTCATTTTGGTGAAAATTTTGACCATTCATGAAACCTTGTTTTTTCCATGAAAAATGACTTAAACGAGTGGGAAAATGCACGGGCATGGTAAATTGGGACAAATTTTGCTCAGAAATGTGAAAAAAAAGCACTTTTCAATTTTTGACCCAAATCAGAAAAAAACGTAGACCTGCGGTATGTCATTTTGGTGAAAATTTTGACCATTCATGAAACCTTGTTTTTTCCATGAAAAATGACTCAAATGAGTGGGAAAATGCATGGGCATGGTAAATTGGGACAAATTTTGCTCAGAAATGTGTCAAAAGGCACTTTTCAATTTTTGACCCAAATCAGAAAAAAACGTAGACCCGCGGTATGTCATTTTGGTGAAAATTTTGACCATTCATGAAAACTTGTTTTTTCCATGAAAAATGACTCAAATGAGTGGGAAAATGCATGGGCATGGTAAATTGGACCAAATTTTGCTCAGAAATGTGAAAAAAGCACTTTTAAAATTTTGGCACAAATCAGAAAAAAACGTAGACCCGCAGTATGTCATTTTGGCGAAAATTTTGACCATTCATGAAAACTTGTTTTTTCCATGAAAAATGACTCAAATGAGTGGGAAAATGCATGGGCATGGTAAATTGGACCAAATTTTGCTCAGAAATGTGAAAAAAAAGCACTTTTCAATTTTTGACCCAAATCAGAAAAACTCGTAGACCCGCGGTATGTCATTTTGGTGAAAATTTTGACCATTCATGAAACCTTGTTTTTTCCATGAAAAATGACTCAAATGAGTGGGAAAATGCATGGGCATGGAATTTTGCTCAGAAATGTGAAAAAAGCACTTTTAAATTTTTGACACAAATCAGAAAAAAACGTAGACCCGCGGTATGTCATTTTGGCGAAAATTTTGACCATTCATGAAAACTTGTTTTTTCCATATAAAATGACTCAAATGAGTGGGAAAATGCATGGGCATGGTAAATTGGGACAAATTTTGCTCAGAAATGTGACAAAAGGCACTTTTCAATTTTTGACCCAAATCAGTAAAAAACGTGGTGAAAACGTGGTGAAAATTTTGACCATTCATAAAACCTTGTTTTTTCCATGAAAAATGACTCAAATGAGTGGGAAAATTCATGGGCATGGTAAATTTGGACAAATTTTGCTCAGAAATGTGACAAAAAGCACTTTTCAATTTTTGACCCAAATCAGAAAAAAACGTAGACCCGCGGTATGTCATTTTGGTGAAAATTTTGACCATTCATGAAACATTGTTTTTTCCATGAAAAATGACTCAAATGAGTGGGAAACTGCATTGGCATGGTAAATTGGGACAAATTTTGCTCAGAAATGTGAAAAAAAGCACTTTTCTATTTTTGACCCAAATCAGAAAAAAACGTAGACCCGCGGTATGTCATTTTGGTGAAAATTTTGACCATTCATGAAACCTTGTTTTTTCCATGAAAAATGACTCAAATGAGTGGGAAAATTCATGGGCATGGTAAATTTGGACAAATTTTGCTCAGAAATGTGACAAAAAGCACTTTTCAATTTTTGACCCAAATCAGAAAAAAACGTAGACCCGCGGTATGTCATTTTGGTGAAAATTTTGACCATTCATGAAACATTGTTTTTTCCATGAAAAATGACTCAAATGAGTGGGAAAATGCATGGGCATGGTAAATTGGACCAAATTTTGCTCAGAAATGTGAAAAAAGCACTTTTCAATTTTTGACCCAAATCAGAAAAAAACGTAGACCCGTATGTCATTTTGGTGAAAATTTTGACCATTCATGAAACCTTGTTTTTTCCATGAAAAATGACTCAAATGAGTGGGAAAATGCATGGGCATGGTAAATTGGGACAAATTTTGCTCAGAAATGTGAAAAAAAGCACTTTTAAATTTTTGACCCAAATCAGAAAAAACGTAGACCCGCGGTATGTCATTTTGGTGAAAATTTTGACCATTCATGAAACCTTGTTTTTTCCATGAAAAATGACTCAAATGAGTGGGAAAATGCATTGGCATGGTAAATTGGGACAAATTTTGCTCAGAAATGTGACAAAAGGCACTTTTCAATTTTTGACCCAAATCAGAAAAAAACGTAGACCCGCGGTATGTCATTTTGGTGAAAATTTTGACCATTCATGAAACCTTGTTTTTTCCATGAAAAATGACTCAAATGAGTGGGAAAATGCATGGGCATGGTAAATTGGACCAAATTTTGCTCAGAAATGTGAAAAAAGCACTTTTAAAATTTTGGCACAAATCAGAAAAAAACGTAGACCCGCAGTATGTCATTTCGGCGAAAATTTTGACCATTCATGAAAACTTGTTTTTTTCATGAAAAATGACTCAAATGAGTGGGAAAATGCATGGGCATGGTAAATTGGACCAAATTTTGCTCAGAAATGTGAAAAAAAAGCACTTTTCAATTTTTGACCCAAATCAGAAAAACTCGTAGACCCGCGGTATGTCATTTTGGTGAAAATTTTGACCATTCATGAAACCTTGTTTTTTCCATGAAAAATGACTCAAATGAGTGGGAAAATTCATGGGCATGGTAAATTTGGACAAATTTTGCTCTGAAATGTGACAAAAAGCACTTTTCAATTTTTGACCCAAATCAGAAAAAAACGTAGACCCGCGGTATGTCATTTTGGTGAAAATTTTGACCATTCATGAAACCTTGTTTTTTCCAAGAAAAATGACTCAAATGAGTGGGAAAATGCATGGGCATGGTAAATTGGGACAAATTTTGCTCAGAAATGTGTCAAAAGGCACTTTTCAATTTTTGACCCAAATCAGAAAAAAACGTAGACCCGCGGTATGTCATTTTTGTGAAAATTTTGACCATTCATGAAACATTGTTCTTTCCATGAAACATGACTCAAATGAGTGGGAAAATGCATGGGCATGGTAAATTGGACCAAATTTTGCTCAGAAATGTGAAAAAAAGCACTTTTCAATTTTTGACCCAAATCAGAAAAAAACGTAGACCCGCGGTATGTCATTTTTGTGAAAATTTTGACCATTCATGAAAACTTGTTTTTTCCATATAAAATGACTCAAATGAGTGGGAAAATGCATGGGCATGGTAAATTGGGACAAATTTTGCTCAGAAATGTGACAAAAGGCACTTTTCAATTTTTGACCCAAATCAGTAAAAAACGTAGACCCGCGGTATGTCATTTTGGTGAAAATTTTGACCATTCATAAAACCTTGTTTTTTCCATGAAAAATGACTCAAATGAGTGGGAAAATTCATGGGCATGGTAAATTTGGACAAATTTTGCTCAGAAATGTGACAAAAAGCACTTTTCAATTTTTGACCCAAATCAGAAAAAAACGTAGACCCGCGGTATGTCATTTTTGTGAAAATTTTGACCATTCATGAAACATTGTTCTTTCCATGAAAAATGACTCAAATGAGTGGGAAAATGCATGGGCATGGTAAATTGGACCAAATTTTGCTCAGAAATGTGAAAAAAAGCACTTTTCAATTTTTTACCCAAATCAGAAAAAAACGTAGACCCGCGGTATGTCATTTTTGTGAAAAATTTTGACCATTCATGAAAACTTGTTTTTTCCATATAAAATGACTCAAATGAGTGGGAAAATGCATGGGCATGGTAAATTGGGACAAATTTTGCTCAGAAATGTGACAAAAGGCACTTTTCAATTTTTGACCCAAATCAGTAAAAAACGTAGACCCGCGGTATGTCATTTTGGTGAAAATTTTGACCATTCATGAAACATTGTTTTTTCCATGAAAAATGACTCAAATGAGTGGGAAACTGCATTGGCATGGTAAATTGGGACAAATTTTGCTCAGAAATGTGAAAAGAAGCACTTTTCAATTTTTGACCCAAATCAGAAAAAAACGTAGACCCGCGGTATGTCATTTTGGTGAAAATTTTGACCATTCATGAAACCTTGTTTTTTCCATGAAAAATGACTCAAATGAGTGGGAAAATGCATGGGCATGGTAAATTGGGACAAATTTTGCTCAGAAATGTGTCAAAAGGCACTTTTCAATTTTTGACCCAAATCAGAAAAAAAACGTAGACCCGCGGTATGTCATTTTGGTGAAAATTTTGACCATTCATGAAAACTTGTTTTTTTCATGAAAAATGACTCAAATGAGTGGGAAAATGCATGGGCATGGTAAATTGGACCAAATTTTGCTCAGAAATGTGAAAAAAAGCACTTTTCAATTTTTGACCCACATCAAAAAAACACGTAGACCCGCGGTATGTCATTTTGGTGAAAATTTTGACCATTCATGAAACCTTGTTTTTTCCATGAAAAATGACTCAAATGAGTGGGAAAATGCATTGGCGTGGTAAATTGGGACAAATTTTGCTCAGAAATGTGACAAAAGGCACTTTTCAATTTTTGACCCAAATCAGAAAAAAACGTAGACCCGGTATGTCATTTTGGCAAAAATTTTGACCATTCATGATAACTAGTTTTTTCCATGAAAAATTACTCAAATGAGTGGGAAAATGCATGGGCATGGTAAATTTGGAAAAATTTTGCTCAGAAATGTGACAAAAAGCACTTTTCAATTTTTGACCCAAATCAGAAAAAAACGTAGACCCGCGGTATGTCATTTTGGTGAAAATTTTGACCATTCATGAAACATTGTTTTTTCCATGAAAAATGACTTAAACGAGTGGGAAAATGCACGGGCATGGTAAATTGGGACAAATTTTGCTCAGAAATGTGAAAAAAAGCACTTTTCAACTTTTGACCCAAATCAGAAAAAAACGTAGACCCGCGGTATGTCATTTTGGTGAAAATTTTGACCATTCATGAAACCTTGTTTTTTCCATGAAAAATGACTCAAATGAGTGGGAAAATGCATTGGCATGGTAAATTGGGACCAATTTTGCTCAGAAATGTGACAAAAGGCACTTTTCAATTTTTGACCCAAATCAGAAAAAAACGTAGACCCGCGGTATGTCATTTCGGTGAAAATTTTGACCATTCATGAAACCTTGTTTTTTCCATGAAAAATGACTCAAATGAGTGGGAAAATTCATGGGCATGGTAAATTGGACCAAATTTTGCTCAGAAATGTGAAAAAAGCACTTTTAAAATTTTGGCACAAATCAGAAAAAAACGTAGACCCGCAGTATGTCATTTTGGCAAAAATTTTGACCATTCATGAAAACTTGTTTTTTTCATGAAAAATGACTCAAATGAGTGGAAAAATGCATGGGCATGGTAAATTGGACCAAATTTTGCTCAGAAATGTGAAAAAAGCACTTTTAAAAATTTTGACACAAATCAGAAAAAAACGTAGACCCGCGGTATGTCATTTTGGTGAAAATTTTGACCATTCATGAAACCTTGTTTTTTCCATGAAAAATGACTCAAATGAGTGGGAAAATGCATGGGCATGGTAAATTTGGAAAAATTTTGCTCAGAAATGTGACAAAAAGCACTTTTCAATTTTTGACCCACATCAGAAAAAAACGTAGACCCGCGGTATGTCATTTTGGTGAAAATTTTGACCATTCATGAAACATTGTTTTTTTTTCCATGAAAAATGACTTAAACGAGTGGGAAAATGCATGGGCATGGTAAATTGGACCAAATTTTGCTCAGAAATGTGAAAAAAAAAGCACTTTTCAATTTTTTACCCAAATCAGAAAAAAAGTAGACCCGCGGTATGTCATTTTGGTGAAAATTTTGACCATTCATGAAACCTTGTTTTTTCCATGAAAAATGACTCAAATGAGTGGGAAAATGCATGGGCATGGTAAATTGGGACAAATTTTGCTCAGAAATGTGTCAAAAGGCACTTTTAAATTTTTGACCCAAATCAGAAAAAAACGTAGACCCGCGGTATGTCATTTTGGTGAAAATTTTGACCATTCATGAAACATTGTTTTTTCCATGAAAAATGACTTAAACGAGTGGGAAAATGCACGGGCATGGTAAATTGGGACAAATTTTGCTCAGAAATGTGAAAAAAAGCACTTTTCAATTTTTGACACAAATCAGAAAAAAACGTAGACCCGCGGTATGTCATTTTGGTGAAAATTTTGACCATTCATGAAACCTTGTTTTTTCCATGAAAAATGACTCAAATGAGTGGGAAAATGCATTGGCATGGTAAATTGGGACGAATTTTGCTCAGAAATGTGACAAAAGGCACTTTTCAATTTTTGACCCAAATCAGAAAAAAACGTAGACCCGCGGTATGTCATTTTGGTGAAAATTTTGACCATTCATGAAACCTTGTTTTTTCCATGAAAAATGACTCAAATGAGTGGGAAAATGCATGGGCATGGTAAATTGGACCAAGTTTGCTCAGAAATGTGAAAAAAGCACTTTTAAATTTTTGACACAAATCAGAAAAAAACGTAGACCCGCGGTATGTCATTTTGGCGAAAATTTTGACCATTCATGAAAACTTGTTTTTTCCATGAAAAATGACTCAAATGAGTGGGAAAATGCATTGGCATGGTAAATTGGGACCAATTTTGCTCAGAAATGTGACAAAAGGCACTTTTCAATTTTTGACCCAAATCAGAAAAAAACGTAGACCCGCGGTATGTCATTTCGGTGAAAATTTTGACCATTCATGAAACCTTGTTTTTTCCATGAAAAATGACTCAAATGAGTGGGAAAATTCATGGGCATGGTAAATTGGACCAAATTTTGCTCAGAAATGTGAAAAAAGCACTTTTAAAATTTTGGCACAAATCAGAAAAAAACGTAGACCCGCAGTATGTCATTTTGGCAAAAATTTTGACCATTCATGAAAACTTGTTTTTTTCATGAAAAATGACTCAAATGAGTGGGAAAATGCATGGGCATGGTAAATTGGACCAAATTTTGCTCAGAAATGTGAAAAAAGCACTTTTAAAAATTTTGACACAAATCAGAAAAAAACGTAGACCCGCGGTATGTCATTTTGGTGAAAATTTTGACCATTCATGAAACCTTGTTTTTTCCATGAAAAATGACTCAAATGAGTGGGAAAATGCATGGGCATGGTAAATTTGGAAAAATTTTGCTCAGAAATGTGACAAAAAGCACTTTTCAATTTTTGACCCACATCAGAAAAAAACGTAGACCCGCGGTATGTCATTTTGGTGAAAATTTTGACCATTCATGAAACATTGTTTTTTTTCCATGAAAAATGACTTAAACGAGTGGGAAAATGCACGGGCATGGTAAATTGGGACAAATTTTGCTCAGAAATGTGAAAAAAAAGCACTTTTCAATTTTTGACCCAAATCAGAAAAAAACGTAGACCCGCGGTATGTCATTTTGGCGAAAATTTTGACCATTCATGAAAACTTGTTTTTTTTCATGAAAAATGACTCAAATGAGTGGGAAAATGCATGGGCATGGTAAATTGGACCAAATTTTGCTCAGAAATGTGAAAAAAAAGCACTTTTCAATTTTTTACCCAAATCAGAAAAAAAAGTAGACCCGCGGTATGTCATTTTGGTGAAAATTTTGACCATTCATGAAACCTTGTTTTTTCCATGAAAAATGACTCAAATGAGTGGGAAAATGCATGGGCATGGTAAATTGGGACAAATTTTGCTCAGAAATGTGTCAAAAGGCACTTTTCAATTTTTGACCCAAATCAGAAAAAAACGTAGACCCGCGGTATGTCATTTTGGTGAAAATTTTGACCATTCATGAAACATTGTTTTTTCCATGAAAAATGACTTAAACGAGTGGGAAAATGCACGGGCATGGTAAATTGGGACAAATTTTGCTCAGAAATGTGAAAAAAAGCACTTTTCAATTTTTGACACAAATCAGAAAAAAACGTAGACCCGCGGTATGTCATTTTGGTGAAAATTTTGACCATTCATGAAACCTTGTTTTTTCCATGAAAAATGACTCAAATGAGTGGGAAAATGCATTGGCATGGTAAATTGGGACGAATTTTGCTCAGAAATGTGACAAAAGGCACTTTTCAATTTTTGACCCAAATCAGAAAAAAACGTAGACCCGCGGTATGTCATTTTGGTGAAAATTTTGACCATTCATGAAACCTTGTTTTTTCCATGAAAAATGACTCAAATGAGTGGGAAAATGCATGGGCATGGTAAATTGGACCAAGTTTGCTCAGAAATGTGAAAAAAGCACTTTTAAATTTTTGACACAAATCAGAAAAAAACGTAGACCCGCGGTATGTCATTTTGGCGAAAATTTTGACCATTCATGAAAACTTGTTTTTTCCATGAAAAATGACTCAAATGAGTGGGAAAATGCATGGGCATGGTAAATTGGACCAAATTTTGCTCAGAAATGTGAAAAAAACACTTTTCAATTTTTCACCCCAATCAGAAAAACACGTAGACCCGCGGTATGTCATTTTGGTGAAAATTTTGACCATTCATGAAACCTTGTTTTTTCCATGAAAAATGACTCAAATGAGTGGGAAAATGCATGGGCATGGTAAATTTGGACAAATTTTGCTCAGAAATGTGACAAAAAGCACTTTTAAATTTTTTACCCAAATCAGAAAAAAACGTAGACCCGCGATATGTCATTTTGGTGAAAATTTTGACCAATCATGAAACCTTGTTTTTTCCATGAAAAATGACTTAAACGAGTGGGAAAATGCACGGGCATGGTAAATTGGGACAAATTTTGCTCAGAAATGTGAAAAAAAAGCACTTTTCAATTTTTGACCCAAATCAGAAAAAAACTTAGACCCCGCGGTATGTCATTTTGGTGAAAATTTTGACCATTCATGAAAACTTGTTTTTTCCATGAAAAATGACTCAAATGAGTGGGAAAATGCATGGGCATGGTAAATTGGACCAAATTTTGCTCAGAAATGTGAAAAAAGCACTTTTAAAATTTTGACACGAATCAGAAAAAGACGTAGACCCGCAGTATGTCATTTTGGCGAAAATTTTGACCATTCATGAAAACTTGTTTTTTTCATGAAAAATGACTCAAATGAGTGGGAAAATGCATGGGCATGGTAAATTGGACCAAATTTTGCTCAGAAATGTGAAAAAAGCACTTTTCAATTTTTGACCCAAATCAGAAAAACACGTAGACCCGAGGTATGTCATTTTGGTGAAAATTTTGACCATTCATAAAACCTTGTTTTTTTTCCATGAAAAATGACTGAAATGAGTGGGAAAAAGCATGGGCATGGAAAATTGGACCAAATTTTGCTCAGAAATGTGAAAAAAAGCACTTTTCAATTTGTGACCCAAATCAGAAAAACACGTAGACCCGCGGTATGTCATTTTGGTGAAAATTTTGACCATTCATGAAACCTTGTTTTTTCCATGAAAAATGACTTAAACGAGTGGGAAAATGCACGGGCATGGTAAATTGGGACAAATTTTGCTCAGAAATGTGAAAAAAAAGCACTTTTCAATTTTTTACCCAAATCAGAAAAAAACGTAGACCCGCGGTATGTCATTTTGGTGAAAATTATGACCATTCATGAAACCTTGTTTTTTCCATGAAAAATGACTCAAACGAGTGGGAAAATGCATGATCATAGAAAATTGGACAAAATTTTGCTCAGAAATGTGAAAAAAGCACTTTTAAAATTTTGACACAAATCAGAAAAAAACGTAGACCCGCAGTATGTCATTTTGGCGAAAATTTTGACCATTCATGAAAACTTGTTTTTTTCCATGAAAAATGACTCAAATGAGTGGGAAAATGCATGGGCATGGTAAATTGGACCAAATTTTGCTCAGAAATGTGAAAAAAAAGCACTTTTCAATTTTTGACCCAAATCAGAAAAAAACGTAGACCCGCAGTATGTCATTTTGGTGAAAATTTTGACCATTCATGAAACCTTGTTTTTTCCATGAAAAATGACTGAAATGAGTTGGAAAAAGCATGGGCATGGTAAATTGGGACAAATTTTGCTCAGAAATGTGTCAAAAGGCACTTTTCAATTTTTGACCCAAATCAGAAAAACACGTAGACCCCGCGGTATGTCATTTTGGTGAAAATTTTGACCATTCATGAAACATTGTTTTTTCCATGAAAAATGACTTAAACGAGTGGGAAAATGCACGGGCATGGTAAATTGGGACAAATTTTGCTCAGAAATGTGAAAAAAAAGCACTTTTCAATTTTTGACCCAAATCAGAAAAAAACGTAGACCCGCGGTATGTCATTTTGGTGAAAATTTTGACCATTCATGAAACCTTGTTTTTTCCATGAAAAATGACTCAAATGAGTGGGAAAATGCATTGGCATGGTAAATTGGGACAAATTTTTCTCAGAAATGTGAAAAAAAAAGCACTTTTCAATTTTTGACCCAAATCAGAAAAAAACGTAGACCCGCGGTATGTCATTTTGGTGAAAATTTTGACCATTCATGAAACCTTGTTTTTTCCATGAAAAATGACTCAAATGAGTGGGAAAATGCATTGGCATGGTAAATTGGGACAAATTTTGCTCAGAAATGTGTCAAAAGGCACTTTTCAATTTTTGACCCAAATCAGAAAAAAACGTAGACCCGCGGTATGTCATTTTGGTGAAAATTTTGACCATTCATGAAACATTGTTTTTTCCATGAAAAATGACTTAAACGAGTGGGAAAATGCATGGGCATGGTAAATTGGACCAAATTTTGCTCAGAAATGTGAAAAAAGCACTTTTAAAATTTTGACACAAATCAGAAAAAAACGTAGACCCGCAGTATGTCATTTTGGCGAAAATTTTGACCATTCATGAAAACTTGTTTTTTTTCATGAAAAATGACTCAAATGAGTGGGAAAATGCATGGGCATGGTAAATTGGACCAAATTTTGCTCAGAAATGTGAAAAAAAAAGGACTTTTCAATTTTTGACCCAAATCAGAAAAAAACGTAGACCCGCGGTATGTCATTTTGGTGAAAATTTTGACCATTCATGAAACCTTGTTTTTTCCATGAAAAATGACTCAAATGAGTGGGAAAATGCATGGGCATGGTAAATTGGGACAAATTTTGCTCAGAAATGTGTCAAAAGGCACTTTTCAATTTTTGACCCAAATCAGAAAAAAACGTAGACCCGCGGTATGTCATTTTGGTGAAAATTTTGACCATTCATGAAACATTGTTTTTTCCATGAAAAATGACTCAAATGAGTGGGAAAATGCATGGGCATGGTAAATTGGACCAAGTTTGCTCAGAAATGTGAAAAAAGCACTTTTAAATTTTTGACACAAATCAGAAAAAAACGTAGACCCGCGGTATGTCATTTTGGCGAAAATTTTGACCATTCATGAAAACTTGTTTTTTCCATGAAAAATGACTCAAATGAGTGGGAAAATGCATAGGGGCATGGTAAATTGGACCAAATTTTGCTCAGAAATGTGAAAAAAGCACTTTTCAATTTTTCACCCCAATCAGAAAAACACGTAGACCCGCGGTATGTCATTTTGGTGAAAATTTTGACCATTCATGAAACCTTGTTTTTTCCATGAAAAATGACTCAAATGAGTGGGAAAATGCATGGGCATGGTAAATTTGGACAAATTTTGCTCAGAAATGTGACAAAAAGCACTTTTAAATTTTTTACCCAAATCAGAAAAAAACGTAGACCCGCGGTATGTCATTTTGGTGAAAATTTTGACCAATCATGAAACCTTGTTTTTTCCATGAAAAATGACTTAAACGAGTGGGAAAATGCATGGGCATGGTAAATTGGGACAAATTTTGCTCAGAAATGTGAAAAAAAAGCACTTTTCAATTTTTGACACAAATCAGAAAAAAACGTAGACCCGCGGTATGTCATTTTGGTGAACATTTTGACCATTCATGAAACCTTGTTTTTTCCATGAAAAATGACTCAAACGAGTGGGAAAATGCATGGGCATGGTAAATTGGGACAAATTTTGCTCAGAAATGTGACAAAAGGCACTTTTCAATTTTTGACCCAAATCAGAAAAAAACTTAGACCCCGCGGTATGTCATTTTGGTGAAAATTTTGACCATTCATGAAAACTTGTTTTTTCCATGAAAAATGACTCAAATGAGTGGGAAAATGCATGGGCATGGTAAATTGGACCAAACTTTGCTCAGAAATGTGAAAAAAGCACTTTTAAAATTTTGACACGAATCAGAAAAAGACGTAGACCCGCGGTATGTCATTTTGGCGAAAATTTTGACCATTCATGAAAACTTGTTTTTTTCATGAAAAATGACTCAAATGAGTGGGAAAATGCATGGGCATGGTAAATTGGACCAAATTTTGCTCAGAAATGTGAAAAAAGCACTTTTCAATTTTTGACCCAAATCAGAAAAACACGTAGACCCGAGGTATGTCATTTTGGTGAAAATTTTGACCATTCATGAAACCTTGTTTTTTTCCATGAAAAATGACTCAAATGAGTGGGAAAATGCATGGGCATGGTAAATTGGACCAAATTTTGCTCAGAAATGTGAAAAAAGCACTTTTAAATTTTTGACACAAATCAGAAAAAAACGTAGGCCCCGTAGTATGTCATTTTGGCGAAAATGTTGACCATTCATGAAAACTTGTTTTTTTCATGAAAAATGACTCAAATGAGTGGGAAAATGCATGGGCATGGTAAATTGGACCAAATTTTGCTCAGAAATGTGAAAAAAGCACTTTTCAATTTTTGACCCAAATCAGAAAAACACGTAGACCCGAGGTATGTCATTTTGGTGAAAATTTTGACCATTCATAAAACCTTGTTTTTTTTCCATGAAAAATGACTGAAATGAGTGGGAAAAAGCATGGGCATGGAAAATTGGACCAAATTTTGCTCAGAAATGTGAAAAAAAGCACTTTTCAATTTGTGACCCAAATCAGAAAAAAACGTAGACCCGCGGTATGTCATTTTGGTGAAAATTTTGACCATTCATGAAACCTTGTTTTTTCCATGAAAAATGACTCAAATGAGTGGGAAAATGCATTGGCATGGTAAATTGGGACGAATTTTGCTCAGAAATGTGACAAAAGGCACTTTTCAATTTTTGACCCAAATCAGAAAAAAACGTAGACCCGCGGTATGTCATTTTGGTGAAAATTTTGACCATTCATGAAACCTTGTTTTTTCCATGAAAAATGACTCAAATGAGTGGGAAAATGCATGGGCATGGTAAATTGGACCAAGTTTGCTCAGAAATGTGAAAAAAGCACTTTTAAATTTTTGACACAAATCAGAAAAAAACGTAGACCCGCGGTATGTCATTTTGGCGAAAATTTTGACCATTCATGAAAACTTGTTTTTTCCATGAAAAATGACTCAAATGAGTGGGAAAATGCACGGGCATGGTAAATTGGGACAAATTTTGCTCAGAAATGTGAAAAAAAGCACTTTTCAATTTTTGACCCAAATCAGAAAAAAACGTAGACCCCGCGGTATGTCATTTTGGTGAAAATTTCGACCATTCATAAAACCTTGTTTTTTTCCATGAAAAATGACTGAAATGAGTGGGAAAAAGCATGGGCATGGAAAATTGGACCAAATTTTGCTCAGAAATGTGAAAAAAAGCACTTTTCAATTTGTGACCCAAATCAGAAAAACACGTAGACCCGCGGTATGTCATTTTGGTGAAAATTTTGACCATTCATGAAACCTTGTTTTGTTCCATGAAAAATGACTGAAATGAGTGGGAAAAAGCATGGGCATGGAAAATTGGACCAAATTTTGCTCAGAAATGTGAAAAAAAGCACTTTTCAATTTTTGACCCAAATCAGAAAAAACGTAGACCCGCGGTATGTCATTTTGGTGAAAATTTTGACCATTCATGAAACATTGTTTTTTCCATGAAAAATGACTTAAACGAGTGGGAAAATGCATGGGCATGGTAAATTGGACCAAATTTTGCTCAGAAATGTGAAAAAAGCACTTTTAAATTTTTGACACAAATCAGAAAAAAACGTAGACCCGCGGTATGTCATTTTGGTGAAAATTTTGACCATTCATGAAACCTTGTTTTTTCCATGAAAAATGACTTAAACGAGTGGGAAAATGCACGGGCATGGTAAATTGGGACAAATTTTGCTCAGAAATGTGAAAAAAAAGCACTTTTCAATTTTTTACCCAAATCAGAAAAAAACGTAGACCTTTTGACCATTCATGAAACATTGTTTTTTCCATGAAAAATGACTTAAACGAGTGGGAAAATGCACAGGCATGGTAAATTGGGACAAATTTTGCTCAGAAATGTGAAAAAAAAGCACTTTTCAATTTTTGACACAAATCAGAAAAAAACGTAGACCCGCGGTATGTCATTTTGGTGAAAATTTTGACCATTCATGAAACCTTGTTTTTTCCATGAAAAATGACTCAAATGAGTGGGAAAATGCATGGGCATGGTAAATTGGACCAAATTTTGCTCAGAAATGTGAAAAAAGCACTTTTAAAATTTTGACACAAATCAGAAAAAAACGTAGACCCCGCAGTATGTCATTTTGGCGAAAATTTTGACCATTCATGAAAACTTGTTTTTTTCATGAAAAATGACTCAAATGAGTGGGAAAATGCATGGGCATGGTAAATTGGACCAAATTTAGCTCAGAAATGTGAAAAAAGCACTTTTCAATTTTTGACCCAAATCAGAAAAAACGTAGACCCGCGGTATGTCATTTTGGTGAAAATTTTGACCATTCATGAAACATTGTTTTTTCCATGAAAAATGACTTAAACGAGTGGGAAAATGCATGGGCATGGTAAATTGGACCAAATTTTGCTCAGAAATGTGAAAAAAGCACTTTTAAATTTTTGACACAAATCAGAAAAAAACGTAGACCCGCGGTATGTCATTTTGGTGAAAATTTTGACCATTCATGAAACCTTGTTTTTTCCATGAAAAATGACTTAAACGAGTGGGAAAATGCACGGGCATGGTAAATTGGGACAAATTTTGCTCAGAAATGTGAAAAAAAAGCACTTTTCAATTTTTTACCCAAATCAGAAAAAAACGTAGACCTTTTGACCATTCATGAAACATTGTTTTTTCCATGAAAAATGACTTAAACGAGTGGGAAAATGCACAGGCATGGTAAATTGGGACAAATTTTGCTCAGAAATGTGAAAAAAAAGCACTTTTCAATTTTTGACACAAATCAGAAAAAAACGTAGACCCGCGGTATGTCATTTTGGTGAAAATTTTGACCATTCATGAAACCTTGTTTTTTCCATGAAAAATGACTCAAATGAGTGGGAAAATGCATGGGCATGGTAAATTGGACCAAATTTTGCTCAGAAATGTGAAAAAAGCACTTTTAAAATTTTGACACAAATCAGAAAAAAACGTAGACCCCGCAGTATGTCATTTTGGCGAAAATTTTGACCATTCATGAAAACTTGTTTTTTTCATGAAAAATGACTCAAATGAGTGGGAAAATGCATGGGCATGGTAAATTGGACCAAATTTAGCTCAGAAATGTGAAAAAAGCACTTTTCAATTTTTGACCCAAATCAGAAAAACACGTAGACCCGAGGTATGTCATTTTGGTGAAAATTTTGACCATTCATAAAACCTTGTTTTTTTTCCATGAAAAATGACTGAAATGAGTGGGAAAAAGCATGGGCATGGAAAATTGGACAAATTTTGCTCAGAAATGTGAAAAAAAGCACTTTTCAATTTGTGACCCAAATCAGAAAAACACGTAGACCCGCGGTATGTCATTTTGGTGAAAATTTTGACCATTCATGAAACCTTGTTTTTTTCCATGAAAAATGACTCAAATGAGTGGGAAAATGCATGGGCATGGTAAATTGGACCAAATTTTGCTCAGAAATGTGAAAAAAGCACTTTTAAATTTTTGACACAAATCAGAAAAAAACCGTAGACCCGCGGTATGTCATTTTGGCGAAAATTTTGACCATTCATGAAAACTTGTTTTTTCCATGAAAAAATGACTGAAATGAGTTGTAAAAAGCATGGGCATGGTAAATTGGGACAAATTTTGCTCAGAAATGTGTCAAAAGGCACTTTTCAATTTTTGACCCAAATCAGAAAAAACGTAGACTCGCGGTATGTCATTTTGGTGAAAATTTTGACCATTCATGAAACATTGTTTTTTCCATGAAAAATGACTTAAACGAGTGGGAAAATGCATGGGCATGGTAAATTGGACCAAATTTTGCTCAGAAATGTGAAAAAAGCACTTTTAAATTTTTGACACAAATCAGAAAAAAACGTAGACCCGCGGTATGTCATTTTGGTGAAAATTTTGACCATTCATGAAACCTTGTTTTTTCCATGAAAAATGACTTAAACGAGTGGGAAAATGCACGGGCATGGTAAATTGGGACAAATTTTGCTCAGAAATGTGAAAAAAAAGCACTTTTCAATTTTTTACCCAAATCAGAAAAAAACGTAGACCCGCGGTATGTCATTTTGGTGAAAATTTTGACCATTCATGAAACATTGTTTTTTCCATGAAAAATGACTTAAACGAGTGGGAAAATGCACGGGCATGGTAAATTGGGACAAATTTTGCTCAGAAATGTGAAAAAAAAGCACTTTTCAATTTTTGACACAAATCAGAAAAAAACGTAGACCCGCGGTATGTCATTTTGGTGAAAATTTTGACCATTCATGAAACCTTGTTTTTTCCATGAAAAATGACTCAAACGAGTGGGAAAATGCATGGGCATGGTAAATTGGGACAAATTTTGCTCAGAAATGTGACAAAAGGCACTTTTCAATTTTTGACCCAAATCAGAAAAAAACTTAGACCCGCGGTATGTCATTTTGGTGAAAATTTTGACCATTCATGAAAACTTGTTTTTTCCATGAAAAATGACTCAAATGAGTGGGAAAATGCATGGGCATGGTAAATTGGACCAAATTTTGCTCAGAAATGTGAAAAAAGCACTTTTAAAATTTTGACACAAATCAGAAAAAAACGTAGACCCCGCAGTATGTCATTTTGGCGAAAATTTTGACCATTCATGAAAACTTGTTTTTTTCATGAAAAATGACTCAAATGAGTGGGAAAATGCATGGGCATGGTAAATTGGACCAAATTTTGCTCAGAAATGTGAAAAAAGCATTTTTCAATTTTTGACCCAAATCAGAAAAACACGTAGACCCGAGGTATGTCATTTTGGTGAAAATTTTGACCATTCATAAAACCTTGTTTTTTTTCCATGAAAAATGACTGAAATGAGTGGGAAAAAGCATGGGCATGGAAAATTGGACCAAATTTTGCTCAGAAATGTGAAAAAAAGCACTTTTCAATTTGTGACCCAAATCAGAAAAACACGTAGACCCGCGGTATGTCATTTTGGTGAAAATTTTGACCATTCATGAAACCTTGTTTTTTTCCATGAAAAATGACTCAAATGAGTGGGAAAATGCATGGGCATGGTAAATTGGACCAAATTTTGCTCAGAAATGTGAAAAAAGCACTTTTAAATTTTTGACACAAATCAGAAAAAAACGTAGACCCGCGGTATGTCATTTTGGCGAAAATTTTGACCATTCATGAAAACTTGTTTTTTCCATGAAAAAATGACTGAAATGAGTTGGAAAAAGCATGGGCATGGTAAATTGGGACAAATTTTGCTCAGAAATGTGTCAAAAGGCACTTTTCAATTTTTGACACAAATCAGAAAAAAACGTAGACCCGCGGTATGTCATTTTGGTGAAAATTTTGACAATTCATGAAACATTGTTTTTTCCATGAAAAATGACTTAAACGAGTGGGAAAATGCACGGGCATGGTAAATTGGGACAAATTTTGCTCAGAAATGTGAAAAAAAAGCACTTTTCAATTTTTTACCCAAATCAGAAAAAAACGTAGACCCGCGGTATGTCATTTTGGTGAAAATTTTGACCATTCATGAAACATTGTTTTTTCCATGAAAAATGACTTAAACGAGTGGGAAAATGCACGGGCATGGTAAATTGGGACAAATTTTGCTCAGAAATGTGAAAAAAAAGCACTTTTCAATTTTTGACACAAATCAGAAAAAAACGTAGACCCGCGGTATGTCATTTTGGTGAAAATTTTGACCATTCATGAAACCTTGTTTTTTCCATGAAAAATGACTCAAACGAGTGGGAAAATGCATGGGCATGGTAAATTGGGACAAATTTTGCTCAGAAATGTGACAAAAGGCACTTTTCAATTTTTGACCCAAATCAGAAAAAAACGTAGACCCGCGGTATGTCATTTTGGTGAAAATTTTGACCATTCATGAAAACTTGTTTTTTCCATGAAAAATGACTCAAATGAGTGGGAAAATGCATGGGCATGGTAAATTGGACCAAATTTTGCTCAGAAATGTGAAAAAAGCACTTTTAACATTTTAACACAAATCAGAAAAACACGTAGACCCGAGGTATGTCATTTTGGTGAAAATTTTGACAATTCATAAAACCTTGTTTTTTTTCCATGAAAAATGACTCAAATGAGTGGGAAAAAGCATGGGCATGGAAAATTGGACCAAATTTTGCTCAGAAATGTGAAAAAAAGCACTTTTCAATTTGTGACCCAAATCAGAAAAACACGTAGACCCGCGGTATGTCATTTTGGTGAAAATTTTGACCATTCATGAAACCTTGTTTTTTTCCATGAAAAATGACTCAAATGAGTGGGAAAATGCATGGGCATGGTAAATTGGACCAAATTTTGCTCAGAAATGTGAAAAAAGCACTTTTAAATTTTTGACACAAATCAGAAAAAAACGTAGACCCGCGGTATGTCATTTTGGCGAAAATTTTGACCATTCATGAAAACTTGTTTTTTCCATGAAAAATGACTTAAACGAGTGGGAAAATGCACGGGCATGGTAAATTGGGACAAATTTTGCTCAGAAATGTGAAAAAAAAGCACTTTTCAATTTTTTACCCAAATCAGAAAAAAACGTAGACCTTTTGACCATTCATGAAACATTGTTTTTTCCATGAAAAATGACTTAAACGAGTGGGAAAATGCACGGGCATGGTAAATTGGGACAAATTTTGCTCAGAAATGTGAAAAAAAAGCACTTTTCAATTTTTGACACAAATCAGAAAAAAACGTAGACCCGCGGTATGTCATTTTGGTGAAAATTTTGACCATTCATGAAACCTTGTTTTTTCCATGAAAAATGACTCAAACGAGTGGGAAAATGCATGGGCATGGTAAATTGGGACAAATTTTGCTCAGAAATGTGACAAAAGGCACTTTTCAATTTTTGACCCAAATCAGAAAAAAACTTAGACCCGCGGTATGTCATTTTGGTGAAAATTTTGACCATTCATGAAAACTTGTTTTTTCCATGAAAAATGACTCAAATGAGTGGGAAAATGCATGGGCATGGTAAATTGGACCAAATTTTGCTCAGAAATGTGAAAAAAGCACTTTTAAAATTTTGACACAAATCAGAAAAAAACGTAGACCCCGCAGTATGTCATTTTGGCGAAAATTTTGACCATTCATGAAAACTTGTTTTTTTCATGAAAAATGACTCAAATGAGTGGGAAAATGCATGGGCATGGTAAATTGGACCAAATTTTGCTCAGAAATGTGAAAAAAGCACTTTTCAATTTTTGACCCAAATCAGAAAAACACGTAGACCCGAGGTATGTCATTTTGGTGAAAATTTTGACCATTCATAAAACCTTGTTTTTTTTCCATGAAAAATGACTGAAATGAGTGGGAAAAAGCATGGGCATGGAAAATTGGACAAATTTTGCTCAGAAATGTGAAAAAAAGCACTTTTCAATTTGTGACCCAAATCAGAAAAACACGTAGACCCGCGGTATGTCATTTTGGTGAAAATTTTGACCATTCATGAAACCTTGTTTTTTTCCATGAAAAATGACTCAAATGAGTGGGAAAATGCATGGGCATGGTAAATTGGACCAAATTTTGCTCAGAAATGTGAAAAAAGCACTTTTAAATTTTTGACACAAATCAGAAAAACACGTAGACCCGCGGTATGTCATTTTGGTGAAAATTTTGACCATTCTTGAAACATTGTTTTTTCCATGAAAAATGACTTAAACGAGTGGGAAAATGCATGGGCATGGTAAATTGGACCAAATTTTGCTCAGAAATGTGAAAAAAGCACTTTTAAATTTTTGACCCAAATCAGAAAAAAACTTAGACCCGCGGTATGTCATTTTGGTGAAAATTTTGACCATTCATGAAAACTTGTTTTTTTCCATGAAAAATGACTCAAATGAGTGGGAAAATGCAAGGGCATTGTAAATTGGACCAAATTTTGCTCAGAAATGTGAAAAAAGCACTTTTAAATTTTTGACACAAATCAGAAAAAAACTTAGACCCGCGGTATGTCATTTTGGCGAAAATTTTGACCATTCATGAAAACTTGTTTTTTCCATGAAAAAATTACTGAAATGAGTTGGAAAAAGCATGGGCATGGTAAATTGGGACAAATTTTGCTCAGAAATGTGTCAAAAGGCACTTTTCAATTTTTGACCCAAATCAGAAAAAACGTAGACCCGCGGTATGTCATTTTGGTGAAAATTTTGACCATTCATGAAACATTGTTTTTTCCATGAAAAATGACTTAAACGAGTGGGAAAATGCATGGGCATGGTAAATTGGACCAAATTTTGCTCAGAAATGTGAAAAAAGCACTTTTAAATTTTTGACACAAATCAGAAAAAAACGTAGACCCGCGGTATGTCATTTTGGTGAAAATTTTGACCATTCATGAAACCTTGTTTTTTTCATGAAAAATGACTCAAATGAGTGGGAAAATGCATGGGCATGGTAAATTGGACCAAATTTTGCTCAGAAATGTGAAAAAAGCACTTTTCAATTTTTGACCCAAATCAGAAAAACACGTAGACCCGAGGTATGTCATTTTGGTGAAAATTTTGACCATTCATAAAACCTTGTTTTTTTTCCATGAAAAATGACTGAAATGAGTGGGAAAAAGCATGGGCATGGAAAATTGGACCAAATTTTGCTCAGAAATGTGAAAAAAGCACTTTTCAATTTGTGACCCAAATCAGAAAAACACGTAGACCCGCGGTATGTCATTTTGGTGAAAATTTTGACCATTCATGAAACCTTGTTTTTTTCCATGAAAAATGACTCAAATGAGTGAGAAAATGCATGGGCATGGTAAATTGGACCAAATTTTGCTCAGAAATGTGAAAAAAGCACTTTTAAATTTTTGACACAAATCAGAAAAAAACGTAGACCCGCGGTATGTCATTTTGGCGAAAATTTTGACCATTCATGAAAACTTGTTTTTTCCATGAAAAAATGACTGAAATGAGTTGGAAAAAGCATGGGCATGGTAAATTGGGACAAATTTTGCTCAGAAATGTGTCAAAAGGCACTTTTCAATTTTTGACCCAAATCAGAAAAAACGTAGACCCGCGGTATGTCATTTTGGTGAAAATTTTGACCATTCATGAAACCTTGTTTTTTCCATGAAAAATGACTTAAACGAGTGGGAAAATGCACGGGCATGGTAAATTTAGGACAAATTTTGCTCAGAAATGTGAAAAAAAAGCACTTTTCAATTTTTTACCCAAATCAGAAAAAAACGTAGACCCGCGGTATGTCATTTTGGTGAAAATTTTGACCATTCATGAAACATTGTTTTTTCCATGAAAAATGACTTAAACGAGTGGGAAAATGCACGGGCATGGTAAATTGGGACAAATTTTGCTCAGAAATGTGAAAAAAAAGCACTTTTCAATTTTTGACACAAATCAGAAAAAAACGTAGACCCGCGGTATGTCATTTTGGTGAAAATTTTGACCATTCATGAAACCTTGTTTTTTCCATGAAAAATGACTCAAACGAGTGGGAAAATGCATGGGCATGGTAAATTGGGACAAATTTTGCTCAGAAATGTGACAAAAGGCACTTTTCAATTTTTGACCCAAATCAGAAAAAAACGTAGACCCGCGGTATGTCATTTTGGTGAAAATTTTGACCATTCATGAAAACTTGTTTTTTCCATGAAAAATGACTCAAATGAGTGGGAAAATGCATGGGCATGGTAAATTGGACCAAATTTTGCTCAGAAATGTGAAAAAGCACTTTTAACATTTTAACACAAATCAGAAAAACACGTAGACCCGAGGTATGTCATTTTGGTGAAAATTTTGACCATTCATAAAACCTTGTTTTTTTTCCATGAAAAATGACTGAAATGAGTGGGAAAAAGCATGGGCATGGAAAATTGGACCAAATTTTGCTCAGAAATGTGAAAAAAAGCACTTTTCAATTTGTGACCCAAATCAGAAAAACACGTAGACCCGCGGTATGTCATTTTGGTGAAAATTTTGACCATTCATGAAACCTTGTTTTTTTCCATGAAAAATGACTCAAATGAGTGGGAAAATGCATGGGCATGGTAAATTGGACCAAATTTTGCTCAGAAATGTGAAAAAAGCACTTTTCAATTTTTGACACAAATCAGAAAAAAACGTAGACCCGCGGTATGTCATTTTGGCGAAAATTTTGACCATTCATGAAAACTTGTTTTTTCCCTGAAAAATGACTCAAATGAGTGGGAAAATGCATGGGCATGGTAAATTGGACCAAATTTTGCTCAGAAATGTGACAAAAAGCACTTTTCAATTTTTGACCCAAATCAGAAAAACACGTAGCCCCGCGGTATGTCATTTTGGTGAAAATTTTGACCATTCATGAAAACTTGTTTTTTTCCATGAAAAATGACTCAAATGAGTGGGAAAATGCATGGGCATGGTAAATTGGGACAAATTTTGCTCAGAAATGTGTCAAAAGGCACTTTTCAATTTTTGACCCAAATCAGAAAAAAACGTAGACCCGCGGTATGTCATTTTGGCAAAAATTTTGACCATTCATGAAACCTTGTTTTTTCCATGAAAAATGACTCAAATGAGTGGGAAAATGCATGGGCATGGTAAATGGGACAAAATTTTGCTCAGAAATGTGAAAAAAAGCACTTTTCAATTTTTGACCCAAATCAGAAAAAAACGTAGACCCCGCGGTATGTCATTTTGGTTAAAATTTTGACCATTCATGAAACCTTGTTTTTTTCATGAAAAATGACTCAAATGAGTGGGAAAATGCATGGGCATGGTAAATTGGACCAAATTTTGCTCAGAAATGTGAAAAAAAGCACTTTTAAATTTTTGACACAAATCAGAAAAAAACGTAGACCCGCGGTATGTCATTTTGGCAAAAATTTTGACCATTCATGATAACTTGTTTTTTTCATGAAAAATGACTTAAATGAGTGGGAAAATGCATGGGCATGGTAAATTGGACCAAATTTTGCTCAGAAATGTGAAAAAAGCACTTTTCAATTTTTGACCCAAATCAGAAAAAAACGTAGACCTGCGGTATGTCATTTTGGTGAAAATTTTGACCATTCATGAAACCTTGTTTTTTCCATGAAAAATTACTAGAATGAGTGGGAAAATGCATGGGCATGGTAAATTGGACCAAATTTTGCTCAGAAATGTGAAAAAAAGCACTTTTAAATTTTTGACACAAATCAGAAAAAAACGTAGACCCGCGGTATGTCATTTTGGCAAAAATTTTGACCATTCATGAAACATTGTTTTTTCCATGAAAAATTACTTAAACGAGTGGGAAAATGCACGGGCATGGTAAATTGGGACAAATTTTGCTCAGAAATGTGTCAAAAGGCACTTTTCAATTTTTGACCCAAATCAGAAAAAAACGTAGACCCGCGGTATGTCATTTTGGGGAAAATTTTGACCATTCATGAAACCTTGTTTTTTCCATGAAAAATGACTCAAACGAGTGGGAAAATGCATGATCATGGAAAATTGGACCAAATTTTGCTCAGAAATGTGAAAAAAGCACTTTTCAATTTTTGACCCAAATCAGAAAAAAACGTAGACCCCGCGGTATGTCATTTTGGTGAAAATTTTGACCATTCATGAAACCTTGTTTTTTCCATGAAAAATGACTCAAATGAGTGGGAAAATGCATGGGCATGGTAAATTGGGACAAATTTTGCTCAGAAATGTGTCAAAAGGCACTTTTCAATTTTTGACCCAAATCAGAAAAAAACGTAGACCCGCGGTATGTCATTTTGGTGAAAATTTTGACCATTCATGAAAACTTGTTTTTTCCATGAAAAATGACTCAAATGAGTTGGAAAATGCATGGGCATGGTAAATTGGACCAAATTTTGCTCAGAAATGTGAAAAAAGCACTTTTCAATTTTTGACCCAAATCAGAAAAACACGTAGACCCGCGGTATGTCATTTTGGTGAAAATTTTGACCATTCATGAAACCTTGTTTTTTCCATGAAAAATGACTCAAATGAGTGGGAAAATGCATGGGCATGGTAAATTGGGACAAATTTTGCTCAGAAATGTGACAAAAAGCACTTTTCAATTTTTGACCCAAATCAGAAAAACACGTAGACCCGCGGTATGTCATTTTGGTGAAAATTTTGACCATTCATAAAACCTTGTTTTTTTCCATGAAAAATGACTGAAATGAGTGGGAAAATGCATGGGCATGGAAAATTGGACCAAATTTTGCTCAGAAATGTGAAAAAAGCACTTTTCAATTTTTGACCCAAATCAGAAAAAAACGTAGACCCGCGGTATGTCATTTTGGTGAAAATTTTCACCATTCATGAAACATTGTTTTTTCCATGAAAAATTACTTAAACAAGTGGGAAAATGCACGGGCATGGTAAATTGGGACAAATTTTGCTCAGAAATGTGAAAAAAAAAGCACTTTTCAATTTTTGACCCAAATCAGAAAAAAACGTAGACCCGCGGTATGTCATTTTGGTGAAAATTTTGACCATTCATGAAACCTTGTTTTTTCCATGAAAAATGACTCAAATGAGTGGGAAAATGCATGGGCATGGTAAATTGGGACAAATTTTGCTCAGAAATGTGTCAAAAGGCACTTTTCAATTTTTGACCCAAATCAGAAAAAACGTAGACCCGCGGTATGTCATTTTGGTGAAAATTTTGACCATTCATGAAAACTTGTTTTTTCATGAAAAATGACTCAAATTAGTTGGAAAATGCATGGGCATGGTAAATTGGACCAAATTTTGCTCAGAAATGTGACAAAAAGCACTTTTCAAGTTTTGACCCAAATCAGAAAAACACGTAGACCCGCGGTATGTCATTTTGGTGAAAATTTTGACCATTCATGAAACCTTGTTTTTTCCATGAAAAATGACTCAAATGAGTGGGAAAATGCAAGGGCATGGTAAATTGGACCAAATTTTGCTCAGAAATGTGAAAAAAGCACTTTTCAATTTTTGACCCAAATCAGAAAAAAACGTAGACCCGCGGTATGTCATTTTGGCAAAAATTTTGACCATTCATGAAACCTTGTTTTTTCCATGAAAAATGACTCAAATGAGTGGGAAAATGCATGGGCATGGTAAATTGGACCAAATTTTGCTCAGAAATGTGAAAAAAAAGCACTTTTCAATTTTTGACACAAATCAGAAAAAAACGTAGACCCGCGGTATGTCATTTTGGTGAAAATTTTGACCATTCATGAAACCTTGTTTTTTCCATGAAAAATGACTCAAATGAGTGGGAAAATGCATTGGCATGGTAAATTGGGACGAATTTTGCTCAGAAATGTGACAAAAGGCACTTTTCAATTTTTGACCCAAATCAGAAAAACACGTAGACCCGCGGTATGTCATTTTGGTGAAAATTTTGACCATTCATGAAAACTTGTTTTTTCCATGAAAAATGACTCAAATGAGTGGGAAAATGCATGGGCATAGTAATTTGGACCAAATTTTGCTCAGAAATGTGACAAAAGGCACTTTTCAATTTTTGACCCAAATCAGAAAAAAACGTAGACCCGCGGTATGTCATTTTGGTGAAAATTTTGACCATTCATGAAACCTTGTTTTTTCCATGAAAAATGACTCAAATGAGTGGGAAAATGCATTGGCATGGTAAATTGGGACGAATTTTGCTCAGAAATGTGTCAAAAGGCACTTTTCAATTTTTGACCCAAATCAGAAAAAAACTTAGACCCGCGGTATGTCATTTTGGTGAAAATTTTGACCATTCATGAAAACTTGTTTTTTCCATGAAAAATGACTCAAATGAGTGGGAAAATGCATGGGCATAGTAATTTGGACCAAATTTTGCTCAGAAATGTGACAAAAGGCACTTTTCAATTTTTGACCCAAATCAGAAAAAAACGTAGACCCGCGGTATGTCATTTTGGTGAAAATTTTGACCATTCATGAAACCTTGTTTTTTCCATGAAAAATGACTCAAATGAGTGGGAAAATGCATGGGCATGGTAAATTGGACCAAATTTTGCTCAGAAATGTGAAAAAAAGCACTTTTCAATTTTTGACCCAAATCAGAAAAAAACGTAGACCCCGCGGTATGTCATTTTGGTGAAAATTTTGACCATTCATAAAACCTTGTTTTTTTCCATGAAAAATGACTCAAATGAGTGGGAAAATGCATGGGCATGGTAAATTGGACCAAATTTTGCTCAGAAATGTGAAAAAAGCACTTTTCAATTTTTGACCCAAATCAGAAAAAAACGTAGACCCCGCGGTATGTCATTTTGGTTAAAATTTTGACCATTCATAAAACCTTGTTTTTTTCCATGAAAAATGACTCAAATGAGTGGGAAAATGCATGGGCATGGTAAATTGGACCAAATTTTGCTCAGAAATGTGAAAAAAAAGCACTTTTAAATATTTGACACAAATCAGAAAAAAACGTAGACCCGCGGTATGTCATTTTGGTGAAAATTTTGACCATTCATGAAACCTTGTTTTTTCATGAAAAATGACTCAAATGAGTGGGAAAATGCATGGGCATGGTAAATTGGACCGAAGTTTGCTCAGAAATGTGACAAAAAGCACTTTTCAATTTTTGACCCAAATTAGAAAAAAACGTAGACCCCGCGGTATGTCATTTTGGTGAAAATTTTGACCATTCATGAAAACTTGTTTTTTCCATGAAAAATGACTCAAATGAGTGGGAAAATGCATGGGCATGGTAAATTGGGACAAATTTTGCTCAGAAATGTGACAAAAGCACTTTTAAATTTTTGACCTGTAGGGTAATTTACCACAGCATGACTTAGATAAAACTCAGATGTGAGAAATCTCAGAACATGAAATGATGACCAATGAGTCAGAGCTTAGAATTTAAAATATATTAAAGTTTACTTGAAAAATTGTTTCAGCATTACAGATATAAAAGTTAAAATTAATAGATATATATTAAAAAAGAGTAAAAGTACATCAACAAGTCAACACATAGTGTAATAAAATCTCGATAGATCAACACATTCACAACCCAGAGAGAAAGAGAGAGAGAGAGAGAGAGAGAAAGAGAGAGAGAGAAAGAAAGAGAAAGAAACTAAAGCCAGTCGAGGGCCAGAGAGAACTCCTCAGACTTCATCCAAGCAGTTATACATTTATGCAAATGACGTGATTGAACAGAACTTATCAATATGATTACGTCAGCAAAGTCCAGTTAACAGCATGTTGTCCAGTTTTAATGACGTGATCCGCTCCAGCCTGTCTGTTCTTATCATGATGTTGTTCAGCGCTGTGTCCTTCATGAAAACAGCAGACAGTCCTTAAGTGTCCTAAAGTCTGTGAGAAGATGAAACGGAGGAAAAGAGTGGATGGAAAGATCTTCTGGCCTGTGTGTGACTTTACGTCGTGTAGAACAGGCAAGCGCTGGCTATCTGAGGAGAGGTTCCCAGCACTTCACTCAGATAGCTTGTTGTCTCCTAGTTCATATGCACTGGTCCCAGAACAGCAGAACAGAAGTGAAGCTTCTCTGCCCCTCAGGGTCACGTTCTCCTCACAGCTCTCATTGTTGATGAAAACACCTTCCTGATTCCTGAAAAAGTAAAAACAACCTCCAAAGCCTTGTGTCATTGTGACATTTAAGAATAAGAGTGTGAAGGTGTGGTTATCTCCAATCACACCCTTCACTCCCCCCTTCTAGACCAAATGGAATCATCCAAGATTCCATGATGGTCTACATAACGCCTAAGAAGCCCCGGGAGTAATGACAAGTGTCCGCATACAGAGTATGAGAACAAGTGTTTCTTCATCTCAGCTGTGGACATGCTGGGGCCTATTGCACACCAGTCCCCACGCCGGACTCTCCCTGCCTCGTTATGCCCACCATGGATCTGAGAAGATTCATAAACAAATGTTTACTACATTAACTTTCTCTTTTTTTTCAGAATTACAACATAAAATTATAAAAGTGTTAAAATCAAGTCAATGTTTTTCAACATTGTCACTGTTTTTGCTCTAGACTATAGAATACATAGTCTCAACATTTATTTATCAAATACCTTCTTATTTTCTTTTAACCTTTCACATTGTCTAATTTAACCATCAACCATAATATATTTTTTATACATTAATTAGACATTTTCTTACACTACAAGATGCTGAGAAGCTGATCTACACCTTTGTTTTGATTAGACTATTGTAAAGCATTATTCTCTGGATTACCAGAATCTTCAATTTACAAATAACATATTGCTCAGAATGCTGCAGCTACAGTTCTAACTCACACCCAAAAAAGAGAGAAGATTATTTAGATTGGATTTTAATATTTATTTAGTGTAAAAAGTGTAAAAATCTCTTAATGGCTTAGCAGCTAAGTATATATCAGGACTCCTGACAGATCGACAATTCCAGCTCATTTGTTGAGAACATTTAACGTTGCCTTTTGTATTTATGCACCAAAGATTTGTAACTCTCTATCAGTTTATATCCATCAGGGATCACCTAGTTCTTCCTTTGAAGCACATCTAAAACTTATTTGTGCACTTCAGATTAATCTTAGTTTTATTTATTTTAAAATAGTTTGTTATGTGCCAAAATTCTTAATGCCAATCTGTGGACAAACAATCCTCAACTTTACATACCTTAAAGCATTGTTCAGAATATTTAGTCTGATTAGTGCTGTTATTTGAGGGCGAACACACAAAGAGCATAAAACACCCCTTTTTTATTTTAGTTATTAAGTAGAGAGTTCAGTTCCTCCAAAAACTCTGATGAGTATGATGCAGTCAGTGCATTTCCTCTAAATACTATGTAAACTTATTTTCCTTCTGTTAACCTGAGTCTAAAAACATTTGGCTGATGTTAGAATTTAAATGTGTGTGGAGTTGTGTCCACAAGCTGTTGTAGGGATGGTCCACCTAAGTTTCGGCTAACTAGTTCCTATGACAGTGATTTTGAAGCTATGAGCTGCAGTGGTCCTGTTAGAAGTCATTGGCCTAATATTTATTTTTCTTGTTCAGTTCCAATATATATATATATATATATATATATATATATATATATATATATATATATATATATATATATATATATATATATATATATTAAATTAATTTAGCCTTAATATTAATGCACATTTAAGAGAAATATTTCTCTCTTATCGTATTTTTATTAAAGTTTTTAGAGCAAACAAAGCTCTTTTTGTAGTTGATAGTCTACATTGATGTATTAATAAGATTTTAAATGGTTGATTTTTATTTAAGCCAGCATGCTTGGTTACTTTAGCTAGTTACAACTACATCTAAGTTTATATATATTAATTTTGTCAAAAGCCAGTAAACAACTTCCCTTACATAAGCCTTAATGGAGATGATTGTTATTAAAAAAAATGTTTTATACAAATCATAGTCATTAGGCAACATAAATTACATAATGTAAACCTAAAAAAACTTTTCAGTGAAAATTGAGGACCAGTGTGCGATAGGCCTCTAATGTATTAATCTGCCCAGCAACCATGTTTGGCTACTATTTACAATTAATTTTTATATATATATATATATATATATATATATATATATATATATATATATATATATATATATATATATATATATATACTTTTTTTTCTTAAAAAGAAAGATAAAACAGTCATAATTTGAGTCACCACCAGATTTAAAGTTTAACCAAACATTTTCTACATGAGGCATAAACATCAAAAATGAAATAAAATCACTCCTTTTAATGAAAAAAAAAAGGTAAACAGGCATAAAAATAAAAAATAAAAAATCTGGTCTCACGTCTCCGTTACAGGCTCAGGCTGAGGGGTGGATCCACTGGGCTGATTGGCTGATGGGGGTGGGAGGTGTTGATGGTTGAGCAGGTGCTGTCTGAAGCGGTCAGTTCTTCCAGATCTGAAACCAGTTTCCTGGACCAGTGCTGTAACATTTCAATCAGAGCAGGTCCGGTGAAGACGCAGTCCAGCCATCGACCGACAAATGGACCAAACACAGTCTCTCATCTGAGACTCTCCTCATGAAGTGCTCTGGTTCAGATGATGTTCACAGTACTGTTGCAGAGGACCCTGTCTCTGAGGGTCAAAACTCCTGTGATGAGCACCACCCCCGCCTTCTCAAACACCCAGAAAACAGCACTGAGCAACATTCAGTCAAAAGAGAAAAATCCCTCCAAAAAAAAAAAAAAAAAACTCAAAAGAAAAAAAAATAATAAAAAGGAAATCCTGAAAGGAATTCTATAATATGGTTAAAATTGTTTAGCCTCATGAAATAACAAACAAAAATTATTTCCAGCCAAATGATGCTTGATATTCCTAAACTGTATAAACATTGTCATTATATTGTTGTGCTCTGATGGGGACTCAAAATATAGCCAAGAATATGCAAGCAAGTTCTTCATTGCCAGAATGCAAGCAAGTTCTTCATTGCGAGAAATAGAAAACATATGGAAAGCAAAACAGAAAGCTCTGTTTTTTTTAAAGACATCTGATGTCTCCTTGTTTAAAAGTCAGAAAGAGAGACCCAATTCACTGCAGCTCTTAATAGATCCAATACTAAGTTTGTCAAATTACACCTGTCCAAAGAAAGTAAGGTCTTTCCTTACTGGTTTCTAAAATCTACTATCCTCATTAAGAGAATCAAAAGACCAGCATAGACTGAGATGCACGAGAACCACTAGAGAAATTAGATATGTGTATTCTTTAAATCTCATTCAGCTGAGACTAAGCTGAAATCAGTCTCAATAAGAAAAGAATAAGAATAGAAAAGGCCTAAACCACATGAAGACAGAAGCTGTGTTCAGAATGGCTCACTCATTAACTCTTTCACTATGTAGCATTTTCTATTTACTAAACGAATTATGGAACAACCAAACAATAAACCATGTTTGTCCTGCTCTGAGGACGTCTGATACAACAGCACTGCATTGCATTATAGTATATTTTGAAATTTCTAAATGTTGTGATGCATTAGGTTGTTTCATAGTGAACTATATAGGGAATATAATGTACTGCTGGGGTTTTAAACAGTACTGCAAAAATGGTTTACACACTGCAACAATTGCACAAATAGTGCAACAAGTGCACTATTTCTGGAATAGGGAGCGATTCTGACACAGCCACACACACATTATATTCATCATTAGATTAGCTTATAGAATATCAGAGTTAGACAAATGTTAGAAACATACCCACTTACACACACACACACACACCCCAAATGTGATAGAAGATAGCAGAGAAGAGATGTTTTGTCTATCTCGCTCACTGCTTCATTCAACACACGCAGAAACACACACACACACACACTGTCTCAAAAGCCTGGAATCCTCATCTCTTTACCTGTTTCAATCAGGGATGACTTTCACAATGTGGACATTTGTACTCATCACTACTACTCAAACATGAAGCTGTCTCACATATTCACTAAACTGTCATCCTCAGAATTCTACAGCATTCTCCATAAAGATAATGAAACATGTTACATTGAACAGTTCCAGCATGGCTCAATATTCTGCCCTACTTTAATATATGTATATTGCGTTTATATGCTAACGATTCCAAACTTTTGAACAGCACTACATAAACGCGCGCGCACACACACACACACACACACACACACATTTTCCATTCTAGAACTGCAGGTTCATTACAACATCTCAAGGTATAGCAAGGTTTCATTCATAGTCAACTCTGCTATTGTTTACCTGTTTAACTCTAACAGGCCAGGACTTTTTACATTACACCACTAAATCTTGAGGATTTCTATATAAGAATTACATAAGCTTTCATGTTTGATGAGGGGCATTACTGAAAAGCATAATTGCAATTTTAATAGAACATATAAAAAAAATTTAAGTAAATCTGATAATGTCAAAATATAATGAATAAAATCATAAAATTGGCTTTTCCTGAATAAAAACCAAACAGTTCATGTCCTCCAAAGCTTTAGTTTTGTTATGTTTATCTATTTTTTTTTTATCTATTTGCAAACATGCAAAATTTGGGTTGATTACTGTTACTGATCTGGAATTATTTAGTGAAGTAGAGAGAAAACAACCAGCTTCTCCAAGTAACATGTAGGTGGTACAAAACCCTGTAGCCCATATATGGGACAAGACATGTTAAGGAGTAACAGAGTAAACTTTTTGAACCATTTTGTGCTATTTCTGCCTATCAACTTAGGCACGTCTAAAACCAGAATCAGTGCTGCCAACTTATTTTTATTTCTTTTAATACATGTGTATATTTTAAATAATTCACTAGATCGGTCTAAAAGAAATCTAGTGATGTGGTCCTAAAGTGGGCAAAACTGAGCTGAATTTCCCAAAATATGTGTTTCAAAATTGTGTAAAGAAGTTTAGCCATCATTACAAAAATAAATCTTGCCAAAAATTAAAATTCCATCACCACCTTTAGGATATATAGGATGATAAAATATTAAGATGTATATCATTTTTAAACATTTTATAGAAATTACTGAGGCAACTCACCACCTCCCACAGGTTTCCGGAGAGAAGAAATGGTGTCGGGTCCAAAACTGATTTAAAAATGATTGCAATGTACCTCAGTTCCAGAATTAAACCCACACACACACAGCCTCCATACAGACAGGACACACACAGACTCTCTTGCTCAGATCAACAGGTCTTCTGTAATGCTGAAAACCTTTATACATTAATTTTACCAAATAATCGATAGAACTGGGATTAAAACGACCATAGACACAAAGACCACAACTACCATGACCAAATGAAGAATCCTTTTCTGCAACTGTGTTTACTTTACTTTCCCTTACATAGCCTCACACTACCTCACACTACCTAATCTAATCTATATTTGGCGCCATATATAATATTGGTATATTTCTCTACCTCATCTGATGGTAAGATCTCATCCTCTCCTAATCTGCTGTGGTGGTGCACCACCTTTGAACACTTGGGAGATAAGAATCATGCAAGACGAAAAAACGTCGCGACTACGACAATATTGGTATACACTACTCTTATAGCCAGGTTCTGTGGTCGAGGTACTGCTCCAGGACCCCGAACTATAAGGTACGAGCTCTAAGCTCCGTTTGGACCGGTACTGTTCCAGGACCAAACCACCAACTGCCACACAAACACCTTTTTGTATCTGTATCTAAATGAGGGGTGGGTGCGCGCAGGTGAGAGCGTGTGAACTCGCTGAAATGCGTGTGTCAGTGTGACTTGAGAACACTGACTATAGATCACAGTGAGGTGGATTAAAAATCTTAAACTTATAATTGACTACACCTGTTGCTTTCCATTGAATTAAAAAAAACATCTTTCTCTCAGATAAAGTAAACACAAGCGTGTTTCTGACTAAAATAAAAGCTTTTCAGGAGAGATATAAGTTATGTGTAAATATTTTAAGACAATACCTGACAAAATCTGTTTTAATGACGTTAATAAACATCACTGTGACAGCGCTAGTCACAGTTTCACCACATCACTTATTTAACCAGCATGTACTGATTTCTGCCCCCCAATAATGCTTTCAATAACCTCTAATAGCCTTTAATAGTCTTCAGTAGCCTTTAAAAGACTTACCTGGCGGCCGTGGTGTGTCCACTAAACTCCGTAGTTATAAACATCCTGAGGTTAGCAGCGCGCTAACTGACCTGTTTATAATGTAATCCGAGCAGTGACTCCGTGTCGGCTGTTCTAACCTGCTGCTGTTAGCTGCTTGGGCTGAAAGATGAACTGTATTATCCGGTTAGTGGGGTTAAAACCTTTATTTGTTTACAGAAACAGTAAAAACGGACTGGCTGAGCCCTGTAGCCCGTGGCTGGGCTGTACTGAAGTAGTGACTGAGTGAAGAGAGCGGGGCTTGTGCTGCTGCTGCTGCAGCTCCGACTAGTGGTTGGATGAAGAACTGCAGCTTCATGTAAGTGAGCAGTTTCACCAGCCATCCACACACAGCTCTGATAAACTGCTTGTTTTAATAGTGCACACTGTTGCTACCAAAAAAAGTCACTAGATGGCATTACCATATATATCTTAATAAATAATAATAATAATATTTATAATATTTATAATAATAATAATAAATATATTATTAAAATTTTATGAGGCATAAAATAATAACAAGAAAAAAATATAGCCGCAAGCGGCAATCATCGGGTTCAAGCACCAACTTGCACAATGGTGCCTACTGGAGCATTGAATGGTGATGTGTAAGAAGGTCTAATATGATTGGAGATGCCCTGTCACATTTAGAAATTATCAAGTTTTTCACCTGTTATTAATGTTGAGCAGAGGCCTTTCAACCTGATCAGTGCTTAAATTCACATGTAAATCTAGTGAACTTTGTAGGATATTCATTAAGTGAGTTAGAACTAGTCAAAAGGTGTCTACGTGTTATTGGTATTGATCAGGTGGCTTCAACCAGAATGTTCACAAAGTGGTATTCAGATTGACCTTTGAACCTTTGCAGAACAAGCTGAAATGTTTGACCAAACAAGTTTAAATTAACACAAAGGAGTGAATGTTCTGATATGACATGCAATTACGAAGTTATTATAAATCTAGTTCTGAATTAAATGGCGCTTCATCAAGCACCAACTAGCACAATGGTGCCTACTAGAGCATAGGATGGTGATGTGTAAGAAGGTCTAACACAATTGGAGACATTCTGTCACATTTAGAAATGATCAAAAGTCTTTCACCTGTTATTAATGTTGAGAAGAGGCACAAAGGAGTGAATGTTCTGATATGACATGTAATGTCAAGTTATTCTTAATCTAGTTCTGTATTAAATGGCGCTTCATCAGAGTGATATTGTACAGAGGTCTTTAACATTGTGAGATTACAGCAAATACTGCAGAGTTACAGCAATTTAGGTTAGAAATTCCAAGGACGCACAGATTGCTTGATGCCTGGAGAGTATTGTATGTGAAATTTTCACAAATGTTTTTAATGAACATTTACCTAGAGACTCTACAGTGTGCAGCAAGACTGAAATGGAGGTGATAGGCCAAATATCCAGAGAGTAGTTTCAATATAGCTATTTTCAAACAATTAGCAATTATGAATGAACAAAGCACTTTTTAAACATAGTTGTATTGAGAAATTTGTCAGAGCCACTGTACTAAATATGGCAAAAACAATTAGATGTCAAAATAGTACAGCATGATTGACATATACTCGTTTTTTTGGAACAGCGCCCCCCAGTGGGCGGATTGTTTCAGCACTTTGCAGTGTCTCCACCTGAACATAACTGCCAAATATCATCCAGATTGGGCAACATTCAGCCTGCCAAAATGTCTGCTGAATGCTGATTGGCTGATGGTGTTCAGCCATGTTGATTGATTAAGTTGCCCTTTGAACATCCTTTAGAGCAGGGGTCTCAAAGTAGCGGCCCGCGACGCGGTTTCATACGGCCCCTCACGGGTTAACAAAATAAACATACATCTGGCCCGCAATTCAATTTAATTATTTATGCTTTATTATGTTCGTTTTCATATTTTATCTTAACTTGTATTTTGGTGTGTGTGTGTGTTTTTTTTTTTTTTTTTTGCTTACGCTGCGTTGCCTGCTTTAGTAGTCTTCAGTAGCCTTCAACAGTCTAACCTTGCAGCCGTGGTGTGTCCACTAAACTCCGTAGTTATAAACATCCTGAGGTTAGCAGCGCGCTAACTGACCTGTTTATAATGTAATCCGAGCAGTGCCTCCGTGACGCTGCTCTAAACTGCTGCTGTTAGCTGCTTGGGCTGAAAGATGAACTGTAGAGAGCTGTATTATCCGGTTAGTGGGGTTATTTTATTTCATACACAGAAGAACTTACAAATTTTTAAAAACGCTCCAGACTGGCTCAGCTGAGCCCTGTAGCCCGTGGCTGGGCTGCAGCTCTGACTAAGCAAAGACTGCGGGCTTGTGGTGCTGCAGCTGCAGCTCCGACTAGTGGTTGTATGAGGAACTGCTAAATCTGAGGAAATGCTAAATCTGTCACAGCTCACAATTTTTGATTTTATATTTATTAAGCCTTATTTCAGTATCAAACGTTTTGATCAAAGTTAATATAACTTATAAATGAAAAGGATTTATGTTAATAGAGCAACAAGCAACCATTTTTCCATGCAACTGTAATATTTGATTGAATAAATAGTATATTGAGAGTTATTTAACATTAAGGAGTAATTACATTCATTTTGTATTACATCTGGTTACATTTTCTTATATTTATAAGTTACATCTGGCCCTCAGAGGACAGCCAATATGCCAATGTGGCCCTCGGCAAAAATGAGTTTGAGACCCCTGCTTTAGAGGCTGTATGATAGATTCTGCATGCAAAGTTTCAACTTGCTAGGTTGCACGGTTGCTGAGAAACAGTGCTCCAAATTTACCTCTTGAAGTGAATGGGGCATATATCCGGAAGGACTAATTTGCATATGGCGGCCATATTGTTGACATATTTCAACTTTTTCTTAATGAATATTGAAGCGCATGCTCTCACGAGTGTTTTGATACCAAACATGCCAGGATTGGTCAAAATTCCTAGGACTAGTTTGCAAAAGTAGGTTTTGCATATTATGCAAATTAGCAAAAAATCTATATAGACGGAAGTGCATGGTCCAAATTGGAATGTTGTTGGTATTGACCCAAGGAATCCATCAAAAAAAGAATTTTGAATGTAGGTCTTATGGTTTTTGAGTTATTGAGAAAATTGTGAAAAATGAATTTCCTTGTTTATAGCGCCACCACTTGACCAATCGGTGCCATTTTTGTCGTCCACCGAGATGCACATCTACCTACCAAGTTTCATTTCTCTATGACTTACGGTTTAGGCTGCACAACTGTTTTTTCAGGAGAAAAAGAATAATAATAATAATAAGAAGAAGAAGAAAAATCTTAGCAAAAACAATAGGGTTCTACGCACCTTCGGTGCTTGAACCCTAAAAAACAAGAAAATCGAGAATCGAATCGAATCGTGACCCTCAAATCGAAAATGAAATCGAATCGAGGATTTAGAGAATCGTGACACCCCTAGATATTACTTAATTAAATGTAACCTACCTTACACAGCAGTTGGTCATGACAGTATAGAAGGTCCATAAATTTCAGGCCCAAAGCAGCATAATTTTTTTTTTTTTTTTTAATCACAACCGGGCGGAAACACCAAAAGCTGTAGAGTAATTTACCACAGCATGACTTAGATAAAACTCGGATGTGAGAAATCTCAGAACATGAAATGATGACCAATGAGTCAGAGCTTAGAATTAAAAATATATTAAAGTTTACTTGAAAAATAGTTTCAGCATTACAGATATATAAAATGAACAAAAATTAATAGATGTATATTAGAAAAGAGTAAAAGTACATCAATGAGTCAACACAGTGTAATAAAATCTCGATAGATCAACACATTCACAACCCAGAGAGAGAGAGAGAGAGAAAGAGAGAGAGAAAGAAAGAAAGAAAGAAAGAAAGAAAGAGAGAGAAAGAAACTAAAGCCAGTCGAGGGCCAGAGAGAACTCCTCAGACTTCATCCAAGCAGTTATACATTTATGCAAATGACGTGATTGAACAGAACTTATCAATATGATTACGTCAGCAGAGTCCAGTTAACAGCATGTTGTCCAGTTTTAATGACGTGATCCGCTCCAGCCTGTCTGAGCAACAAGTTCTTATCATGATGTTGTTCAGCGCTGTGTCCTTCATGAAAACAGCAGACAGTCCTTAAGTGTCCTAAAGTCTGTGAGAAGATGAAACGGAGGAAAAGAGTGGATGGAAAGATCTTCTGGCCTGTGTGCGAATTTACGCCGTGTGTGATGGAAGGTGTTTATTGAAATGATTCATAATCAATGACGTGTGATGATTCATAAACAATGACGACTATTAATGATATTACTTTTTGTTCCATGCGATGATAATGTGTACTCAGGAGCATATCTAAGATGCTGAGTGAGAGTTTTTCTATCTGGGGAAAGCAGTGTGTGTCTATGTATGTGTGCACGTCACGGATTGTTCTGTCTACAATTCTGGCGCCAGGGTCATTTTTCCTTCTGCTTGCGGTGTTTTGAGAACCAGTCTGATATGCTCACTAAGGGATTATGTCATACCACCTGTCAGAAGAAGTTGACGTGTCACAATGGTGGCACTGTGCCCATAATTGGGAAGTAAGGGATGGGAGGATCTAAAAGGTATAAAGAGAGCATGGCACTCTTGCAAGGCAGGAGTTCACTCTGTATTCATTACGTGTGGCTTCTCAATAAATCTTGTTACTCATTCTGATCAAGACTCAGAGACTCTGAATATTTCTTTCTTCCTGTCATTATTTTCCACCACAATTTGGCGTCACGGAACAGGATGAGCATGGTCTTGCGGCGGAGGGGGAGAGACTAAGCACCTGCCGAGGACGCTCTCCAGCAAAACAGCTGGGCCCCAGAAGCAAGGGAAAATTCCACAGAATAAGGACGAAGTACCGCGGGGGCAGGTGCGGCCTCTCACCCCTCATTCGCAAATCCAGGCCTCATCAACAAACATTGGTGGTGAGTGACAGGTTAACTAATTTACTCATTAAGGAAATTTTAAATGTAAACAATTGTTCTTAAATTAATTTACTCCCCTCCATCCTTCCTTCAGCACTCCGCCCTGGACAGTGTATAGTTACATGACGGTGTACAAGACTAGCCTGGTCGTGAGGCCTTTATTGATGTATGTAAATATATCTTTAAAGTAAAGAGAAGACTAGCCTGGTCGTGAGGCCTCTATTGATAGACGTGTCATTAGAGTATAGGTCCCGGGACCGTGGGGAGGAGTGCATAAATAATACTAATAGTACAGGGTACTGATTGTGTATTAAGCAGGGATAGAAGAAGGAAGGTGAGACGTGATTATTGGGGCTAAATTACTCTGAGTCATTAAAATCGAATGAGAGAACAAAATGGGATCCCAAGTAACTAAAGAATTGAAACTTAATCCAAAAATTCATGATGCAGCTCTTTTCAATCAAATGAGCCAAGACTATATGTGTGTGTGTGTGTGTGTTTATGTAGTGTTGTTCAAAGGTTTGGAATCATTAGCATATAAACCCAATATACATATATTAAAGTAGGGCAGAATATTGAGCCATGCTGGAACTGTTCAATGTAACATGTTTCATTATCTTTATGGAGAATGCTGTAGAATTCTGAGGATGACAGTTTAGTGAATATGTGAGACAGCTTCATGTTTGAGTAGTAGTGATGAGTTATGTACAAATGTCCACATTGTGAAAGTCATCCCTGATTGAAACAGAAAAGAGATGAGGATTCCAGGCTTTTGATACAATGTGTGTGTGTGTGTTTCTGCGTGTGTTGAATAAAGCAGTGAGAGAGATAGACAAAACATCTCTTTTCTGCTATCTTCTATCACATTTGGTGTGCGTGTGCGTGTGTGTGTCTGTGTGTGTGTAAGTGTGTATGTTTCTAACATTTGTCTAACTCTGATATTCTATAAGCTAATCTAATGATGAATATAATGTGTGTGTGGCTGTGTCAGAATCGCTCCCTATTCCAGAAATAGTGCACTTGTTGCACTATTTGTGCAATTGTTGCAGTGTGTAAACCATTTTTGCAGTACTGTTTAAAACCCCAGCAGTACATTCTGTTCCCTATATAGTTCACTATGGAAAACCTAATGCATCACAAAAATTTAGAAATTTCAAAATATACTATAATGCAATGCAGTGCTGTTGTATTAGACGTCCTCAGAGCAGGACAAACATGGTTTATTGTTTGGTTGTTCCATAATTCGTTTAGTAAATAGAAAATGCTACATAGTGAAAGAGTTAATGAGTGAGCCATTCTGAACACAGCTTCTGTCTTCATGTGGTTTAGGCCTTTTCTATTATTATTCTTTTCTTATTGAGACTGATTTCAGCTCAGTCTCAGCTGAATGAGATTTAAAGAATACACATATCTAATTTCTCTAGTGGTTCTCATGTATCTCAGTCTATGCTGATCTTTTGATTCTCTTAATGAGGATAGTAGATTTTAGAAACCAGTAAGAAAAGACCTTACTTTCTTTGGACAGGTTTAATTTGACAAACTTAATATTGTATCTATTACGAGCTGCAGTGAATTGGGTCTCTCTTTCAGACTCTTAAACAAGGAGACATCAGATGTCTTTAAATAAAACAAAGCTATCTGTTTTGCTTTCCATATGTTTTCTATTTCTGGCAATGAAGAACTTGCTTGCATATTCTTAGCTATATTTTGAGTCCCCATCAGAGCACAACAATACAATGTTAATGTTTATACAGTTTAGAAATATCAAGCATTGTTTGGCTGGAAATAATTTTTGTTTTAGTTATTTCATGAGGCTAAACAATTTTTAACCATATTATAGAATTCCTTTCAGGATTTCTTTTTTATTATTATTTTTTTTTTCTTTTAAGGTTTTTTTTTGGAGGGATTTTTCTCTTTTGACTGAATGTTGCTCAGTGCTGTTTTCTGGGTGTTTGAGAAGGCGGGGGTGGTGCTCATCACAGGAGTTTTGACCCTCAGAGACAGGGTCCTCTGCAACAGTACTGTGAACATCATCTGAACCAGAGCACTTCATGAGGAGAGTCTCAGATGAGAGACTGTGTTTGGTCCAGCTGTCGGTCGATGGCTGGACTGCGTCTTTACCGGACCTGTTGTGATTCAAATGTTACAGCACTGGTCCAGGAAACTGGTTTCAGATCTGGAAGAACTGAGCGATCAGAGACCGCTTCAGACAGCACCTGCTCAACCATCAACACCACCCACCCCCATCAGCCAATCAGCCCAGTGGATCCACACCTCAGCCTGAGCCAGCAACAGAGACGTGAGACCAGATTTTTTTTATTTTTATTTTTATGCCTGTTTCTTTTTTATTAAAAGGAGTGATTTTATTTCATTTTTGATGTTTATGCCTCATGTAGAAAATGTTTGGTTAAACTTTAAATCTGGTGGTGACTCAAATTATGACTGTTTTACCTTTCTTTTTAAGGAAAAACGGGAGGTTTTAGCTATTTTTGTTTCTCTTTTAAATAGTGTTAATAATAATAATAATAATATCTAGTTCAGGAAAAAAATCTTTAATTTCATTGTAAACAGTAGCCAAGCATGGTTGCTGGGCAGATTAATACATTAGAGGCCTATCACTTATTGGCCCTCAATTTTTTTTTACTGAAAAGTTCTTTTAGGTTTATATTACGTAATTTATGTTGTCTAATGACTATGATTTGTATAAAACATTTTTAACAACAATCATCTCCGCTAAGGCTTATGTAAGGGAAGTTGGTTACTGGCTTTTGACAAAATTAATACATATAAGCTTAAGGATGTAGCTGTAACTAGCTAACGTAACCAAGCATGCTTGCTTAAATAAAAATCAACCATTTAAAATCTTATTAATACATCAATGTAGACTATCAACTACAAAAGAGTTTTGTTTGCTCCAAAAGTAAAAAAAAAAAAAAAAAATATATATATATATATATATATATATATATATATATATATATATATATATATATATATATATAGGGTAAGATAGAAATCTTTCTCTTATATGTGCATTAATATTAATGCTAAATTAATTCTATATATATATATATATATATAATAACTAGCTTGCTAAACCACCAGCTAACAGTCTTGCAACTATGCCAAACAAGTGAAACTTAAATATGTTTTTATTTTTGCAATTAATTTACAGGTAGCACAGTTCGCAAAAATATATATTGGAACTGAACAAGGAAAATAAATATTAGGCCAATGACTTCTAACAGGACCACTGCAGCTCATAGCTTCAAAATCACTGTCATAGGAACTAGTTAGTCTAAACTTAGGTGGACCATCCCTACAACAGCTTGTGGACACAACTCCACACACATTAAAATTCTAACATCAGCCAAATGTTTTTAGACTCAGGTTAACAGATGGAAAATAAGTTTACAAAGGATATAGAGGAAATGCACTGACTGCATCATACTCATCAGAGTTTTGAAGGAACTGAACTCTCTACTTAATAACTAAAATAAAAAGGGGGTGTTTTATGCTCCTTGTATGTTCGCCCTCAAATAACAGCACCAATAAGAATAAATATTATGAGCAATGCTTTAAGGATTTCTGAGTATATGTAAAGTTGAGGATTGTGGGTCTATAGATTGGCATTAAGAATGTTGGGCACATAACAAACTATTTTAAAATAAATACAACTAAGATTAATCTGAAGTGCACAAATAAGTTTTAGATGTGCTTCAAAGGAAGAACTGGGTGATCCCTGATGGATATAAACTGATAGAGAGTTACAAATCTTTGGTGCATAAATACAAAAGGCAACGTTAAATGTTCTCAACAAATGAGCTGGAATTGTCGATCTGTCAGGAGTCCTGATATATACTTAGCTGCTAAGCCATTAAGAGATTTTTACACTTTTCACACTAAATGAATATTAAAATCCAATCTAAATAATCTTCTCTCTTTTTTTGTGTGAGTTAGAACTGTAGCTGCAGCATTTTGACCAAGATGTTATTTGTAAATTGAAGATTCTGGTAATCCAGAGAATAATGCATTACAATAGTCTAATCAAAACAAAGCTCAGCATCTAGTGTAAGAAAGTGTCTAATTAATGTATAAAAAATATACATTATTATGGTTGATGGTTAAAAATTTAGACAATGTGAAGGTATTTGATGAATAAATGTTGAGACTATGTATTCCATAGTCTAGAGCAAAAACAATGACAATGTTGGGAAAAAATTACTTGATTTTAACACTTTTATAACTTTATGTTGTAATTCTGAAAAAAAAAAAAAAAAAGAGAGAAAGTTAATGTAGTAAACATTTGTTTATGAATCTTCTCAGATCCATGGTGGGCATAACGAGGCAGGGAGAGTCCGGCGTGGGGACTGGTGTGCAATAGGCCCCAGCATGTCCACAGCTGAGATGAAGAAACACTTGTTCTCATACTCTGTATGCGGACACTTGTCATTACTCCCGGGGCTTCTTAGGCGTTATGTAGACCATCATGGAATCTTGGATGATTCCATTTGGTCTAGAAGGGGGGAGTGAAGGGTGTGATTGGAGATAACCACACCTTCACACTCTTATTCTTAAATGTCACAATGACACAAGGCTTTGGAGGTTGTTTTTACTTTTTCAGGAATCAGGAAGGTCAGAGTGTTTTCATCAACAATGAGAGCTGTGAGGAGAACGTGACCCTGAGGGGCAGAGAAGCTTCACTTCTGTTCTGCTGTTCTGGGACCAGTGCATATGAACTAGGAGACAACAAGCTATCTGAGTGAAGTGCTGGGAACCTCTCCTCAGACAGCCAGCGCTTGCCTGTTCTACACGACGTAAAGTCACACACAGGCCAGAAGATCTTTCCATCCACTCTTTTCCTCCGTTTCATCTTCTCACAGACTTTAGGACACTTAAGGACTGTCTGCTGTTTTCATGAAGGACACAGCGCTGAACAACATCATGATAAGAACAGACAGGCTGGAGCGGATCACGTCATTAAAACTGGACAACATGCTGTTAACTGGACTTTGCTGACGTAATCATATTGATAAGTTCTGTTCAATCACGTCATTTGCATAAATGTATAACTGCTTGGATGAAGTCTGAGGAGTTCTCTCTGGCCCTCGACTGGCTTTAGTTTCTTTCTCTTTCTTTCTCTCTCTCTCTTTCTCTCTCTCTCTCTCTCTCTCTTTCTCTCTGGGTTGTGAATGTGTTGATCTATCGAGATTTTATTACACTATGTGTTGACTTGTTGATGTACTTTTACTCTTTTTTAATATATATCTATTAATTTTAACTTTTATATCTGTAATGCTGAAACAATTTTTCAAGTAAACTTTAATATATTTTAAATTCTAAGCTCTGACTCATTGGTCATCATTTCATGTTCTGAGATTTCTCACATCTGAGTTTTATCTAAGTCATGCTGTGGTAAATTACCCTACAGGTCAAAAATTTAAAAGTGCTTTTGTCACATTTCTGAGCAAAATTTGTCCCAATTTACCATGCCCATGCATTTTCCCACTCATTTGAGTCATTTTTCATGGAAAAAACAAGTTTTCATGAATGGTCAAAATTTTCACCAAAATGACATACCGCGGGGTCTACGTTTTTTTCTGATTTGTGTCAAAAATTGAAAAGTGCTTTTTTTCACATTTCTGAGCAAAATTTGGTCCAATTTACCATGCCCATGCATTTTCCCACTCATTTGAGTCATTTTTCATGAAAAAACAAGGTTTCATGAATGGTCAAAATTTTCACCAAAATGACATACCGCGGGTCTACGTTTTTTTCTGATTTGGGTCAAAAATTGAAAAGTGCTTTTTTCACATTTCTGAGCAAAATTTGGTCCAATTTACCATGCCCATGCATTTTCCCACTCATTTGAGTCATTTTTCATGGAAAAAAACAAGGTTTTATGAATGGTCAAAATTTTCACCAAAATGACATACCGCGGGGTCTACGTTTTTTTCTGATTTGGGTCAAAAATTGAAAAGTGCTTTTTTTCACATTTCTGAGCAAAATTTGGTCCAATTTACCATGCCCATGCATTTTCCCACTCATTTGAGTCATTTTTCATGGAAAAAACAAGGTTTCATGAATGGTCAAAATTTTCACCAAAATGACATACCGTGGGTCTACGTTTTTTTCTGATTTGGGTCAAAAATTGAAAAGTGCCTTTTGACACATTTCTGAGCAAAATTTGTCCCAATTTACCATGCCCGTGCATTTTCCCACTCATTTGAGTCATTTTTCATGGAAAAAACAAGGTTTCATAAATGGTCAAAATTTTCACCAAAATGACATACCGCGGGTCTACGTGTTTTTCTGATTGGGGTCAAAAATTGAAAAGTGCTTTTTTCACATTTCTGAGCAAAATTTGGTCCAATTTACCATGCCCATGCATTTTCCCACTCATTTGAGTCATTTTTCATGAAAAAAACAAGTTTTCATGAATGGTCAAAATTTTCGCCAAAATGACATACCGCGGGTCTAAGTTTTTTTCTGATTTCGGTCAAAAATTGAAAAGTGCCTTTTGACACATTTCTGAGCAAAATTTGTCCCAATTTACCATGCCCATGCATTTTCCCACTCGTTTGAGTCATTGTTCATGGAAAAAACAAGGTTTCATGAATGGTCAAAATTTTCACCAAAATGACATACCGCGGGTCTACGTGTTTTTCTGATTTGGGTCAAACATTGAAAAGTGCCTTTTGTCACATTTCTGAGCAAAATTCGTCCCAATTTACCATGCCAATGCATTTTCCCACTCATTTGAGTCATTTTTCATGGAAAAAACAAGGTTTCATGAATGGTCAAAATTTTCACCAAAATGACATACCGCGGGTCTACGTTTTTTTCTGATTTGGGTCAAAAATTGAAAAGTGCCTTTTGACACATTTCTGAGCAAAATTCGTCCCAATTTACCATGCCCGTGCATTTTCCCACTCATTTGAGTCATTTTTCATGGAAAAAACAAGGTTTCATAAATGGTCAAAATTTTCACCAAAATGACATACCGCAGGTCTACGTTTTTTTCTGATTTGGGTCAAAAATTGAAAAGTGCCTTTTGTCACATTTCTGAGCAAAATTTGGTCCAATTTACCATGCCCATGCATTTTCCCACTCATTTGAGTCATTTTTCATGGAAAAAACAAGGTTTCATGAATGGTCAAAATTTTCACCAAAATGACATACCGCGGGTCTACGTGTTTTTCTGATTGGGGTCAAAAATTGAAAAGTGCTTTTTTCACATTTCTGAGCAAAATTTGGTCCAATTTACCATGCCCATGCATTTTCCCACTCATTTGAGTCATTTTTCATGAAAAAAACAAGTTTTCATGAATGGTCAAAATTTTCGCCAAAATGACATACCGCGGGTCTAAGTTTTTTTCTGATTTCGGTCAAAAATTGAAAAGTGCCTTTTGACACATTTCTGAGCAAAATTTGTCCCAATTTACCATGCCCATGCATTTTCCCACTCGTTTGAGTCATTGTTCATGGAAAAAACAAGGTTTCATGAATGGTCAAAATTTTCACCAAAATGACATACCGCGGGTCTACGTGTTTTTCTGATTTGGGTCAAAAATTGAAAAGTGCCTTTTGTCACATTTCTGAGCAAAATTCGTCCCAATTTACCATGCCAATGCATTTTCCCACTCATTTGAGTCATTTTTCATGGAAAAAACAAGGTTTCATGAATGGTCAAAATTTTAACCAAAATGACATACCGCGGGGTCTACGTTTTTTTCTGATTTGGGTCAAAAATTGAAAAGTGCTTTTTGTCACATTTCTGAGCAAAATTTGGACCAATTTACCATGCCCATGCATTTTCCCACTCATGTGAGTCATTTTTCATGGAAAAAACAAGGTTTCATGAATGGTCAAAATTTTCACCAAAATGACATACCGCGGGTCTACGTTTTTTTCTGATTTGGGTCAAAAATTGAAAAGTGCTTTTTTTCACATTTCTGAGCAAAATTTGTCCCAATTTACCATGCCAATGCATTTTCCCACTCATTTGAGTCATTTTTCATGGAAAAAACAAGGTTTCATGAATGGTCAAAATTTTCACCAAAATGACATACCGCGGGTCTACGTTTTTTTCTGATTTGGGTCAAAAATTGAAAAGTGCTTTTTTTTCACATTTCTGAGCAAAATTTGTCCCAATTTACCATGCCCGTGCATTTTCCCACTCGTTTAAGTCATTTTTCATGGAAAAAACAATGTTTCATGAATGGTCAAAATTTTCACCAGAATCACATACCGCGGGTCTACGTTTTTTTCTGATTTGGGTCAAAAATTGAAAAGTGCTTTTTGTCACATTTCTGAGCAAAATTTGGTCCAATTTACATGCATTTTCCCACTCATTTGAGTCATTTTTCATGGAAAAAACAAGGTTTCATGAATGGTCAAAATTTTCACCAAAATGACATACCGCGGGTCTACGTGTTTTTCTGATTTGGGTCAAAACTTGAAAAGTGCTTTTTGTCACATTTCTGAGCAAAATTTGGTCCAATTTACCATGCCCATGCATTTTCCCACTCATTTGGGTCATTTTTCATGGAAAAAACAAGGTTTCATGAATGGTCAAAATTTTCACCAAAATGACATACCGCGGGTCTACGTGTTTTTCTGATTTGGGTCAAAAATTGAAAAGTGCTTTTTTCACATTTCTGAGCAAAATTTGGTCCAATTTACCATGCCCATGCATTTTCCAACTCATTTGAGTCATTTTTCATGAAAAAACAAGTTTTCATGAATGGTCAAAATTTTCACCAAAATGACATACCGCGGGTCTACGTTTTTTCTGATTTGGGTCAAAAATTGAAAAGTGCCTTTTGACACATTTCTGAGCAAAATTTGTCCCAATTTACCATGCCCATGCATTTTCCCACTCATTTGAGTCATTTTTCATGGAAAAAACAAGGTTTCATGAATGGTGAAAATTTTCACCAAAATGACATACCGCGGGTCTACGTTTTTTTCTGATTTGGGTCAAAAATTGAAAAGTGCTTTTTTCACATTTCTGAGCAAAATTTGGTCCAATTTTCCATGCCCATGCATTTTCCCACTCATTTCAGTCATTTTTCATGGAAAAAAACAAGGTTTTATGAATGGTCAAAATTTTCACCAAAATGACATACCGCGGGTCTACGTGTTTTTCTGATTTGGGTCAAAAATTGAAAAGTGCTTTTTGTCACATTTCTGAGCAAAATTTGGTCCAATTTACCATGCCCATGCATTTTCCCACTCATTTGAGTCATTTTTCATGGAAAAAACAAGGTTTCATGAATGGTCAAAATTTTCACCAAAATGACATACCGCGGGTCTACGTGTTTTTCTGATTTGGGTCAAAAATTGAAAAGTGCTTTTTTCACATTTCTGAGCAAAATTTGGTCCAATTTACCATGCCCATGCATTTTCCAACTCATTTGAGTCATTTTTCATGGAAAAAACAAGTTTTCATGAATGGTCAAAATTTTCACCAAAATGACATACCGCGGGTCTACGTGTTTTTCTGATTTGGGACAAAAATTGAAAAGTGCTTTTTGTCACATTTCTGAGCAAAATTTGGTCCAATTTACCATGCCCATGCATTTTCCCACTCATGTGAGTCATTTTTCATGGAAAAAACAAGGTTTCATGAATGGTCAAAATTTTCACCAAAATGACATACCGCGGGTCTACGTTTTTTTCTGATTTGGGTCAAAAATTGAAAAGTGCTTTTTTTCACATTTCTGAGCAAAATTTGTCCCAATTTACCATGCCAATGCATTTTCCCACTCATTTGAGTCATTTTTCATGGAAAAAACAAGGTTTCATGAATGGTCAAAATTTTCACCAAAATGACATACCGCGGGTCTACGTTTTTTTCTGATTTGGGTCAAAAATTGAAAAGTGCTTTTTTTTCACATTTCTGAGCAAAATTTGTCCCAATTTACCATGCCCGTGCATTTTCCCACTCGTTTAAGTCATTTTTCATGGAAAAAACAATGTTTCATGAATGGTCAAAATTTTCACCAGAATCACATACCGCGGGTCTACGTTTTTTTCTGATTTGGGTCAAAAATTGAAAAGTGCTTTTTGTCACATTTCTGAGCAAAATTTGGTCCAATTTACATGCATTTTCCCACTCATTTGAGTCATTTTTCATGGAAAAAACAAGGTTTCATGAATGGTCAAAATTTTCACCAAAATGACATACCGCGGGTCTACGTGTTTTTCTGATTTGGGTCAAAACTTGAAAAGTGCTTTTTGTCACATTTCTGAGCAAAATTTGGTCCAATTTACCATGCCCATGCATTTTCCCACTCATTTGGGTCATTTTTCATGGAAAAAACAAGGTTTCATGAATGGTCAAAATTTTCACCAAAATGACATACCGCGGGTCTACGTGTTTTTCTGATTTGGGTCAAAAATTGAAAAGTGCTTTTTTCACATTTCTGAGCAAAATTTGGTCCAATTTACCATGCCCATGCATTTTCCAACTCATTTGAGTCATTTTTCATGAAAAAACAAGTTTTCATGAATGGTCAAAATTTTCACCAAAATGACATACCGCGGGTCTACGTTTTTTCTGATTTGGGTCAAAAATTGAAAAGTGCCTTTTGACACATTTCTGAGCAAAATTTGTCCCAATTTACCATGCCCATGCATTTTCCCACTCATTTCAGTCATTTTTCATGGAAAAAAACAAGGTTTTATGAATGGTCAAAATTTTCACCAAAATGACATACCGCGGGTCTACGTGTTTTTCTGATTTGGGTCAAAAATTGAAAAGTGCTTTTTGTCACATTTCTGAGCAAAATTTGGTCCAATTTACCATGCCCATGCATTTTCCCACTCATTTGAGTCATTTTTCATGGAAAAAACAAGGTTTCATGAATGGTCAAAATTTTCACCAAAATGACATACCGCGGGTTTTCATAAATTTGGTCCAATTTTCCATGATCATGCATTTTCCCACTCGTTTGAGTCATTTTTCATGGAAAAAACAAGGTTTCATGAATGGTCAAAATTTTCCCCAAAATGACATACCGCGGGTCTACGTTTTTTTCTGATTTGGGTCAAAAATTGAAAAGTGCCTTTTGACACATTTCTGAGCAAAATTTGTCCCAATTTACCATGCCCGTGCATTTTCCCACTCGTTTAAGTAATTTTTCATGGAAAAAACAATGTTTCATGAATGGTCAAAATTTTCACCAAAATGACATACCGCGGGTCTACGTTTTTTTCTGATTTGTGTCAAAAATTTAAAAGTGCTTTTTTTCACATTTCTGAGCAAAATTTGGTCCAATTTACCATGCCCATGCATTTTCCCACTCATTCTAGTAATTTTTCATGGAAAAAACAAGGTTTCATGAATGGTCAAAATTTTCACCAAAATGACATACCGCAGGTCTACGTTTTTTTCTGATTTGGGTCAAAAATTGAAAAGTGCTTTTTTCACATTTCTGAGCACAATTTGGTCCAATTTACCATGCCCATGCATTTTCCCACTCATTTGAGTCATTTTTCATGAAAAAAACAAGTTATCATGAATGGTCAAAATTTTTGCCAAAATGACATACCGCGGGTCTACGTTTTTTTCTGATTTGTGTCAAAAATTTAAAAGTGCTTTTTTTCACATTTCTGAGCAAAATTTGGTCCAATTTACCATGCCCATGCATTTTCCCACTCATTTGAGTAATTTTTCATGGAAAAAACAAGGTTTCATGAATGGTCAAAATTTTCACCAAAATGACATACCGCGGGTCTACGTTTTTTTCTGATTTGGGTCAAAAATTGAAAAGTGCCTTTTGACACATTTCTGAGCAAAATTTGTCCCAATTTACCATGCCCATGCATTTTCCCACTCATTTGAGTCATTTTTCATGAAAAAAACAAGGTTTCATGAATGGTCAAAATTTTAACCAAAATGACATACCGCGGGGTCTACGTTTTTTTCTGATTTGGGTCAAAAATTGAAAAGTGCTTTTTTTCACATTTCTGAGCAAAATTTTGTCCCATTTACCATGCCCATGCATTTTCCCACTCATTTCAGTCATTTTTCATGGAAAAAACAAGGTTTCATGAATGGTCAAAATTTTCACCAAAATGACATACCGCGGGTCTACGTTTTTTTCTGATTTGGGTCAAAAATTGAAAAGTGCTTTTTTCACAGTTCTGAGCAAAATTTGGTCCAATTTACCATGCCCATGCATTTTCCCACTCATTTGAGTCATTTTTCATGGAAAAAACAAGGTTTCATGAATGGTCAAAATTTTTGCCAAAATGACATACCGCGGGTCTACGTTTTTTTCTGATTTGGGTCAAAAATTGAAAAGTGCCTTTTGACACATTTCTGAGCAAAATTTGTCCCAATTTACCATGCCCATGCATTTTCCCATTCATTTGAGTCATTTTTCATGGAAAAAAACAAGTTTTCATGAATGGTCAAAATTTTCACCAAAATGACATACCTCGGGTCTACGTGTTTTTCTGATTTGGGTCAAAAATTGAAAAGTGCTTTTTTCACATTTCTGAGCAAAATTTGGTCCAATTTACCATGCCCATGCATTTTCCCACTCATTTGAGTCATTTTTCATGGAAAAAACAAGTTTTCATGAATGGTCAAAATTTTCACCAAAATGACATACCGCGGGTCTAAGTTTTTTTCTGATTTGGGTCAAAAATTTAAAAGTGCTTTTTTCACATTTCTGAGCAAAATTTGGTCCAATTTACCATGCCCATGCATTTTCCCACTCGTTTAAGTCATTTTTCATGGAAAAAACAATGTTTCATGAATGGTCAAAATTTTCACCAAAATGACATACCGCGGGTCTACGTTTTTTCTGATTTGGGTCAAAAATTGAAAAGTGCCTTTTGACACATTTCTGAGCAAAATTTGGCCCAATTTACCATGCCCATGCATTTTCCCACTCATTTCAGTCATTTTTCATGGAAAAAAACAAGGTTTTATGAATGGTCAAAATTTTCACCAAAATGACATACCGCGGGTCTACGTGTTTTTCTGATTTGGGTCAAAAATTGAAAAGTGCTTTTTGTCACATTTCTGAGCAAAATTTGGTCCAATTTACCATGCCCATGCATTTTCCCACTCATTTGAGTCATTTTTCATGGAAAAAACAAGGTTTCATGAATGGTCAAAATTTTCACCAAAATGACATACCGCGGGTTTTCATAAATTTGGTCCAATTTTCCATGATCATGCATTTTCCCACTCGTTTGAGTCATTTTTCATGGAAAAAACAAGGTTTCATGAATGGTCAAAATTTTCCCCAAAATGACATACCGCGGGTCTACGTTTTTTTCTGATTTGGGTCAAAAATTGAAAAGTGCCTTTTGACACATTTCTGAGCAAAATTTGTCCCAATTTACCATGCCCGTGCATTTTCCCACTCGTTTAAGTAATTTTTCATGGAAAAAACAATGTTTCATGAATGGTCAAAATTTTCACCAAAATGACATACCGCGGGTCTACGTTTTTTTCTGATTTGTGTCAAAAATTTAAAAGTGCTTTTTTTCACATTTCTGAGCAAAATTTGGTCCAATTTACCATGCCCATGCATTTTCCCACTCATTCTAGTAATTTTTCATGGAAAAAACAAGGTTTCATGAATGGTCAAAATTTTCACCAAAATGACATACCGCAGGTCTACGTTTTTTTCTGATTTGGGTCAAAAATTGAAAAGTGCTTTTTTCACATTTCTGAGCACAATTTGGTCCAATTTACCATGCCCATGCATTTTCCCACTCATTTGAGTCATTTTTCATGAAAAAAACAAGTTATCATGAATGGTCAAAATTTTTGCCAAAATGACATACCGCGGGTCTACGTTTTTTTCTGATTTGTGTCAAAAATTTAAAAGTGCTTTTTTTCACATTTCTGAGCAAAATTTGGTCCAATTTACCATGCCCATGCATTTTCCCACTCATTTGAGTAATTTTTCATGGAAAAAACAAGGTTTCATGAATGGTCAAAATTTTCACCAAAATGACATACCGCGGGTCTACGTTTTTTTCTGATTTGGGTCAAAAATTGAAAAGTGCCTTTTGACACATTTCTGAGCAAAATTTGTCCCAATTTACCATGCCCATGCATTTTCCCACTCATTTGAGTCATTTTTCATGAAAAAAACAAGGTTTCATGAATGGTCAAAATTTTAACCAAAATGACATACCGCGGGGTCTACGTTTTTTTCTGATTTGGGTCAAAAATTGAAAAGTGCTTTTTTTCACATTTCTGAGCAAAATTTTGTCCCATTTACCATGCCCATGCATTTTCCCACTCATTTCAGTCATTTTTCATGGAAAAAACAAGGTTTCATGAATGGTCAAAATTTTCACCAAAATGACATACCGCGGGTCTACGTTTTTTTCTGATTTGGGTCAAAAATTGAAAAGTGCTTTTTTCACAGTTCTGAGCAAAATTTGGTCCAATTTACCATGCCCATGCATTTTCCCACTCATTTGAGTCATTTTTCATGGAAAAAACAAGGTTTCATGAATGGTCAAAATTTTTGCCAAAATGACATACCGCGGGTCTACGTTTTTTTCTGATTTGGGTCAAAAATTGAAAAGTGCCTTTTGACACATTTCTGAGCAAAATTTGTCCCAATTTACCATGCCCATGCATTTTCCCATTCATTTGAGTCATTTTTCATGGAAAAAAACAAGTTTTCATGAATGGTCAAAATTTTCACCAAAATGACATACCTCGGGTCTACGTGTTTTTCTGATTTGGGTCAAAAATTGAAAAGTGCTTTTTTCACATTTCTGAGCAAAATTTGGTCCAATTTACCATGCCCATGCATTTTCCCACTCATTTGAGTCATTTTTCATGGAAAAAACAAGTTTTCATGAATGGTCAAAATTTTCACCAAAATGACATACCGCGGGTCTAAGTTTTTTTCTGATTTGGGTCAAAAATTTAAAAGTGCTTTTTTCACATTTCTGAGCAAAATTTGGTCCAATTTACCATGCCCATGCATTTTCCCACTCGTTTAAGTCATTTTTCATGGAAAAAACAATGTTTCATGAATGGTCAAAATTTTCACCAAAATGACATACCGCGGGTCTACGTTTTTTCTGATTTGGGTCAAAAATTGAAAAGTGCCTTTTGACACATTTCTGAGCAAAATTTGGCCCAATTTACCATGCCCATGCTTTTTCCAACTCATTTCAGTCATTTTTTCATGGAAAAAACAAGTCTTCATGAATGGTCAAAATTTTCGCCAAAATGACATACCGCGGGTCTACGTTTTTTTCTGATTTGTGTCAAAAATTTAAAAGTGCTTTTTTCACATTTCTGAGCAAAATTTGGTCCAATTTACCATGCCCATGCATTTTCCCACTCATTTGAGTCATTTTTCATGGAAAAAAACAAGGTTTCATGAATGGTCAAAATTTTCACCAAAATGACATACCGCGGGTCTACGTGTTTTTCTGATTTGGGTCACAAATTGAAAAGTGCTTTTTTTCACATTTCTGAGCAAAATTTGGTCCAATTTTCCATGCCCATGCTTTTTCCCACTCATTTCAGTCATTTTTCATGGAAAAAAAACAAGGTTTTATGAATGGTCAAAATTTTCACCAAAATGACATACCTTGGGTCTACGTGTTTTTCTGATTTGGGTCAAAAATTGAAAAGTGCTTTTTTCACATTTCTGAGCAAAATTTGGTCCAATTTACCATGCCCATGCATTTTCCCACTCATTTGAGTCATTTTTCATGGAAAAAACAAGTTTTCATGAATGGTCAAAATTTTCACCAAAATGACATACCGCGGGTCTACGTGTTTTTCTGATTTGTGTTAAAATGTTAAAAGTGCTTTTTTCACATTTCTGAGCAAAATTTGGTCCAATTTACCATGCCCATGCATTTTCCCACTCATTTGAGTCATTTTTCATGGAAAAAACAAGGTTTCATGAATGGTCAAAATTTTCACCAAAATGACATACCGCGGGTCTACGTTTTTTTCTGATTTGGGTCAAAAATTGAAAAGTGCCTTTTGTCACATTTCTGAGCAAAATTTGTCCCAATTTACCATGCCCATGCATTTTCCCACTCGTTTGAGTCATTTTTCATGGAAAAAACAAGGTTTCATGAATGGTCAAAATTTTCACCAAAATGACATACCGCGGGTCTACGTTTTTTTCTGATTTGGGTCAAAAATTGAAAAGTGCTTTTTTTTCACATTTCTGAGCAAAATTTGTCCCAATTTACCATGCCCGTGCATTTTCCCACTCGTTTAAGTCATTTTTCATGGAAAAAACAATGTTTCATGAATGGTCAAAATTTTCACCAAAATGACATACCGCGGGTCTACGTTTTTTTCTGATTTGGGTAAAAAATTGAGAAGTGCTTTTTTTTTCACATTTCTGAGCAAAATTTGTCCCAATTTACCATGCCCTTGCATTTTCCCACTCGTTTAAGTCATTTTTCATGGAAAAAACAAGGTTTCATGAATGGTCAAAATTTTCACCAAAATGACATACCGCGGGTCTACGTTTTTTTCTGATTTGTGTCAAAAATTTAAAAGTGCTTTTTTCACATTTCTGAGCAAAATTTGGTCCAATTTACCATGCCCATGCATTTTCCCACTCGTTTAAGTTATTTTTCATGGAAAAAACAATGTTTCATGAATGGTCAAAATTTTCACCAAAATGACATACCGCGGGTCTACGTTTTTTCTGATTTGGGTCACAAATTGAAAAGTGCTTTTTTTCACATTTCTGAGCAAAATTTGGTCCAATTTTCCATGCCCATGCTTTTTCCCACTCATTTCAGTCATTTTTCATGGAAAAAAAACAAGGTTTTATGAATGGTCAAAATTTTCACCAAAATGACATACCTTGGGTCTACGTGTTTTTCTGATTTGGGTCAAAAATTGAAAAGTGCTTTTTTCACATTTCTGAGCAAAATTTGGTCCAATTTACCATGCCCATGCATTTTCCCACTCATTTGAGTCATTTTTCATGGAAAAAACAAGTTTTCATGAATGGTCAAAATTTTCACCAAAATGACATACCGCGGGTCTACGTGTTTTTCTGATTTGTGTTAAAATGTTAAAAGTGCTTTTTTCACATTTCTGAGCAAAATTTGGTCCAATTTACCATGCCCATGCATTTTCCCACTCATTTGAGTCATTTTTCATGGAAAAAACAAGGTTTCATGAATGGTCAAAATTTTCACCAAAATGACATACCGCGGGTCTACGTTTTTTTCTGATTTGGGTCAAAAATTGAAAAGTGCCTTTTGTCACATTTCTGAGCAAAATTTGTCCCAATTTACCATGCCCATGCATTTTCCCACTCGTTTGAGTCATTTTTCATGGAAAAAACAAGGTTTCATGAATGGTCAAAATTTTCACCAAAATGACATACCGCGGGTCTACGTTTTTTTCTGATTTGGGTCAAAAATTGAAAAGTGCTTTTTTTTCACATTTCTGAGCAAAATTTGTCCCAATTTACCATGCCCGTGCATTTTCCCACTCGTTTAAGTCATTTTTCATGGAAAAAACAATGTTTCATGAATGGTCAAAATTTTCACCAAAATGACATACCGCGGGTCTACGTTTTTTTCTGATTTGGGTAAAAAATTGAGAAGTGCTTTTTTTTTCACATTTCTGAGCAAAATTTGTCCCAATTTACCATGCCCTTGCATTTTCCCACTCGTTTAAGTCATTTTTCATGGAAAAAACAAGGTTTCATGAATGGTCAAAATTTTCACCAAAATGACATACCGCGGGTCTACGTTTTTTTCTGATTTGTGTCAAAAATTTAAAAGTGCTTTTTTCACATTTCTGAGCAAAATTTGGTCCAATTTACCATGCCCATGCATTTTCCCACTCGTTTAAGTTATTTTTCATGGAAAAAACAATGTTTCATGAATGGTCAAAATTTTCACCAAAATGACATACCGCGGGTCTACGTTTTTTCTGATTTGGGTCAAAAATTGAAAAGTGCCTTTTGACACATTTCTGAGCAAAATTTGTCCCAATTTACCATGCCCATGCTTTTTCCAACTCATTTCAGTCATTTTTTCATGGAAAAAACAAGTTTTCATGAATGGTCAAAATTTTCGCCAAAATGACATACCGCGGGTCTACGTTTTTTTCTGATTTGTGTCAAAAATTTAAAAGTGCTTTTTTCACATTTCTGAGCGAAATTTGGTCCAATTTACCATGCCCATGCATTTTCCCACTCATTTGAGTCATTTTTCATGGAAAAAAACAAGGTTTCATGAATGGTCAAAATTTTCACCAAAATGACATACCGCGGGTCTACGTGTTTTTCTGATTTGGGTCACAAATTGAAAAGTGCTTTTTTTCACATTTCTGAGCAAAATTTGGTCCAATTTTCCATGCCCATGCTTTTTCCCACTCATTTCAGTCATTTTTCATGGAAAAAAAACAAGGTTTTATGAATGGTCAAAATTTTCATCAAAATGACATACTGCGGGTCTACGTGTTTTTCTGATTTGGGTCAAAAATTGAAAAGTGCTTTTTTCACATTTCTGAGCAAAATTTGGTCCAATTTACCATGCCCATGCATTTTCCCACTCATTTGAGTCATTTTTCATGAAAAAAACAAGTTTTCATGAATGGTCAAAATTTTCGCCAAAATGACATACTGCGGGGTCTACGTTTTTTTCTGATTTGTGTCAAAATTTTAAAAGTGCTTTTTTCACATTTCTGAGCAAAATTTGGTCCAATTTACCATGCCCATGCATTTTCCCACTCATTTGAGTCATTTTTCATGGAAAAAACAAGTTTTCATGAATGGTCAAAATTTTCACCAAAATGACATACCGCGGGTCTAAGTTTTTTTCTGATTTGGGTCAAAAATTGAAAAGTGCCTTTTGTCACATTTCTGAGCAAAATTTGTCCCAATTTACCATGCCCATGCATTTTCCCACTCGTTTGAGTCATTTTTCATGAAAAAAACAAGTTTTCATGAATGGTCAAAATTTTCACCAAAATGACATACCGCGGGTCTACGTTTTTTTCTGATTTGTGTCAAAAATTGAAAAGTGCTTTTTTCACATTTCTGAGCAAAATTTGGTCCAATTTACCATGCCCATGCATTTTCCCACTCGTTTAAGTCATTTTTTATGGAAAAAACAATGTTTCATGAATGGTCAAAATTTTCACCAAAATGACATACCGCGGGTCTACGTTTTTTCTGATTTGGGTCAAAAATTGAAAAGTGCCTTTTGACACATTTCTGAGCAAAATTTGTCCCAATTTACCATGCCCATGCTTTTTCCAACTCATTTCAGTCATTTTTTCATGGAAAAAACAAGTTTTCATGAATGGTCAAAATTTTCGCCAAAATGACATACCGCGGGTCTAAGTTTTTTCCTGATTTGTGTCAAAAATTTAAAAGTGCTTTTTTCACATTTCTGAGCAAAATTTGGTCCAATTTTCCATGCCCATGCTTTTTCCCACTCATTTCAGTCATTTTTCATGGAAAAAAAACAAGGTTTTATGAATGGTCAAAATTTTCACCAAAATGACATACCTCGGGTCTACGTGTTTTTCTGATTTGGGTCAAAAATTGAAAAGTGCTTTTTTCACATTTCTGAGCAAAATTTGGTCCAATTTACCATGCCCATGCATTTTCCCACTCATTTGAGTCATTTTTCATGAAAAAAACAAGTTTTCATGAATGGTCAAAATTTTCGCCAAAATGACATACTGCGGGGTCTACGTTTTTTTCTGATTTGTGTCAAAATTTTAAAAGTGCTTTTTTCACATTTCTGAGCAAAATTTGGTCCAATTTACCATGCCCATGCATTTTCCCACACATTTGAGTCATTTTTCATGGAAAAAACAAGTTTTCATGAATGGTCAAAATTTTCACCAAAATGACATACCGCGGGTCTAAGTTTTTTTCTGATTTGGGTCAAAAATTTAAAAGTGCTTTTTTCACATTTCTGAGCAAAATTTGGTCCAATTTACCATGCCCATGCATTTTCCCACTCGTTTAAGTCATTTTTCATGGAAAAAACAAGTTTTCATGAATGGTCAAAATTTTCACCAAAATGACATACCGCGGGTCTACGTTTTTTCTGATTTGGGTCAAAAATTGAAAAGTGCCTTTTGACACATTTCTGAGCAAAATTTGTCCCAATTTACCATGCCCATGCTTTTTACAACTCATTTCAGTCATTTTTTCATGGAAAAAACAAGTTTTCATGAATGGTCAAAATTTTCGCCAAAATGACATACCGCGGGTCTACGTTTTTTTCTGATTTGTGTCAAAAATTTAAAAGTGCTTTTTTCACATTTCTGAGCATAATTTGGTCCAATTTACCATGCCCATGCATTTTCCCACTCATTTGAGTCATTTTTCATGGAAAAAAACAAGGTTTCATGAATGGTCAAAATTTTCACCAAAATGACATACCGCGGGTCTACGTGTTTTTCTGATTTGGGTCACAAATTGAAAAGTGCTTTTTTTCACATTTCTGAGCAAAATTTGGTCCAATTTTCCATGCCCATGCATTTTCCCACTCATTTGAGTCATTTTTCATGAAAAAAACAAGTTTTCATGAATGGTCAAAATTTTCGCCAAAATGACATACCGCGGGTCTAAGTTTTTTTCTGATTTGTGTCAAAATTTTAAAAGTGCTTTTTTCACATTTCTGAGCAAAATTTGGTCCAATTTACCATGCCCATGCATTTTCCCACTCATTTGAGTCATTTTTCATGGAAAAAACAATGTTTCATGAATGGTCAAAATTTTCACCAAAATGACATACCGCGGGTCTAAGTTTTTTTCTGATTTGTGTCAAAAATTGAAAAGTGCTTTTTTTCACATTTCTGAGCAAAATTTGTCCCAATTTACCATGCCCGTGCATTTTCCCACTCGTTTAAGTCATTTTTCATGGAAAAAACAAGGTTTCATGAATGGTCAAAATTTTCACCAAAATGACATACCGCGGGTCTATGTTTTTTTCTGATTTGTGTCAAAAATTTAAAAGTGCTTTTTTTTTCACATTTCTGAGCAAAATTTGTCCCAATTTACCATGCCCGTGCATTTTCCCACTCGTTTAAGTCATTTTTCATGGAAAAAACAATGTTTCATGAATGGTCAAAATTTTCACCAAAATGACATACCGCGGGTCTACGTTTTTTTCTGATTTGGGTAAAAAATTGAAAAGTGCTTTTTGTCACATTTCTGAGCAAAATTTGTCCAAATTTACCATGCCCATGCATTTTCCCACTCATTTGAGTCATTTTTCATGGAAAAAACAAGGTTTCATGAATGGTCAAAATTTTCACCAAAATGACATATTCGCGGGTCTACGTGTTTTTCTGATTGGGGTCAAAAATTGAAAAGTGCTTTTTTCACATTTCTGAGCAAAATTTGGTCCAATTTACCATGCCCCCATGCATTTTCCCACTCATTTGAGTCATTTTTCATGGAAAAAACAAGTTTTCATGAATGGTCAAAATTTTCGCCAAAATGACATACCGCGGGTCTACGGTTTTTCTGATTTGTGTCAAAAATTTAAAAGTGCTTTTTTCACATTTCTGAGCAAAATTTGGTCCAATTTACCATGCCCATGCATTTTCCCACTCATTTGAGTCATTTTTCATGGAAAAAACAAGGTTTCATGAATGGTCAAAATTTTCACCAAAATGACATACCGCGGGTCTACGTTTTTTTCTGATTTGGGTCAAAAATTGAAAAGTGCCTTTTGTCACATTTCTGAGCAAAATTCGTCCCAATTTACCATGCCAATGCATTTTCCCACTCATTTGAGTCATTTTTCATGGAAAAAACAAGGTTTCATGAATGGTCAAAATTTTCACCAAAATGACATACCGCGGGTCTACGTTTTTTTCTGATTTGTGTCAAAAATTGAAAAGTGCTTTTTTCACATTTCTGAGCAAAATTTGTCCCAATTTACCATGCCCATGCATTTTCCCACTCATTTGAGTCATTTTTCATGGAAAAAACAAGGTTTCATGAATGGTCAAAATTTTCACCAAAATGACATACTGCGGGTCTACGTTTTTTTTTCTGATTTGGGTCAAAAATTGAAAAGTGCCTTTTGTCACATTTCTGAGCAAAATTTGTCCCAATTTACCATGCCCCCATGCATTTTCCCACTCATTTGAGTCATTTTTCATGGAAAAAACAAGTTTTCATGAATGGTCAAAATTTTCGCCAAAATGACATACCGCGGGTCTACGTTTTTTTCTGATTTGTGTCAAAAATTTTAAAGTGCTTTTTTCACATTTCTGAGCAAAATTTGGTCCAATTTACCATGCCCATGCATTTTCCCACTCGTTTAAGTCATTTTTCATGGAAAAAACAATGTTTCATGAATGGTCAAAATTTTCACCAAAATGACATACCGCGGGTCTACGTTTTTTTCTGATTTGGGTCAAAAATTGAAAAGTGCTTTTTTTTCACATTTCTGAGCAAAATTTGGTCCAATTTACCATGCCCATGCATTTTCCCACTCATTTGAGTCATTTTTCATGGAAAAAACAAGGTTTCATGAATGGTCAAAATTTTCACCAAAATGACATACTGCGGGTCTACGTTTTTTTCTGATTTGGGTCAAAAATTGAAAAGTGCTTTTTTTCACATTTCTGAGCAAAATTTGGTCCAATTTACCATGCCCATGCATTTTCCCACTCATTTGAGTCATTTTTCATGAAAAAAACAAGTTTTCATGAATGGTCAAAATTTTCGCCAAAATGACATACCGCGGGTCTACGTTTTTTTCTGATTTGGGTAAAAAATTGAAAAGTGCTTTTTTTCACATTTCTGAGCAAAATTTGTCCCAATTTACCATGCCCGTGCATTTTCCCACTCGTTTAAGTCATTTTTCATGGAAAAAACAAGGTTTCATGAATGGTCAAAATTTTCACCAAAATGACATACGTTTTTTTCTGATTTGGGTCAAAAATTGAAAAGTGCCTTTTGACACATTTCTGAGCAAAATTTGTCCCAATTTACCATGCCCATGCTTTTTCCAACTCATTTCAGTCATTTTTTCATGGAAAAAACAAGTTTTCATGAATGGTCAAAATTTTCGCCAAAATGACATACCGCGGGTCTACGTTTTTTTCTGATTTGTGTCAAAAATTTAAAAGTGCTTTTTTCACATTTCTGAGCAAAATTTGGTCCAATTTACCATGCCCGTGCATTTTCCCACTCATTTGAGTCATTTTTCATGGAAAAAAACAAGGTTTCATGAATGGTCAAAATTTTCACCAAAATGACATACCGCGGGTCTACGTGTTTTTCTGATTTGGGTCACAAATTGAAAAGTGCTTTTTTTCACATTTCTGAGCAAAATTTGGTCCAATTTTCCATGCCCATGCTTTTTCCCACTCATTTCAGTCATTTTTCATGGAAAAAAAACAAGGTTTTATGAATGGTCAAAATTTTCACCAAAATGACATACCTCGGGTCTACGTGTTTTTCTGATTTGGGTCAAAAATTGAAAAGTGCTTTTTTCACATTTCTGAGCAAAATTTGGTCCAATTTACCATGCCCATGCATTTTCCCACTCATTTGAGTCATTTTTCATGAAAAAAACAAGTTTTCATGAATGGTCAAAATTTTCGCCAAAATGACATACTGCGGGTCTACGTCTTTTTCTGATTCGTGTCAAAATTTTAAAAGTGCTTTTTTCACATTTCTGAGCAAAATTTGGTCCAATTTACCATGCCCATGCATTTTCCCACTCATTTGAGTCATTTTTCATGGAAAAAACAAGTTTTCATGAATGGTCAAAATTTTCACCAAAATGACATACCGCGGGGTCTAAGTTTTTTTCTGATTTGGGTCAAAAATTGAAAAGTGCCTTTTGTCACATTTCTGAGCAAAAATTTGTCCCAATTTACCATGCCAATGCATTTTCCCACTCGTTTAAGTCATTTTTCATGGAAAAAACAAGGTTTCATGATTGGTCAAAATTTTCACCAAAATGACATACCGCGGGTCTACGTTTTTTTCTGATTTGGGTAAAAAATTTAAAAGTGCTTTTTGTCACATTTCTGAGCAAAATTTGTCCAAATTTACCATGCCCATGCATTTTCCCACTCATTTGAGTCATTTTTCATGGAAAAAACAAGGTTTCATGAATGGTCAAAATTTTCACCAAAATGACATACCGCGGGTCTACGTGTTTTTCTGATTGGGGTGAAAAATTGAAAAGTGCTTTTTTCACATTTCTGAGCAAAATTTGGTCCAATTTACCATGCCCCTATGCATTTTCCCACTCATTTGAGTCATTTTTCATGGAAAAAACAAGTTTTCATGAATGGTCAAAATTTTCGCCAAAATGACATACCGCGGGTCTACGTTTTTTTCTGATTTGTGTCAAAAATTTAAAAGTGCTTTTTTCACATTTCTGAGCAAACTTGGTCCAATTTACCATGCCCATGCATTTTCCCACTCATTTGAGTCATTTTTCATGGAAAAAACAAGGTTTCATGAATGGTCAAAATTTTCACCAAAATGACATACCGCGGGTCTACGTTTTTTTCTGATTTGGGTCAAAAATTGAAAAGTGCCTTTTGTCACATTTCTGAGCAAAATTCGTCCCAATTTACCATGCCAATGCATTTTCCCACTCATTTGAGTCATTTTTCATGGAAAAAACAAGGTTTCATGAATGGTCAAAATTTTCGCCAAAATGACATACTGCGGGTCTACGTTTTTTTCTGATTTGTGTCAAAATTTTAAAAGTGCTTTTTTCACATTTCTGAGCAAAATTTGGTCCACTTTACCATGCCCATGCATTTTCCCACTCATTTGAGTCATTTTTCATGGAAAAAACAAGTTTTCATGAATGGTCAAAATTTTCACCAAAATGACATACCGCGGGTCTACGTTTTTTTCTGATTTGGGTCAAAAATTGAAAAGTGCCTTTTGACACATTTCTGAGCAAAATTTGTCCCAATTTACCATGCCCATGCATTTTCCCACTCATTTGAGTCATTTTTCATGGAAAAAACAAGGTTTCATGAATGGTCAAAATTTTCACCAAAATGACATACCGCGGGTCTACGTTTTTTTCTGATTTGGGTCAAAAATTGAAAAGTGCTTTTTTTTCACATTTCTGAGCAAAATTTGTCCCAATTTACCATGCCCGTGCATTTTCCCACTCGTTTAAGTCATTTTTCATGGAAAAAAAACAATGTTTCATGAATGGTCAAAATTTTCACCAAAATGACATACCGCGGGTCTACGTTTTTTTCTGATTTGGGTCAAAAATTGAAAAGTGCTTTTTGTCACATTTCTGAGCAAAATTTTTCCAAATTTACCATGCCCATGCATTTTCCCACTCATTTGAGTCATTTTTCATGGAAAAAACAAGGTTTCATGAATGGTCAAAATTTTCACCAAAATGACATACCGCGGGGTCTACGTTTTTTTCTGATTTGTGCCAAAATTATAAAAGTGCTTTTTTCACATTTCTGAGCAAAATTTGGTCCAATTTACCATGCCCATGAATTTTCCCACTCATTTGAGTCATTTTTCATGGAAAAAACAAGGTTTCATGAATGGTCAAAATTTTCACCAGAATGACATACCGCGGGTCTACGTTTTTTTCTGATTTGGGTCAAAAATTGAAAAGTGCCTTTTGTCACATTTCTGAGCAAAATTTGTCCCAATTTACCATGCCAATGCATTTTCCCACTCATTTGAGTCATTTTTCATGGAAAAAACAAGGTTTCATGAATGGTCAAAATTTTCACCAAAATGACATACCGCGGGTCTACGTTTTTTTCTGATTTGGGTCAAAAATTGAAAAGTGCTTTTTTCACATTTCTGAGCAAAATTTGGTCCAATTTACCATGCCCATGCATTTTCCCACTCATTTGAGTCATTTTTCATGGAAAAAACAAGTTTTCATGAATGGTCAAAATTTTCACCAAAATGACATACCGCGGGTCTACGTTTTTTTCTGATTTGTGTCAAAAATTTAAAAGTGCTTTTTTCACATTTCTGAGCAAAATTTGGTCCAATTTACCATGCCCATGCATTTTCCCACTCATTTGAGTCATTTTTCATGGAAAAAACAAGGTTTCATGAATGGTCAAAATTTTCACCAAAATGTCATACCGCGGGTCTACGTGTTTTTCTGATTTGGGTTAAAAATTGAAAAGTGCTTTTTGTTACATTTCTGAGCAAAATTTGTTCCAATTTACCATGCCAATGCATTTTCCCACTCATTTGAGTCATTTTTCATGGAAAAAACAAGTTTTCATGAATGGTCAAAATTTTCACCAAAATGACATACCGCGGGTCTACGTTTTTTTCTGATTTGTGTCAAAAATTTAAAAGTGCTTTTTTCACATTTCTGAGCAAAATTTGGTCCAATTTACCATGCCCATGCATTTTCCCACTCATTTGAGTCATTTTTCATGGAAAAAACAAGGTTTCATGAATGGTCAAAATTTTCACCAAAATGTCATACCGCGGGTCTACGTGTTTTTCTGATTTGGGTTAAAAATTGAAAAGTGCTTTTTGTTACATTTCTGAGCAAAATTTGTTCCAATTTACCATGCCAATGCATTTTCCCACTCATTTGAGTCATTTTTCATGGAAAAAACAAGGTTTCATGAATGGTCAAAATTTTCACCAAAATGACATACCGCGGGTCTACGTTTTTTTCTGATTTGGGTCAAAAATTGAAAAGTGCTTTTTTCACATTTCTGAGCAAAATTTGGTCCAATTTACCATGCCCATGCATTTTCCCACTCATTTGAGTCATTTTTCATGAAAAAAACAAGTTATCATGAATGGTCAAAATTTTTGCCAAAATGACATACCGGGTCTACGTTTTTTTCTGATTTGTGTCAAAAATTTAAAAGTGTTTTTTTCACATTTCTGAGCAAAATTTGGTCCAATTTACCATGCCCATGCATTTTCCCACTCATTTGAGTCATTTTTCATGGAAAAAACAAGGTTTCATGAATGTTCAAAATTTTCACCAAAATGACATACCGCGGGTCTACGTGTTTTTCTGATTTGGGTCAAAAATTGAAAAGTGCTTTTTGCACATTTCTGAGCAAAATTTGGTCCAATTTACCATGCCCATGCATTTTCCCACTCATTTGAGTCATTTTTCATGAAAAAAACAAGTTTTCATGAATGGTCAAAATTTTCGCCAAAATGACATACCGCGGCTCTACGTTTTTTTCTGATTTGGGTCAAAAATTTAAAAAGTGCTTTTTTCACATTTCTGAGCAAAATTTGGTCCAATTTACCATGCCAATGCATTTTCCCACTCATTTGAGTCATTTTTCATGGAAAAAACAAGGTTTCATGAATGGTCAAAATTTTCACCAAAATGACATACCGCGGGTCTACGTTTTTTTCTGATTTGGGTCAAAAATTGAAAAGTGCCTTTTGACACATTTCTGAGCAAAATTTGTCCCAATTTACCATGCCCATGCATTTTCCCACTCATTTGAGTCATTTTTCATGGAAAAAACAAGGTTTCATGAATGGTCAAAATTTTCACCAAAATGACATACCGCGGGTCTACGTGTCTTTCTGATTTGGATCAAAAATTGAAAAGTGCTTTTTTTTCACATTTCTGAGCAAAATTTGGTCCAATTTTCCATGCCCATGCATTTTCCCACTCATTTGAGTCATTTTTCATGAAAAAAACAAGTTTTCATGAATGGTCAAAATTTTTGCCAAAATGACATACCGCGGGTCTACGTTTTTTTCTGATTTGGGTCAAAAATTGAAAAGTGCCTTTTGACACATTTCTGAGCAAAATTTGTCCCAATTTACCATGCCCATGCATTTTCCCACTCATTTGAGTCATTTTTCATGGAAAAAACAAGGTTTCATGAATGGTCAAAATTTTCACCAAAATGACATACCGCGGGTCTACGTGTCTTTCTGATTTGGATCAAAAATTGAAAAGTGCTTTTTTTTCACATTTCTGAGCAAAATTTGGTCCAATTTTCCATGCCCATGCATTTTCCCACTCATTTGAGTCATTTTTCATGAAAAAAACAAGTTTTCATGAATGGTCAAAATTTTTGCCAAAATGACATACCGCGGGTCTACGTTTTTTTCTGATTTGGGTCAAAAATTGAAAAGTGCCTTTTGACACATTTCTGAGCAAAATTTGTCCCAATTTACTATGCCCATGCATTTTCCCACTCATTTGAGTCATTTTTCATGGAAAAAACAAGTTTTCATGAATGGTCAAAATTTTCACCAAAATGACATACTGCGGGTCTACGTGTTTTTCTGATTTGGGTCAAAAATTGAAAAGTGCTTTTTTTCACATTTCTGAGCAAAATTTGGTCCCATTTACCATGCCCATGCATTTTCCCACTCATTTCAGTCATTTTTCATGGAAAAAAAACAAGGTTTTATGAATGGTCAAAATTTTCACCAAAATGACATACCGCGGGTCTACGTGTTTTTCTGATTTGGGTCAAAAATTGAAAAGTGCTTTTTTTCACATTTCTGAGCAAAATTTGGTCCCATTTACCATGCCCATGCATTTTCCCACTCATTTCAGTCATTTTTCATGGAAAAAAAACAAGGTTTTATGAATGGTCAAAATTTTCACCAAAATGACATACCGCGGGTCTACGTGTTTTTCTGATTTGGGTCAAAAATTGAAAAGTGCTTTTTGTCACATTTTTGAGCAAAATTTGTTCCAATTTACCATGCCCATGCATTTTCCCACTCATTTGAGTCATTTTTCATGGAAAAAACAAGGTTTCATGAATGGTCAAAATTTTCACCAAAATGACATACGGGTCTACGTTTTTTTCTGATTTGGGTCAAAAATTGAAAAGTGCTTTTTTCACATTTCTGAGCAAAATTTGGTCCAATTTACCATGCCCATGCATTGTCCCACTCATTTGAGTCATTTTTCATGAAAAAAACAAGTTATCATGAATGGTCAAAATTTTTGCCAAAATGACATACCAGGTCTACGTTTTTTTCTGATTTGGGTCAAAAATTGAAAAGTGCCTTTTGACACATTTCTGAGCAAAATTTGTCCCAATTTACCATGCCCATGCATTGTCCCACTCATTTGAGTCATTTTTCATGGAAAAAACAAGGTTTCATGAATGGTCAAAATTTTCACCAAAATGACATACCGCGGGTCTACGTTTTTTTCTGATGTGGGTCAAAAATTGAAAAGTGCTTTTTTCACATTTCTGAGCAAAATTTGGTCCAATTTACCATGCCCATGCATTTTCCCACTCATTTGAGTAATTTTTCATGAAAAAAACAAGTTTTCATGAATGGTCAAAATTTTCGCCAAACTGACATACCGCGGGTCTACGTTTTTTTCTGATTTGCGTCAAAATTTTAAAAGTGCTTTTTTCACATTTCTGAGCAAAATTTGGTCCAATTTACCATGCCCATGCATTTTCCCACTCATTTGAGTCATTTTTCATGGAAAGAACAATGTTTTATGAATGGTCAAAATTTTCACCAAAATGACATACCGCGGGTCTACGTTTTTTTCTGATTTGGGTCAAAAATTGAAAAGTGCCTTTTGACACATTTCTGAGCAAAATTTGGTCCAATTTACCATGCCCATGCATTTTCCCACTCATTTGAGTCATTTTTCATGAAAAAAACAAGTTATCATGAATGGTCAAAATTTTTGCCAAAATGACATACCGGGTCTACGTTTTTTTCTGATTTGTGTCAAAAATTTAAAAGTGCTTTTTTCACATTTCTGAGCAAAATTTGGTCCAATTTACCACGCCAATGCATTTTCCCACTCATTTGAGTCATTTTTCATGGAAAAAACAAGGTTTCATGAATGGTCAAAATTTTCGCCAAAATGACATACTGCGGGTCTACGTTTTTTTCTGATTTGTGCCAAAATTTTAAAAGTGCTTTTTTCACATTTCTGAGCAAAATTTGGTCCAATTTACCATGCCCATGCATTTTCCCACTCATTTGAGTCATTTTTCATGGAAAAAACAAGTTTTCATGAATGGTCAAAATTTTCACCAAAATGACATACCGCGGGTCTACGTTTTTTTCTGATTTGGGTCAAAAATTTAAAAGTGCCTTTTGACACATTTCTGAGCAAAATTTGTCCCAATTTACCATGCCCATGCATTTTCCCACTCATTTGAGTCATTTTTCATGGAAAAAACAAGGTTTCATGAATGGTCAAAATTTTCACCAAAATGACATACCGCGGGTCTACGTTTTTTTCTGATTTGGGTCAAAAATTGAAAAGTGCCTTTTGTCACATTTCTGAGCAAAATTTGTCCCAATTTACCATGCCAATGCATTTTCCCACTCATTTGAGTCATTTTTCATGGAAAAAACAAGGTTTCATGAATGGTCAAAATTTTCACCAAAATGACATACCGCGGGTCTACGTTTTTTCTGATTTGGGTCAAAAATTGAAAAGTGCTTTTTTTCACATTTCTGAGCAAAATTTGTCCCAATTTACCATGCCCATGCATTTTCCCACTCATTTGAGTCATTTTTCATGGAAAAAACAAGGTTTCATGAATGGTCAAAATTTTCACCAAAATGACATACGGGTCTACGTTTTTTTCTGATTTGGGTCAAAAATTGAAAAGTGCTTTTTGTCACATTTCTGAGCAAAATTTGTCCAAATTTACCATGCCCATGAATTTTCCCACTCATTTGAGTCATTTTTCATGGAAAAAACAAGGTTTTATGAATGGTCAAAATTTTCACCAAAATGACATACCGCGGGTCTACGTTTTTTTCTGATTTGGGTCAAAAATTGAAAAGTGCCTTTTGACACATTTCTGAGCAAAATTTGTCCCAATTTACCATGCCCATGCATTTTCCCACTCATTTGAGTCATTTTTCATGGAAAAAACAAGGTTTCATGAATGGTCAAAATTTTCACCAAAATGACATACCGCGGGTCTACGTTTTTTTCTGATTTGGGTCAAAAATAGAAAAGTGCTTTTTTTCACATTTCTGAGCAAAATTTGTCCCAATTTACCATGCCAATGCAGTTTCCCACTCATTTGAGTCATTTTTCATGGAAAAAACAATGTTTCATGAATGGTCAAAATTTTCACCAAAATGACATACCGCGGGTCTACGTTTTTTTCTGATTTGGGTCAAAAATTGAAAAGTGCTTTTTGTCACATTTCTGAGCAAAATTTGTCCAAATTTACCATGCCCATGAATTTTCCCACTCATTTGAGTCATTTTTCATGGAAAAAACAAGGTTTTATGAAAGGTCAAAATTTTCACCAAAATGACATACCGCGGGTCTACGTTTTTTACTGATTTGGGTCAAAAATTGAAAAGTGCCTTTTGTCACATTTCTGAGCAAAATTTGTCCCAATTTACCATGCCCATGCATTTTCCCACTCATTTGAGTCATTTTATATGGAAAAAACAAGTTTTCATGAATGGTCAAAATTTTCGCCAAAATGACATACCGCGGGTCTACGTTTTTTTCTGATTTGTGTCAAAAATTTAAAAGTGCTTTTTTCACATTTCTGAGCAAAATTCCATGCCCATGCATTTTCCCACTCATTTGAGTCATTTTTCATGGAAAAAACAAGGTTTCATGAATGGTCAAAATTTTCACCAAAATGACATACCGCGGGTCTACGAGTTTTTCTGATTTGGGTCAAAAATTGAAAAGTGCTTTTTTTTCACATTTCTGAGCAAAATTTGGTCCAATTTACCATGCCCATGTATTTTCCCACTCATTTGAGTCATTTTTCATGAAAAAAACAAGTTTTCATGAATGGTCAAAATTTTCGCGAAAATGACATACTGCGGGTCTACGTTTTTTTCTGATTTGTGCCAAAATTTTAAAAGTGCTTTTTTCACATTTCTGAGCAAAATTTGGTCCAATTTACCATGCCCATGCATTTTCCCACTCATTTGAGTCATTTTTCATGGAAAAAACAAGTTTTCATGAATGGTCAAAATTTTCACCAAAATGACATACCGCGGGTCTACGTTTTTTTCTGATTTGGGTCAAAAATTTAAAAGTGCCTTTTGACACATTTCTGAGCAAAATTTGTCCCAATTTACCATGCCCATGCATTTTCCCACTCATTTGAGTCATTTTTTATGGAAAAAACAAGGTTTCATGAATGGTCAAAATTTTCACCAAAATGACATACCGCGCGGGTCTACGTTTTTTTCTGATTTGGGTCAAAAATTGAAAAGTGCCTATTGTCACATTTCTGAGCAAAAATTTGTCCCAATATACCACGCCAATGCATTTTCCCACTCATTTGAGTCATTTTTCATGGAAAAAACAAGGTTTCATGAATGGTCAAAATTTTCACCAAAATGACATACCGCGGGTCTACGTTTTTTTCTGATTTGGGTCAAAAATTGAAAAGTGCTTTTTTTTCACATTTCTGAGCAAAATTTGTCCCAATTTACCATGCCCGTGCATTTTCCCACTCGTTTAAGTCATTTTTCATGGAAAAAACAAGGTTTCATGAATGGTCAAAATTTTCACCAAAATGACATACCGCGGGTCTACGTGTTTTTCTGATTTGGGTCAAAAATTGAAAAGTGCCTTTTGTCACATTTCTGAGCAAAATTTGATTAAATAAATGAGCAAAAAAATGAGCAAAACTCATTTGAGTCATTTTTCATGGAAAAAACAAGGTTTCATGAATGGTCAAAATTTTCACCAAAATGACATACCGCGGGTCTACGTGTTTTTCTGATTTGGGTTAAAAATTGAAAAGTGCTTTTTTTTCACATTTCTGAGCAAAATTTGGTCCAATTTACCATGCCCATGCATTTTCCCACTCATTTGAGTCATTTTTCATGAAAAAAACAAGTTTTCATGAATGGTCAAAATTTTCGCGAAAATGACATACTGCGGGTCTACGTTTTTTTCTGATTTGTGCCAAAATTTTAAAAGTGCTTTTTTCACATTTCTGAGCAAAATTTGGTCCAATTTACCATGCCCATGCATTTTCCCACTCATTTGAGTCATTTTTCATGGAAAAAACAAGGTTTCATGAATGGTCAAAATTTTCACCAAAATGACATACCGCGGGTCTACGTTTTTTTCTGATTTGGGTCAAAAATTTAAAAGTGCCTTTTGACACATTTCTGAGCAAAATTTGTCCCAATTTACCATGCCCATGCATTTTCCCACTCATTTGAGTCATTTTTCATGGAAAAAACAAGGTTTCATGAATGGTCAAAATTTTCACCAAAATGACATACCGCGCGGGTCTACGTTTTTTTCTGATTTGGGTCAAAAATTGAAAAGTGCCTTTTGTCACATTTCTGAGCAAAAATTTGTCCCAATTTACCACGCCAATGCATTTTCCCACTCATTTGAGTCATTTTTCATGGAAAAAACAAGGTTTCATGAATGGTCAAAATTTTCACCAAAATGACATACCGCGGGTCTACGTTTTTTTCTGATTTGGGTCAAAAATTGAAAAGTGCTTTTTTTTCACATTTCTGAGCAACATTTGTCCCAATTTACCATGCCCGTGCATTTTCCCACTCGTTTAAGTCATTTTTCATGGAAAAAACAAGGTTTCATGAATGGTCAAAATTTTCACCAAAATGACATACCGCGGGTCTACGTTTTTTTCTGATTTGGGTCAAAAATTGAAAAGTGCTTTTTTTTCACATTTCTGAGCAAAATTTGTCCCAATTTACCATGCCCCCATGCATTTTCCCACTCATTTGAGTCATTTTTCATGGAAAAAAACAAGTTTTCATGAATGGTCAAAATTTTCGGCAAAATGACATACCGCGGGTCTACGTTTTTTTCTGATTTGTGTCAAAAATTTAAAAGTGCTTTTTTCACATTTCTGAGCAAAATTTGGTCCAATTTACCATGCCCATGCATTTTCCCACTCATTTGAGTCATTTTTCATGGAAAAACAAGTTTTCATGAATGGTCAAAATTTTCACCAAAATGACATGCCGCGGGTCTACGTTTTTTTCTGATTTGTGTCAAAAATTTAAAAGTGCTTTTTTCACATTTCTGAGCAAAATTTGGTCCAATTTACCATGCCCATGCATTTTCCCACTCATTTGAGTCATTTTTCATGGAAAAAACAAGGTTTCATGAATGGTCAAAATTTTCACCAAAATGACATACCGCGGGTCTACGTGTTTTTCTGATTTGGGTTAAAAATTGAAAAGTGCTTTTTGTCACATTTCTGAGCAAAACTTGTTCCAATTTACCATGCCAATGCATTTTCCCACTCATTTGAGTCATTTTTCATGGAAAAAACAAGGTTTCATGAATGGTCAAAATTTTCACCAAAATGACATACCGCGGGTCTACGTTTTTTAATGATTTGTGTCAAAAATTTAAAAGTGCTTTTTTCACATTTCTAAGCAAAATTTGGTCCAATTTACCATGCCCATGCATTTTCCCACTCATTTGAGTCATTTTTCATGGAAAAAACAAGGTTTCATGAATGGTCAAAATTTTCACCAAAATGACATACCGCGGGTCTACGTGTTTTTCTGATTTGGGTTAAAAATTGAAAAGTGCTTTTTGTCACATTTCTGAGCAAAATTTGTTCCAATTTACCATGCCAATGCATTTTCCCACTCATTTGAGTCATTTTTCATGGAAAAAACAAGGTTTCATGAATGGTCAAAATTTTCACCAAAACGACATACCGCGGGTCTACGTTTTTTTCTGATTTGGGTCAAAAATTGAAAAGTGCTTTTTTCACATTTCTGAGCAAAATTTGGTCCAATTTACCATGCCCATGCATTTTCCCACTCATTTGAGTCATTTTTCATGAAAAAAACAAGTTATCACGAATGGTCAAATTTTTGCCAAAATGACATACCGGGTCTACGTTTTTTTCTGATTTGTGTCAAAAATTTAAAAGTGTTTTTTTCACATTTCTGAGCAAAATTTGGTCCAATTTACCATGCCCATGCATTTTCCCACTCATTTGAGTCATTTTTCATGGAAAAAACAAGGTTTCACGAATGTTCAAAATTTTCACCAAAATGACATACCGCGGGTCTACGTTTTTTTCTGATTTGGGTCAAAAATTGAAAAGTGCCTTTTGACACATTTCTGAGCAAAATTTGTCCCAATTTACCATTCCCATGCATTTTCCCACTCATTTGAGTAATTTTTCATGGAAAAAACAAGGTTTCATGAATGGTCAAAATTTTCACCAAAATGACATACCGCGGGTCTACGTTTTTTTCTGATTTGGGTCAAAAATTGAAAAGTGCCTTTTGACACATTTCTGAGCAAAATTTGTCCCAATTTACCATGCCCATGCATTTTCCCACTCATTTGAGTCATTTTTCATGGAAAAAACAAGGTTTCATGAATGGTCAAAATTTTCACCAAAATGACATACCGCGGGTCTACGTTTTTTTCTGATTTGGGTCAAAAATTGAAAAGTGCCTTTTTTCACATTTCTGAGCAAAATTTGTCCCAATTTACCATGCCAATGCATTTTCCCACTCATTTGAGTCATTTTTCATGGAAAAAACAAGGTTTCATGAATGGTCAAAATTTTCACCAAAATGACATACCGCAGGTCTACGTTTTTTCTGATTTGGGTCAAAAATTGAAAAGTGCCTTTTGTCACATTTCTGAGCAAAATTTGATTAAATAAATGAGCAAAAAAATGAGCAAAAATCATTTGAGTCATTTTTCATGGAAAAAACAAGGTTTCATGAATGGTCAAAATTTTCACCAAAATGACATACCGCGGGTCTACGTTTTTTTCTGATTTGGGTCAAAAATTGAAAAGTGCCTTTTGTCACATTTCTGAGCAAAATTTGTCCCAATTTACCATGCCCCCATGCATTTTCCCACTCCTTTGAGTCATTTTTCATGGAAAAAAACAAGTTTTCATGAATGGTCAAAATTTTCGGCAAAATGACATACCGCGGGTCTACGTTTTTTTCTGATTTGTGTCAAAAATTTAAAAGTGCTTTTTTCACATTTCTGAGCAAAATTTGGTCCAATTTACCATGCCCATGCATTTTCCCACTCATTTGAGTCATTTTTCATGGAAAAAACAAGGTTTCATGAATGGTCAAAATTTTCACCAAAATGACATACCGCGGGTCTACGTTTTTTTCTGATTTGGGTCAAAAATTGAAAAGTGCTTTTTTCACATTTCTGAGCAAAATTTGGTCCAATTTACCATGCCCATGCATTTTCCCACTCATTTGAGTCATTTTTCATGAAAAAAACAAGTTATCATGAATGGTCAAATTTTTGCCAAAATGACATACCGGGTCTACGTTTTTTTCTGATTTGTGTCAAAAATTTAAAAGTGTTTTTTTTCACATTTCTGAGCAAAATTTGGTCCAATTTACCATGCCCATGCATTTTCCCACTCATTTGAGTCATTTTTTCATGAAAAAAACAAGTTATCACGAATGGTCAAATTTTTGCCAAAATGACATACCGGGTCTACGTTTTTTTCTGATTTGTGTCAAAAATTTAAAAGTGTTTTTTTCACATTTCTGAGCAAAATTTGGTCCAATTTACCATGCCCATGCATTTTCCCACTCATTTGAGTCATTTTTCATGAAAAAAACAAGTTATCACGAATGGTCAAATTTTTGCCAAAATGACATACCGGGTCTACGTTTTTTTCTGATTTGTGTCAAAAATTTAAAAGTGTTTTTTTCACATTTCTGAGCAAAATTTGGTCCAATTTACCATGCCCATGCATTTTCCCACTCATTTGAGTCATTTTTCATGGAAAAAACAAGGTTTCACGAATGTTCAAAATTTTCACCAAAATGACATACCGCGGGTCTACGTTTTTTTCTGATTTGGGTCAAAAATTGAAAAGTGCCTTTTGACACATTTCTGAGCAAAATTTGTCCCAATTTACCATTCCCATGCATTTTCCCACTCATTTGAGTAATTTTTCATGGAAAAAACAAGGTTTCATGAATGGTCAAAATTTTCACCAAAATGACATACCGCGGGTCTACGTTTTTTTCTGATTTGGGTCAAAAATTGAAAAGTGCCTTTTGACACATTTCTGAGCAAAATTTGTCCCAATTTACCATGCCCATGCATTTTCCCACTCATTTGAGTCATTTTTCATGGAAAAAACAAGGTTTCATGAATGGTCAAAATTTTCACCAAAATGACATACCGCGGGTCTACGTTTTTTTCTGATTTGGGTCAAAAATTGAAAAGTGCCTTTTTTCACATTTCTGAGCAAAATTTGTCCCAATTTACCATGCCAATGCATTTTCCCACTCATTTGAGTCATTTTTCATGGAAAAAACAAGGTTTCATGAATGGTCAAAATTTTCACCAAAATGACATACCGCAGGTCTACGTTTTTTCTGATTTGGGTCAAAAATTGAAAAGTGCCTTTTGTCACATTTCTGAGCAAAATTTGATTAAATAAATGAGCAAAAAAATGAGCAAAAATCATTTGAGTCATTTTTCATGGAAAAAACAAGGTTTCATGAATGGTCAAAATTTTCACCAAAATGACATACCGCGGGTCTACGTTTTTTTCTGATTTGGGTCAAAAATTGAAAAGTGCCTTTTGTCACATTTCTGAGCAAAATTTGTCCCAATTTACCATGCCCCCATGCATTTTCCCACTCATTTGAGTCATTTTTCATGGAAAAAAACAAGTTTTCATGAATGGTCAAAATTTTCGGCAAAATGACATACCGCGGGTCTACGTTTTTTTCTGATTTGTGTCAAAAATTTAAAAGTGCTTTTTTCACATTTCTGAGCAAAATTTGGTCCAATTTACCATGCCCATGCATTTTCCCACTCATTTGAGTCATTTTTCATGGAAAAAACAAGGTTTCATGAATGGTCAAAATTTTCACCAAAATGACAAACCGCGGGTCTACGTGTTTTTCTGATTTGGGTTAAAAATTGAAAAGTGCTTTTTGTCACATTTCTGAGCAAAATTTGTTCCAATTTACCATGCCAATGCATTTTCCCACTCATTTGAGTCATTTTTCATGGAAAAAACAAGGTTTCATGAATGGTCAAAATTTTCACCAAAATGACATACCGCGGGTCTACGTTTTTTTCTGATTTGGGTCAAAAATTGAAAAGTGCTTTTTTCACATTTCTGAGCAAAATTTGGTCCAATTTACCATGCCCATGCATTTTCCCACTCATTTGAGTCATTTTTCATGAAAAAAACAAGTTATCATGAATGGTCAAATTTTTGCCAAAATGACATACCGGGTCTACGTTTTTTTCTGATTTGTGTCAAAAATTTAAAAGTGTTTTTTTTCACATTTCTGAGCAAAATTTGGTCCAATTTACCATGCCCATGCATTTTCCCACTCATTTGAGTCATTTTTTCATGAAAAAAACAAGTTATCACGAATGGTCAAATTTTTGCCAAAATGACATACCGGGTCTACGTTTTTTTCTGATTTGTGTCAAAAATTTAAAAGTGTTTTTTTCACATTTCTGAGCAAAATTTGGTCCAATTTACCATGCCCATGCATTTTCCCACTCATTTGAGTCATTTTTCATGGAAAAAACAAGGTTTCACGAATGTTCAAAATTTTCACCAAAATGACATACCGCGGGTCTACGTTTTTTTCTGATTTGGGTCAAAAATTGAAAAGTGCCTTTTGACACATTTCTGAGCAAAATTTGTCCCAATTTACCATTCCCATGCATTTTCCCACTCATTTGAGTAATTTTTCATGGAAAAAACAAGGTTTCATGAATGGTCAAAATTTTCACCAAAATGACATACCGCGGGTCTACGTTTTTTTCTGATTTGGGTCAAAAATTGAAAAGTGCCTTTTTTCACATTTCTGAGCAAAATTTGTCCCAATTTACCATGCCAATGCATTTTCCCACTCATTTGAGTCATTTTTCATGGAAAAAAACAAGGTTTCATGAATGGTCAAAATTTTCACCAAAATGACATACCGCAGGTCTACGTTTTTTCTGATTTGGGTCAAAAATTGAAAAGTGCCTTTTGACACATTTCTGAGCAAAATTTGTCCCAATTTACCATGCCCATGCATTTTCCCACTCATTTGAGTCATTTTTCATGGAAAAAACAAGGTTTCATGAATGGTCAAAATTTTCACCAAAATGACATACCGCGGGTCTACGTTTTTTTCTGATTTGGGTCAAAAATTGAAAAGTGCTTTTTTCACATTTCTGAGCAAAATTTGTTCCAATTTACCATGCCCATGCATTTTCCCACTCATTTGAGTCATTTTTCATGGAAAAAACAAGTTTTCATGAATGGTCAAAATTTTCACCAAAATGACATGCCGCGGGTCTACGTTTTTTTCTGATTTGTGTCAAAAATTTAAAAGTGCTTTTTTCACATTTCTGAGCAAAATTTGGTCCAATTTACCATGCCCATGCATTTTCCCACTCATTTGAGTCATTTTTCATGGAAAAAACAAGGTTTCATGAATGGTCAAAATTTTCACCAAAATGACATACCGCGGGTCTACGTGTTTTTCTGATTTGGGTTAAAAATTGAAAAGTGCTTTTTGTCACATTTCTGAGCAAAACTTGTTCCAATTTACCATGCCAATGCATTTTCCCACTCATTTGAGTCATTTTTCATGGAAAAAACAAGGTTTGATGAATGGTCAAAATTTTCACCAAAATGACATACCGCGGGTCTACGTTTTTTAATGATTTGTGTCAAAAATTTAAAAGTGCTTTTTTCACATTTCTAAGCAAAATTTGGTCCAATTTACCATGCCCATGCATTTTCCCACTCATTTGAGTAATTTTTCATGGAAAAAACAAGGTTTCATGAATGGTCAAAATTTTCACCAAAATGACATACCGCGGGTCTACGTGTTTTTCTGATTTGGGTTAAAAATTGAAAAGTGCTTTTTGTCACATTTCTGAGCAAAATTTGTTCCAATTTACCATGCCAATGCATTTTCCCACTCATTTGAGTCATTTTTCATGGAAAAAACAAGGTTTCATGAATGGTCAAAATTTTCACCAAAACGACATACCGCGGGTCTACATTTTTTTCTGATTTGGGTCAAAAATTGAAAAGTGCTTTTTTCACATTTCTGAGCAAAATTTGGTCCAATTTACCATGCCCATGCATTTTCCCACTCATTTGAGTCATTTTTCATGAAAAAAACAAGTTATCATGAATGGTCAAATTTTTGCCAAAATGACATACCGGGTCTACGTTTTTTTCTAATTTGTGTCAAAAATTTAAAAGTGTTTTTTTCACATTTCTGAGCAAAATTTGGTCCAATTTACCATGCCCATGCATTTTCCCACTCATTTGAGTCATTTTTCATGAAAAAAACAAGTTATCACGAATGGTCAAATTTTTGCCAAAATGACATACCGGGTCTACGTTTTTTTCTCATTTGTGTCAAAAATTTAAAAGTGTTTTTTTCACATTTCTGAGCAAAATTTGGTCCAATTTACCATGCCCATGCATTTTCCCACTCATTTGAGTCATTTTTCATGGAAAAAACAAGGTTTCACGAATGTTCAAAATTTTCACCAAAATGACATACCGCGGGTCTACGTTTTTTTCTGATTTGGGTCAAAAATTGAAAAGTGCCTTTTGACACATTTCTGAGCAAAATTTGTCCCAATTTACCATTCCCATGCATTTTCCCACTCATTTGAGTAATTTTTCATGGAAAAAACAAGGTTTCATGAATGGTCAAAATTTTCACCAAAATGACATACCGCGGGTCTACGTTTTTTTCTGATTTGGGTCAAAAATTGAAAAGTGCCTTTTTTCACATTTCTGAGCAAAATTTGTCCCAATTTACCATGCCAATGCATTTTCCCACTCATTTGAGTCATTTTTCATGGAAAAAACAAGGTTTCATGAATGGTCAAAATTTTCACCAAAATGACATACCGCAGGTCTACGTTTTTTCTGATTTGGGTCAAAAATTGAAAAGTGCCTTTTGTCACATTTCTGAGCAAAATTTGATTAAATAAATGAGCAAAAAAATGAGCAAAACTCATTTGAGTCATTTTTCATGGAAAAAACAAGGTTTCATGAATGGTCAAAATTTTCACCAAAATGACATACCGCGGGTCTACGTTTTTTTCTGATTTGGGTCAAAAATTGAAAAGTGCCTTTTGTCACATTTCTGAGCAAAATTTGTCCCAATTTACCATGCCCCCATGCATTTTCCCACTCATTTGAGTCATTTTTCATGGAAAAAAACAAGTTTTCATGAATGGTCAAAATTTTCGGCAAAATGACATACCGCGGGTCTACGTTTTTTTCTGATTTGTGTCAAAAATTTAAAAGTGCTTTTTTCACATTTCTGAGCAAAATTTGGTCCAATTTACCATGCCCATGCATTTTCCCACTCATTTGAGTCATTTTTCATGGAAAAAACAAGGTTTCATGAATGGTCAAAATTTTCACCAAAATGACATACCGCGGGTCTACGTGTTTTTCTGATTTGGGTTAAAAATTGAAAAGTGCTTTTTGTCACATTTCTGAGCAAAACTTGTTCCAATTTACCATGCCAATGCATTTTCCCACTCATTTGAGTCATTTTTCATGGAAAAAACAAGGTTTCATGAATGGTCAAAATTTTCACCAAAATGACATACCGCGGGTCTACGTTTTTTAATGATTTGTGTCAAAAATGTAAAAGTGCTTTTTTCACATTTCTAAGCAAAATTTGGTCCAATTTACCATGCCCATGCATTTTCCCACTCATTTGAGTCATTTTTCATGAAAAAAACAAGTTATCATGAATGGTCAAATTTTTGCCAAAATGACATACCGGGTCTACGTTTTTTTCTGATTTGTGTCAAAAATTTAAAAGTGTTTTTTTCACATTTCTGAGCAAAATTTGGTCCAATTTACCATGCCCATGCATTTTCCCACTCATTTGAGTCATTTTTCATGAAAAAAACAAGTTATCACGAATGGTCAAATTTTTGCCAAAATGACATACCGGGTCTACGTTTTTTTCTGATTTGTGTCAAAAATTTAAAAGTGTTTTTTTCACATTTCTGAGCAAAATTTGGTCCAATTTACCATTCCCATGCATTTTCCCACTCATTTGAGTCATTTTTCATGGAAAAAACAAGGTTTCATGAATGGTCAAAATTTTCACCAAAATGACATACCGCGGGTCTACGTTTTTTTCTGATTTGGGTCAAAAATTGAAAAGTGCCTTTTGACACATTTCTGAGCAAAATTTGTCCCAATTTACCATGCCCATGCATTTTCCCACTCATTTGAGTCATTTTTCATGGAAAAAACAAGGTTTCATGAATGGTCAAAATTTTCACCAAAATGACATACCGCGGGTCTACGTTTTTTTCTGATTTGGGTCAAAAATTGAAAAGTGCCTTTTTTCACATTTCTGAGCAAAATTTGTCCCAATTTACCATGCCAATGCATTTTCCCACTCATTTGAGTCATTTTTCATGGAAAAAACAAGGTTTCATGAATGGTCAAAATTTTCACCAAAATGACATACCGCAGGTCTACGTTTTTTCTGATTTGGGTCAAAAATTGAAAAGTGCCTTTTGTCACATTTCTGAGCAAAATTTGATTAAATAAATGAGCAAAAAAATGAGCAAAACTCATTTGAGTCATTTTTCATGGAAAAAACAAGGTTTCATGAATGGTCAAAATTTTCACCAAAATGACATACCGCGGGTCTACGTTTTTTTCTGATTTGGGTCAAAAATTGAAAAGTGCCTTTTGTCACATTTCTGAGCAAAATTTGTCCCAATTTACCATGCCCCCATGCATTTTCCCACTCATTTGAGTCATTTTTCATGGAAAAAACCAAGTTTTCATGAATGGTCAAAATTTTCGGCAAAATGACATACCGCGGGTCTACGTTTTTTTCTGATTTGTGTCAAAAATTTAAAAGTGCTTTTTTCACATTTCTGAGCAAAATTTGGTCCAATTTACCATGCCCATGCATTTTCCCACTCATTTGAGTCATTTTTCATGGAAAAAACAAGGTTTCATGAATGGTCAAAATTTTCACCAAAATGACATACCGCGGGTCTACGTGTTTTTCTGATTTGGGTTAAAAATTGAAAAGTGCTTTTTGTCACATTTCTGAGCAAAACTTGTTCCAATTTACCATGCCAATGCATTTTCCCACTCATTTGAGTCATTTTTCATGGAAAAAACAAGGTTTCATGAATGGTCAAAATTTTCACCAAAATGACATACCGCGGGTCTACGTTTTTTAATGATTTGTGTCAAAAATGTAAAAGTGCTTTTTTCACATTTCTAAGCAAAATTTGGTCCAATTTACCATGCCCATGCATTTTCCCACTCATTTGAGTCATTTTTCATGGAAAAAACAAGGTTTCATGAATGGTCAAAATTTTCACCAAAATGACATACCGCGGGTCTACGTTTTTTTCTGATTTGGGTCAAAAATTGAAAAGTGCTTTTTTCACATTTCTGAGCAAAATTTGGTCCAATTTACCATGCCCATGCATTTTCCCACTCATTTGAGTCATTTTTCATGAAAAAAACAAGTTATCATGAATGGTCAAATTTTTGCCAAAATGACATACCGGGTCTACGTTTTTTTCTGATTTGTGTCAAAAATTTAAAAGTGTTTTTTTCACATTTCTGAGCAAAATTTGGTCCAATTTACCATGCCCATGCATTTTCCCACTCATTTGAGTCATTTTTCATGAAAAAAACAAGTTATCACGAATGGTCAAATTTTTGCCAAAATGACATACCGGGTCTACGTTTTTTTCTGATTTGTGTCAAAAATTTAAAAGTGTTTTTTTCACATTTCTGAGCAAAATTTGGTCCAATTTACCATTCCCATGCATTTTCCCACTCATTTGAGTAATTTTTCATGGAAAAAACAAGGTTTCATGAATGGTCAAAATTTTCACCAAAATGACATACCGCGGGTCTACGTTTTTTTCTGATTTGGGTCAAAAATTGAAAAGTGCCTTTTGACACATTTCTGAGCAAAATTTGTCCCAATTTACCATGCCCATGCATTTTCCCACTCATTTGAGTCATTTTTCATGGAAAAAACAAGGTTTCATGAATGGTCAAAATTTTCACCAAAATGACATACCGCGGGTCTACGTTTTTTTCTGATTTGGGTCAAAAATTGAAAAGTGCCTTTTTTCACATTTCTGAGCAAAATTTGTCCCAATTTACCATGCCAATGCATTTTCCCACTCATTTGAGTCATTTTTCATGGAAAAAACAAGGTTTCATGAATGGTCAAAATTTTCACCAAAATGACATACCGCAGGTCTACGTTTTTTCTGATTTGGGTCAAAAATTGAAAAGTGCCTTTTGACACATTTCTGAGCAAAATTTGTCCCAATTTACCATGCCCATGCATTTTCCCACTCATTTGAGTCATTTTTCATGGAAAAAACAAGGTTTCATGAATGGTCAAAATTTTCACAAAAATGACATACCGCGGGTCTACGTTTTTTTCTGATTTGGGTCAAAAATTTAAAAGTGCCTTTTGACACATTTCTGAGCAAAATTTGTCCCAATTTACCATGCCCATGCATTTTCCCACTCATTTGAGTCATTTTTCATGGAAAAAACAAGGTTTCATGAATGGTCAAAATTTTCACCAAAATGACATACCGCGGGTCTACGTTTTTTTCTGATTTGGGTCAAAAATTGAAAAGTGCCTTTTGTCACATTTCTGAGCAAAATTTGTCCCAATTTACCATGCCAATGCATTTTCCCACTCATTTGAGTCATTTTTCATGGAAAAAACAAGGTTTCATGAATGGTCAAAATTTTCACCAAAATGACATACCGCGGGTCTACGTTTTTTTCTGATTTGGGTCAAAAATTGAAAAGTGCTTTTTTTCACATTTCTGAGCAAAATTTGTCCAAATTTACCATGCCCGTGTATTTTCCCACTCGTTTAAGTCATTTTTCATGGAAAAAACAATGTTTCATGAATGGTCAAAATTTTCACCAAAATGACATACCGCGGGTCTACGTTTTTTTCTGATTTGGGTCAAAAATTGAAAAGTGCTTTTTGTCACATTTCTGAGCAAAATTTTTCCAAATTTACCATGCCCATGCATTTTCCCACTCATTTGAGTCATTTTTCATGGAAAAAACAAGGTTTCATGAATGGTCAAAATTTTCACCAAAATGACATACCGCGGGTCTACGTTTTTTTCTGATTTGGGTCAAAAATTGAAAAGTGCCTTTTGTCACATTTCTGAGCAAAATTTGATTAAATAAATGAGCAAAAAAATGAGCAAAACTCATTTGAGTCATTTTTCATGGAAAAAACAAGGTTTCATGAATGGTCAAAATTTTCACCAAAACGACATACCGCGAGTCTACGTTTTTTTCTGATTTGGGTCAAAAATTTAAAAGTGCCTTTTGACACATTTCTGAGCAAAATTTGTCCCAATTTACCATGCCCATGCATTTTCCCACTCATTTGAGTCATTTTTCATGGAAAAAACAAGGTTTCATGAATGGTCAAAATTTTCACCAAAATGACATACCGCGGGTCTACGTTTTTTTCTGATTTGGGTAAAAAATTGAAAAGTGCCTTTTGTCACATTTCTGAGCAAAAATTTGTCCCAATTTACCATGCCAATGCACTTTCCCACTCATTTGAGTCATTTTTCATGTAAAAAACAAGGTTTCATGAATGGTCAAAATTTTCACCAAAATGACATACCGCGGGTCTACGTTTTTTTCTGATTTGGGTCAAAAATTGAAAAGTGCTTTTTTCACATTTCTGAGCAAAATTTGTCCCAATTTACCATGCCCGTGCATTTTCCCACTCGTTTAAGTCATTTTTCATGGAAAAAACAAGGTTTCATGAATGGTCAAAATTTTCACCAAAATGACATACCGCGGGTCTACGTTTTTTTCTGATTTGGGTCAAAAATTGAAAAGTGCCTTTTGTCACATTTCTGAGCAAAATTTGATTAAATAAATGAGTAAAAAAATGAGCAAAACTCATTTGAGTCATTTTTCATGGAAAAAACAAGGTTTCATGAATGGTCAAAATTTTCACCAAAATGACATACCGCGGGTCTACGTTTTTTTCTGATATGGGTCAAAAATTGAAAAGTGCTTTTTGTCACATTTCTGAGCAAAATTTTTCCAAATTTACCATGCCCATGCATTTTCCCACTCATTTGAGTCATTTTTCATGGAAAAAACAAGGTTTCATGAATGGTCAAAATTTTCACCAAAATGACATACCGCGGGTCTACGTTTTTTTCTGATTTGGGTCAAAAATTTAAAAGTGCCTTTTGACACATTTCTGAGCAAAATTTGTCCCAATTTACCATGCCCATGCATTTTCCCACTCATTTGAGTCATTTTTCATGGAAAAAACAAGGTTTCATGAATGGTCAAAATTTTCACCAAAATGACATACCGCGGGTCTACGTTTTTTTCTGATTTGGGTCAAAAATTGAAAAGTGCCTTTTGTCACATTTCTGAGCAAAATTTGTCCCAATTTACCATTCCCATGCATTTTCCCACTCATTTGAGTCATTTTTCATGGAAAAAACAAGGTTTCATGAATGGTCAAAATTTTCACCAAAATGACATACCGCGGGTCTACGTTTTTTTCTGATTTGGGTCAAAAATTGAAAAGTGCCTTTTGACACATTTCTGAGCAAAATTTGTCCCAATTTACCATGCCCATGCATTTTCCCACTCATTTGAGTCATTTTTCATGGAAAAAACAAGGTTTCATGAATGGTCAAAATTTTCACCAAAATGACATACCGCGGGTCTACGTTTTTTTCTGATTTGGGTCAAAAATTGAAAAGTGCCTTTTTTCACATTTCTGAGCAAAATTTGTCCCAATTTACCATGCCAATGCATTTTCCCACTCATTTGAGTCATTTTTCATGGAAAAAACAAGGTTTCATGAATGGTCAAAATTTTCACCAAAATGACATACCGCAGGTCTACGTTTTTTCTGATTTGGGTCAAAAATTGAAAAGTGCCTTTTGACACATTTCTGAGCAAAATTTGTCCCAATTTACCATGCCCATGCATTTTCCCACTCATTTGAGTCATTTTTCATGGAAAAAACAAGGTTTCATGAATGGTCAAAATTTTCACAAAAATGACATACCGCGGATCTACGTTTTTTTCTGATTTGGGTCAAAAATTTAAAAGTGCCGTTTGACACATTTCTGAGCAAAATTTGTCCCAATTTACCATGCCCATGCATTTTCCCACTCATTTGAGTCATTTTTCATGGAAAAAACAAGGTTTCATGAATGGTCAAAATTTTCACCAAAATGACATACCGCGGGTCTACGTTTTTTTCTGATTTGGGTCAAAAATTGAAAAGTGCCTTTTGTCACATTTCTGAGCAAAATTTGTCCCAATTTACCATGCCAATGCATTTTCCCACTCATTTGAGTCATTTTTCATGGAAAAAACAAGGTTTCATGAATGGTCAAAATTTTCACCAAAACGACATACCGCGAGTCTACGTTTTTTTCTGATTTGGGTCAAAAATTTAAAAGTGCCTTTTGACACATTTCTGAGCAAAATTTGTCCCAATTTACCATGCCCATGCATTTTCCCACTCATTTGAGTCATTTTTCATGGAAAAAACAAGGTTTCATGAATGGTCAAAATTTTCACCAAAATGACATACCGCGGGTCTACGTTTTTTTCTGATTTGGGTCAAAAATTGAAAAGTGCCTTTTGTCACATTTCTGAGCAAAAATTTGTCCCAATTTACCATGCCAATGCACTTTCCCACTCATTTGAGTCATTTTTCATGTAAAAAACAAGGTTTCATGAATGGTCAAAATTTTCACCAAAATGACATACCGCGGGTCTACGTTTTTTTCTGATTTGGGTCAAAAATTGAAAAGTGCTTTTTTCACATTTCTGAGCAAAATTTGTCCCAATTTACCATGCCCGTGCATTTTCCCACTCGTTTAAGTCATTTTTCATGGAAAAAACAAGGTTTCATGAATGGTCAAAATTTTCACCAAAATGACATACCGCGGGTCTACGTTTTTTTCTGATTTGGGTCAAAAATTGAAAAGTGCCTTTTGTCACATTTCTGAGCAAAATTTGATTAAATAAATGAGTAAAAAAATGAGCAAAACTCATTTGAGTCATTTTTCATGGAAAAAACAAGGTTTCATGAATGGTCAAAATTTTCACCAAAATGACATACCGCGGGTCTACGTTTTTTTCTGATTTGGGTCAAAAATTGAAAAGTGCTTTTTTCACATTTCTGAGCAAAATTTTTCCAAATTTACCATGCCCATGCATTTTCCAACTCATTTGAGTCATTTTTCATGGAAAAAACAAGGTTTCATGAATGGTCAAAATTTTCACCAAAATGACATACCGCGGGTCTACGTTTTTTTCTGATTTGGGTCAAAAATTTAAAAGTGCCTTTTGACACATTTCTGAGCAAAATTTGTCCCAATTTACCATGCCCATGCATTTTCCCACTCATTTGAGTCATTTTTCATGGAAAAAACAAGGTTTCATGAATGGTCAAAATTTTCACCAAAATGACATACCGCGGGTCTACATTTTTTTCTGATTTGGGTCAAAAATTGAAAAGTGCCTTTTGTCACATTTCTGAGCAAAATTTGTCGCAATTTACCATGCCCCCATGCATTTTCCCACTCATTTGAGTCATTTTTCATGGAAAAAAACAAGTTTTCATGAATGGTCAAAATTTTCGGCAAAATGACATACCGCGGGTCTACGTTTTTTTCTGATTTGTGTTAAAAATTTAAAAGTGCTTTTTTCACATTTCTGAGCAAAATTTGGTCCAATTTACCATGCCCATGCATTTTCCCACTCATTTGAGTCATTTTTCATGGAAAAAACAAGGTTTCATGAATGGTCAAAATTTTCACCAAAATGACATACCGCGGGTCTACGTGTTTTTCTGATTTGGGTTAAAAATTGAAAAGTGCTTTTTGTCACATTTCTGAGCAAAACTTGTTCCAATTTACCATGCCAATGCATTTTCCCACTCATTTGAGTCATTTTTCATGGAAAAAACAAGGTTTCATGAATGGTCAAAATTTTCACCAAAATGACATACCGCGGTTCTACGTTTTTTAATGATTTGTGTCAAAAATTTAAAAGTGATTTTTTTCACATTTCTAAGCAAAATTTGGTCCAATTTACCATGCCCATGCATTTTCCCACTCATTTGAGTCATTTTTCATGGAAAAAACAAGGTTTCATGAATGGTCAAAATTTTCACCAAAATGACATACCGCGGGTCTACGTTTTTTTCTGATTTGGGTCAAAAATTGAAAAGTGCCTTTTGTCACATTTCTGAGCAAAATTTGTCCCAATTTACCATGCCCGTGCATTTTCCCACTCGTTTAAGTCATTTTTCATGGAAAAAACAAGGTTTCATGAATGGTCAAAATTTTCACCAAAATGACATACCGCGGGTCTACGTTTTTTTCTGATTTGGGTCAAAAATTGAAAAGTGCCTTTTGTCACATTTCTGAGCAAAATTTGATTAAATAAATGAGCAAAAAAATGAGCAAAACTCATTTGAGTCATTTTTCATGGAAAAAACAAGGTTTCATGAATGGTCAAAATTTTCACCAAAATGACATACCGCGGGTCTACGTTTTTTTCTGATTTGGGTCAAAAATTGAAAAGTGCCTTTTGTCACATTTCTGAGCAAAATTTGTCGCAATTTACCATGCCCCCATGCATTTTCCCACTCATTTGAGTCATTTTTCATGGAAAAAAACAAGTTTTCATGAATGGTCAAAATTTTCGGCAAAATGACATACCGCGGGTCTACGTTTTTTTCTGATTTGTGTTAAAAATTTAAAAGTGCTTTTTTCACATTTCTGAGCTAAATTTGGTCCAATTTACCATGCCCATGCATTTTCCCACTCATTTGAGTCATTTTTCATGGAAAAAACAAGGTTTCATGAATGGTCAAAATTTTCACCAAAATGACATACCGCGGGTCTACGTGTTTTTCTGATTTGGGTTAAAAATTGAAAAGTGCTTTTTGTCACATTTCTGAGCAAAACTTGTTCCAATTTACCATGCCAATGCATTTTCCCACTCATTTGAGTCATTTTTCATGGAAAAAACAAGGTTTCATGAATGGTCAAAATTTTCACCAAAATGACATACCGCGGGTCTACGTTTTTTAATGATTTGTGTCAAAAATTTAAAAGTGATTTTTTTCACATTTCTAAGCAAAATTTGGTCCAATTTACCATGCCCATGCATTTTCCCACTCATTTGAGTCATTTTTCATGGAAAAAACAAGGTTTCATGAATGGTCAAAATTTTCACCAAAATGACATACCGCGGGTCTACGTTTTTTTCTGATTTGGGTCAAAAATTGAAAAGTGCCTGTTGTCACATTTCTGAGCAAAATTTGTCGCAATTTACCATGCCCCCATGCATTTTCCCACTCATTTGAGTCATTTTTCATGGAAAAAAACAAGTTTTCATGAATGGTCAAAATTTTCGGCAAAATGACATACCGCGGGTCTACGTTTTTTTCTGATTTGTGTTAAAAATTTAAAAGTGCTTTTTTCACATTTCTGAGCAAAATTTGGTCCAATTTACCATGCCCATGCATTTTCCCACTCATTTGAGTCATTTTTCATGGAAAAAACAAGGTTTCATGAATGGTCAAAATTTTCACCAAAATGACATACCGCGGGTCTACGTTTTTTAATGATTTGTGTCAAAAATTTAAAAGTGATTTTTTTCACATTTCTAAGCAAAATTTGGTCCAATTTACCATGCCCATGCATTTTCCCACTCATTTGAGTCATTTTTCATGGAAAAAACAAGGTTTCATGAATGGTCAAAATTTTCACCAAAATGACATACCGCGGGTCTACGTTTTTTTCTGATTTGGGTCAAAAATTGAAAAGTGCCTTTTGTCACATTTCTGAGCAAAATTTGAGCAAATAAATGAGCAAAAAAATGAGCAAAACTCATTTGAGTCATTTTTCATGAAAAAACAAGGTTTCATGAATGGTCAAAATTTTCACCAAAATGACATACCGCGTGTCTACGTTTTTTTCTGATTTGGGTCAAAAATTGAAAAGTGCTTTTTTCACATTTCTGAGCAAAATTTGGTCCAATTTACCATGCCCATGCATTTTCCCACTCATTTGAGTCATTTTTCATGGAAAAAACAAGTTTTCATGAATGGTCAAAATTTTCGCCAAAATGACATACCGCGGGTCTACGTTTTTTCTGATTTGTGTCAAAAACTTAAAAGTGCTTTTTTCACATTTCTGAGCAAAATTTGGTCCAATTTACCATGCCCATGCATTTTCCCACTCATTTGAGTCATTTTTCATGGAAAAAACAAGGTTTCATGAATGGTCAAAATTTTCACCAAAATGACATACCGTGGGTCTACGTGTTTTTCTGATTTGGGTTAAAAATTGAAAAGTGCTTTTTGTCACATTTCTGAGCAAAATTTGTTTCAATTTACCATGCCAATGCATTTTCCCACTCATTTGAGTCATTTTTCATGGAAAAAACAAGGTTTCATGAATAGTCAAAATTTTCACCAAAATGACATACCGCGGGTCTACGTTTTTTTCTGATTTGGGTCAAAAATTGAAAAGTGCTTTTTTCATATTTCTGAGCAAAATTTGGTCCAATTTTCCATGCCCATGCATTTTCCCACTCATTTGAGTCATTTTTCATGAAAAAAAACAAGTTTTCATGAATGGTCAAAATTTTCGCCAAACTGACATACCGCGGGTCTATGTTTTTTTCTGATTTGTGTCAAAATTTTAAAAGTGCTTTTTTCACATTTCTGAGCAACATTTGGTCCAATTTACCATGCCCATGCATTTTCCCACTCATTTGAGTCATTTTTCATGGAAAAAACAAGGTTTCATGAATGGTCAAAATTTTCACCAAAATGACATACCGCGGGTCTACGTTTTTTACTGATTTGGGTCAAAAATTGAAAAGTGCCTTTTGACACATTTCTGAGCAAAATTTGTCCCAATTTACCATGCCCATGCATTTTCCCACTCATTTGAGTCATTTTATATGGAAAAAACAAGTTTTCATGAATGGTCAAAATTTTCGCCAAAATGACATACCGCGGGTCTACGTTTTTTTCTGATTTGTGTCAAAAATTGAAAAGTGCTTTTTGTCACATTTCTGAGCAAAATTTTTCCAAATTTACCATGCCCATGCATTTTCCCACTCATTTGAGTCATTTTTCATGGAAAAAACAATGTTTCATGAATGGTCAAAATTTTCACCAAAATGACATACCGCGGGTCTACGTTTTTTTCTGATTTGGGTCAAAAATTGAAAAGTGCTTTTTGTCACATTTCTGAGCAAAATTTTTCCAAATTTACCATGCCCATGCATTTTCCCACTCATTTGAGTAATTTTTCATGGAAAAAACAAGGTTTCATGAATGGTCAAAATTTTCACCAAAATGACATACCGCGGGTCTACGTTTTTTACTGATTTGGGTCAAAAATTGAAAAGTGCCTTTTGACACATTTCTGAGCAAAATTTGTCCCAATTTACCATGCCCATGCATTTTCCCACTCATTTGAGTCATTTTATATGGAAAAAACAAGTTTTCATGAATGGTCAAAATTTTCGCCAAAATGACATACCGCGGGTCTACGTTTTTTTCTGATTTGTGTCAAAAATTGAAAAGTGCTTTTTGTCACATTTCTGAGCAAAATTTTTCCAAATTTACCATGCCCATGCATTTTCCCACTCATTTGAGTCATTTTTCATGGAAAAAACAATGTTTCATGAATGGTCAAAATTTTCACCAAAATGACATACCGCGGGTCTACGTTTTTTTCTGATTTGGGTCAAAAATTGAAAAGTGCTTTTTGTCACATTTCTGAGCAAAATTTTTCCAAATTTACCATGCCCATGCATTTTCCCACTCATTTGAGTAATTTTTCATGGAAAAAACAAGGTTTCATGAATGGTCAAAATTTTCACCAGAATGACATACCGCGGGTCTACGTGTTTTTCTGATTTGGGTCAAAAATTGAAAAGTGCTTTTTTCACATTTCTGAGCAAAATTTGGTCCAATTTACCATGCCCATGCATTTTCCCACTCATTTGAGTCATTATTCATGAAAAAAACAAGTTATCATGAATGGTCAAAATTTTTGCCAAAATGACATACCGGGTCTACGTTTTTTTCTGATTTGTGTCAAAAATTTAAAAGTGTTTTTTTCACATTTCTGAGCAAAATTTGGTCCAATTTACCATGCCCATGCATTTTCCCACTCATTTGAGTCATTTTTCATGGAAAAAACAAGGTTTCATGAATGTTCAAAATTTTCACCAAAATGACATACCGCGGGTCTACGTTTTTGTCTGATTTGGGTCAAAAATTGAAAAGTGCCTTTTGACACATTTCTGAGCAAAATTTGTCCTAATTTACCATGCCCATGCATTTTCCCACTCATTTGAGTCATTTTTCATGGAAAAAACAAGGTTTCATGAATGGTCAAAATTTTCACCAAAATGACATACCGCGGGTCTACGTTTTTTTCTGATTTGGGTCAAAAATTGAAAAGTGCCTTTTGACACATTTCTGAGCAAAATTTTTCCAAATTTACCATGCCCATGCATTTTCCCACTCATTTGAGTCATTTTTCATGGAAAAAACAATGTTTCATGAATGGTCAAAATTTTCACCAAAATGACATACCGCGGGTCTACGTTTTTTTCTGATTTGGGTCAAAAATTGAAAAGTGCTTTTTGTCACATTTCTGAGCAAAATTTTTCCAAATTTACCATGCCCATGCATTTTCCCACTCATTTGAGTAATTTTTCATGGAAAAAACAAGGTTTCATGAATGGTCAAAATTTTCACCAAAATGACATACCGGGTCTACGTGTTTTTCTGATTTGGGTCAAAAATTGAAAAGTGCTTTTTTCACATTTCTGAGCAAAATTTGGTCCAATTTACCATGCCCATGCATTTTCCCACTCATTTGAGTCATTATTCATGAAAAAAACAAGTTATCATGAATGGTCAAAATTTTTGCCAAAATGACATACCGGGTCTACGTTTTTTTCTGATTTGTGTCAAAAATTTAAAAGTGTTTTTTTCACATTTCTGAGCAAAATTTGGTCCAATTTACCATGCCCATGCATTTTCCCACTCATTTGAGTCATTTTTCATGGAAAAAACAAGGTTTCATGAATGTTCAAAATTTTCACCAAAATGACATACCGCGGGTCTACGTTTTTTTCTGATTTGGGTCAAAAATTGAAAAGTGCCTTTTGACACATTTCTGAGCAAAATTTGTCCCAATTTACCATGCCCATGCATTTTCCCACTCATTTGAGTCATTTTTCATGGAAAAATCAAGGTTTCATGAATGGTCAAAATTTTCACCAAAATGACATACCGCGGGTCTACGTTTTTTCTGATTTGGGTCAAAAATTTAAAAGTGCTTTTTGTCACATTTCTGAGCAAAATTTGTCCAAATTTACCATGCCCATGCATTTTCCCACTCATTTGAGTCATTTTTCATGGAAAAAACAGGGTTTCATGAATGGTCAAAATTTTCACCAAAATGACATACCGCGGGTCTACGTTTTTTACTGATTTGGGTCAAAAATTGAAAAGTGCTTTTTTTCACATTTCTGAGCAAAATTTGTCCCAATTTACCATGCCCGTGCATTTTCCCACTCGTTTAAGTCATTTTTCAATGTTTCATGAATGGCCAAAATTTTCACCAAAATGACATACCATGGGTCTACGTTTTTTTCTGATTTGGGTCAAAAATTGAAAAGTGCTTTTTGTCACATTTCTGAGCAAAATTTTTCCAAATTTAACATGCCCATGCATTTTCCCACTCATTTGAGTCATTTTTCATGGAAAAAACAAGGTTTCATGAATGGTCAAAATTTTTACCAAAATGACCTACCGCGGGTCTACGTGTTTTTCTGATTTGGGTCAAAAATTGAAAAGTGCTTTTTTCACATTTCTGAGCAAAATTTGGTCCAATTTACCATGCCCATGCATTTTCCCACTCATTTGAGTCATTTTTCATGGAAAAAACAAGGTTTCATGAATGGTCAAAATTTTCGCCAAAATGACATACCGCGGGTCTACGTTTTTTTCTGATTTGGGTCAAAAATTGAAAAGTGCCTTTTGACACATTTCTGAGCAAAATTTGGTCCAATTTACCATGCCCATGCATTTTCCCACTCATTTGAGTCATTTTTCATGGAAAAAACAAGGTTTCACGAATGGTCAAAATTTTCACCAAAATGACATACCGCGGGTCTACGTGTTTTTCTGATTTGGGTTTAAAATTGAAAAGTGCTTTTTTCACATTTCTGAGCAAAATTTGGTCCAATTTACCATGCCCATGCATTTTCCCTCTCATTTGAGTCATTTTTCATGAAAAAAACAAGTTTTCATGAATGGTCAAAATTTTCGCCAAAATGACATACTGCGGGTCTACGTTTTTTTCTGATTTGTGCCAAAATTTTAAAAGTGCTTTTTTCACATTTCTGAGCAAAATTTGGTCCAATTTACCATGCCCATGCATTTTCCCACTCATTTGAGTCATTTTTCATGGAAAAAAACAAGTTTTCATGAATGGTCAAAATTTTCACCAAAATGACATACCGCGGGTCTACGTTTTTTTCTGATTTGGGTCAAAAATTTAAAAGTGCCTTTTGTCACATTTCTGAGCAAAATTTGTCCCAATTTACCATGCCAATGCATTTTCCCACTCATTTGAGTCATTTTTCATGGAAAAAACAATGTTTCATGAATGGTCAAAATTTTCACCAAAATGACATACCGCGGGTCTACGTTTTTTTCTGATTTGGGTCAAAAATTGAAAAGTGCTTTTTTTCACATTTCTGAGCAAAATTTGTCCCAATTTACCATGCCCGTGCATTTTCCCACTCGTTTAAGTCATTTTTCATGGATAAAACAAGGTTTCATGAATGGTCAAAATTTTCACCAAAATGACATACCGCGGGTCTACGTTTTTTTCTGATTTGGGTCAAAAATTGAAAAGTGCTTTTTGTCACATTTCTGAGCAAAATTTTTCCAAATTTACCATGCCCATGCATTTTCCCACTCATTTGAGTCATTTTTCATGGAAAAAACAAGGTTTCATGAATGGTCAAAATTTTCACCAAAATGACATACGTGTTTTTCTGATTTGGGTCAAAAATTGAAAAGTGCTTTTTTCACATTTCTGAGCAAAATTTGGTCCAATTTACCATGCCCATGCATTTTCCCACTCATTTGAGTCATTTTTCATGGAAAAAACAAGTTTTCATGAATGGTCAAAATTTTCGCCAAAATGACATACCGCGGGTCTACGGTTTTTTCTGATTTGTGTCAAAAACTTAAAAGTGCTTTTTTCACATTTCTGAGCAAAATTTGGTCCAATTTACCATGCCCATGCATTTTCCCACTCATTTGAGTCATTTTTCATGGAAAAAACAAGGTTTCATGAATGGTCAAAATTTTCACCAAAATGACATACCGTGGGTCTACGTGTTTTTCTGATTTGGGTTAAAAATTGAAAAGTGCTTTTTGTCACATTTCTGAGCAAAATTTGTTTCAATTTACCATGCCAATGCATTTTCCCACTCATTTGAGTCATTTTTCATGGAAAAAACAAGGTTTCATGAATGGTCAAAATTTTCACCAAAATGACATACCGGGTCTACGTTTTTTTCTGATTTGTGTCAAAAATTTTAAAGTGTTTTTTTCACATTTCTGAGCAAAATTTGGTCCAATTTACCATGCCCATGCATTTTCCCACTCATTTGAGTCATTTTTCATGGAAAAAACAAGGTTTCATGAATGTTCAAAATTTTCACCAAAATGACATACCGCGGGTCTACGTTTTTGTCTGATTTGGGTCAAAAATTGAAAAGTGCCTTTTGACACATTTCTGAGCAAAATTTGTCCCAATTTACCATGCCCATGCATTTTCCCACTCATTTGAGTCATTTTTCATGGAAAAAACAAGGTTTCATGAATGGTCAAAATTTTCACCAAAATGACATACCGCGGGTCTACGTTTTTTTCTGATTTGGGTCAAAAATTGAAAAGTGCTTTTTGTCACATTTCTGAGCAAAATTTTTCCAAATTTACCATGCCCATGCATTTTCCCACTCATTTGAGTCATTTTTCATGGAAAAAACAAGGTTTCATGAATGGTCAAAATTTTCATCAAAATGACATACTGCGGGTCTACGTGTTTTTCTGATTTGGGTCAAAAATTGAAAAGTGCTTTTTTCACATTTCTGAGCAAAATTTGGTCCAATTTACCATGCCCATGCATTTTCCCACTCATTTGAGTCATTTTTCATGAAAAAAACAAGTTTTCATGAATGGTCAAAATTTTCGCCAAAATGACATACCGCGGCTCTAAGTTTTTATCTGACTTGGGTCAAAAATTGAAAAGTGCCTTTTGACACATTTCTGAGCAAAATTTGTCCCAATTTACCATGCCCATGCATTTTCCCACTCATTTGAGTCATTTTTCATGAAAAAAACAAGTTTTCATGAATGGTCAAAATTTTCGCCAAAATGACATACCGCGGCTCTACGTTTTTATCTGATTTGGGTCCAAAATTGAGAAGTGCCTTTCGACACATTTCTGAGCAAAATTTGTCCCAATTTACCATGCCCATGCATTTTCCCACTCATTTGAGTCATTTTTCATGGAAAAAACAAGGTTTCATGAATGGTCAAAATTTTCACCAAAATGACATACCGCGGGTCTACGTTTTTTTCTGATTTGGGTCAAAAATTGAAAAGTGCCTTTTGTCACATTTCTGAGCAAAATTTGTCCCAATTTACCATGCCCCCATGCATTTTCCCACTCATTTGAGTCATTTTTCATGGAAAAAAAGAAGTTTTCATGAATGGTCAAAATTTTCGGCAAAATGACATACCGCGGGTCTACGTTTTTTTCTGATTTGAGTCAAAAATTGAAAAGTGCCTTTTGACACATTTCTGAGCAAAATTTGGTCCAATTTACCATGCCCATGCATTTTCCCACTCATTTGAGTCATTTTTCATGGAAAAAACAAGGTTTCATGAATGGTCAAAATTTTGACCAAAATGACATACCGCGGGTCTACGTGTTTTTCTGATTTGGGTTAAAAATTGAAAAGTGCTTTTTGTCACGTTTCTGAGCAAAATTTGTTCCAATTTACCATGCCCATGCATTTTCCCACTCATTTGAGTCATTTTTCATGGAAAAAACAAGGTTTCATGAATGGTCAAAATTTTCACCAAAATGACATACCGCGGGTCTACGTTTTTTTCTGATTTGGGTCAAAAATTGAAAAGTGCTTTTTTCACATTTCTGAGCAAAATTTGGTCCAATTTACCATGCCCATGCATTTTCCCACTCATTTGAGTCATTTTTCATGAAAAAAACAAGTTATCATGAATGGTCAAAATTTTTGCCAAAATGACATTCCGGGTCTACGTTTTTTTCTGATTTGTGTCAAAAATTTAAAAGTGTTTTTTTTCACATTTCTGAGCAAAATTTGGTCCAATTTACCATGCCCATGCATTTTCCCACTCATTTGAGTCATTTTTCATGGAAAAAACAAGGTTTCATGAATGGTCAAAATTTTCACCAAAATGACATACCACGGGTCTACGTTTTTTTCTGATTTGGGTCAAAAATTGAAAAGTGCCTTTTTTCACATTTCTGAGCAAAATTTGTCCCAATTTACCATGCCAATGCATTTTCCCACTCATTTGAGTCATTTTTCATGGAAAAAACAAGGTTTCATGAATGGTCAAAATTTTCACCAAAATGACATACCGCGGGTCTACGTTTTTTTCTGATTTGGGTCAAACATTGAAAAGTGCTTTTTGTCACATTTCTGAGCAAAATTTGTCCCAATTTACCATGCCCGTGCATTTTCCCACTCGTTTAAGTCATTTTTCATGGAAAAAACAATGTTTCATGAATGGTCAAAATTTTCACCAAAATGACATACCGCGGGTCTACGTTTTTTTCTGATTTGGGTCAAAAATTGAAAAGTGCTTTTTGTCACATTTCTGAGCAAAATTTGTCCAAATTTACCATGCCCATGCATTTTCCCACTCATTTGAGTCATTTTTCATGGAAAAAACAAGGTTTCATGAATGGTCAAAATTTTGGATAAATGACATACCGCGGGGTCTACGTTTTTTTCTGATTTGGGTCAAAAATTGAAAAGTGCCTTTTGACACATTTCTGAGCAAAATTTGTCCCAATTTACCATGCCCATAAATTTTCCCACTCATTTGAGTCATTTTATATGGAAAAAACAAGTTTTCATGAATGGTCAAAATTTTCGCCAAAATGACATACCGCGGGTCTACGTTTGTTTCTGATTTGTGTCAAAAATTTAAAAGTGCTTTTTTCACATTTCTGAGCAAAATTTGGTCCAATTTACCATGCCCATGCATTTTCCCACTCATTTGAGTCATTTTTCATGGAAAAAACAAGGTTTCATGAATGGTCAAAATTTTCACCAAAATGACATACCGCGGGTCTACGTGTTTTTCTGATTTGGGTCAAAAATTGAAAAGTGCTTTTTTCACATTTCTGAGCAAAATTTGGTCCAATTTACCATGCCCATGCATTTTCCCACTCATTTCAGTCATTTTTCATGGAAAAAAACAAGGTTTTATGAATGGTCAAAATTTTCACCAAAATGACATACCGCGGGTCTACGTGTTTTTCTGATTTGGGTCAAAAATTGAAAAGTGCTTTTTGTCACATTTCTGAGCAAAATTTGTTCCAATTTACCATGCCCATGCACTTTCCCACTCATTTGAGTCATTTTTCATGGAAAAAACAAGGTTTCATGAATGGTCAAAATTTTCACCAAAATGACATACCGCGGGTCTACGTTTTTTTCTGATTTGGGTCAAAAATTGAAAAGTGCTTTTTTCACATTTCTGAGCAAAATTTGGTCCAATTTACCATGCCCATGCATTTTCCCACTCATTTGAGTCATTTTTCATGAAAAAAACAAGTTATCATGAATGGTCAAAATTTTTGCCAAAATGACATACCGGGTCTACGTTTTTTTCTGATTTGGGTCAAAAATTGAAAAGTGCTTTTTTCACATTTCTGAGCAAAATTTGGTCCAATTTACCATGCCCATGCGTTTTCCCACTCATTTCAGTCATTTTTCATGGAAAAAAACAAGGTTTTATGAATGGTCAAAATTTTCACCAAAATGACATACCGCGGGTCTACGTGTTTTTCTGATTTGGGTCAAAAATTGAAAAGTGCTTTTTGTCACATTTCTGAGCAAAATTTGTTCCAATTTACCATGCCCATGCACTTTCCCACTCATTTGAGTCATTTTTCATGGAAAAAACAAGGTTTCATGAATGGTCAAAATTTTCACCAAAATGACATACCGCGGGTCTACGTTTTTTTCTGATTTGGGTCAAAAATTGAAAAGTGCTTTTTTCACATTTCTGAGCAAAATTTGGTCCAATTTACCATGCCCATGCATTTTCCCACTCATTTGAGTCATTTTTCATGAAAAAAACAAGTTATCATGAATGGTCAAAATTTTTGCCAAAATGACATACCGGGTCTACGTTTTTTTCTGATTTGGGTCAAAAATTGAAAAGTGCTTTTTTCACATTTCTGAGCAAAATTTGGTCCAATTTTCCATGCCCATGCGTTTTCCCACTCATTTCAGTCATTTTTCATGGAAAAAAACAAGGTTTTATGAATGGTCAAAATTTTCACCAAAATGACATACCGCGGGTCTACGTGTTTTTTTGATTTGGGTCAAAAATTGAAAAGTGGTTTTTTCACATTTCTGAGCAAAATTTGGTCCAATTTACCATGCCCATGCATTTTCCCACTCATTTGAGTCATTTTTCATGGAAAAAACAAGGTTTCATGAATGGTCAAAATTTTCACCAAAATGACATACCGCGGGTCTACGTGTTTTTCTGATTTGGGTCAAAAATTGAAAAGTGCTTTTTTCACATTTCTGAGCAAAATTTGGTCCAATTTACCATGCCCATGCATTTTCCCACTCATTTCAGTCATTTTTCATGGAAAAAAACATGTTTTATGAATGGTCAAAATTTTCACCAAAATGACATACCGCAAGTCTACGTGTTTTTCTGATTTGGGTCAAAAATTGAAAAGTGCTTTTTGTCACATTTCTGAGCAAAATTTGTTCCAATTTACCATGCCCATGCACTTTCCCACTCATTTGAGTCATTTTTCATGGAAAAAACAAGGTTTCATGAATGGTCAAAATTTTCACCAAAATGACATACCGCGGGTCTACGTTTTTTTCTGATTTGGGTCAAAAATTGAAAAGTGCTTTTTTCACATTTCTGAGCAAAATTTGGTCCAATTTACCATGCCCATGCATTTTCCCACTCATTTGAGTCATTTTTCATGAAAAAAACAAGTTATCATGAATGGTCAAAATTTTTGCCAAAATGACATACCGGGTCTACGTTTTTTTCTGATTTGGGTCAAAAATTGAAAAGTGCTTTTTTCACATTTCTGAGCAAAATTTGGTCCAATTTTCCATGCCCATGCGTTTTCCCACTCATTTCAGTCATTTTTCATGGAAAAAAACAAGGTTTTATGAACGGTCAAAATTTTCACCAAAATGACATACCGCGGGTCTACGTGTTTTTCTGATTTGGGTCAAAAATTGAAAAGTGCTTTTTGTCACATTTCTGAGCAAAATTTGTTCCAATTTACCATGCCCATGCACTTTCCCACTCATTTGAGTCATTTTTCATGGAAAAAACAAGGTTTCATAAATGGTCAAAATTTTCACCAAAATGACATACCGCGGGTCTACGTTTTTTTCTGATTTGGGTCAAAAATTGAAAAGTGCTTTTTTCACATTTCTGAGCAAAATTTGGTCCAATTTACCATGCCCATGCATTTTCCCACTCATTTGAGTCATTTTTCATGAAAAAAACAAGTTATCATGAATGGTCAAAATTTTTGCCAAAATGACATACCGGGTCTACGTTTTTTTCTGATTTGGGTCAAAAATTGAAAAGTGCTTTTTTCACATTTCTGAGCAAAATTTGGTCCAATTTTCCATGCCCATGCGTTTTCCCACTCATTTCAGTCGTTTTTCATGGAAAAAAACAAGGTTTTATGAATGGTCAAAATTTTCACCAAAATGACATACCACGGGTCTACGTTTTTTTCTGATTTGGGTCAAAAATTGAAAAGTGCCTTTTTTCACATTTCTGAGCAAAATTTGGTCCAATTTACCATGCCCATGCATTTTCCCACTCATTTGAGTCATTTTTCATGGAAAAAACAAGGTTTCATGAATGGTCAAAATTTTCACCAAAATGACATACCACGGGTCTACGTTTTTTTCTGATTTGGGTCAAAAATTGAAAAGTGCTTTTTGTCACATTTCTGAGCAAAATTTGTCCAAATTTACCATGCCCATGCATTTTCCCACTCATTTGAGTCATTTTTCATGGAAAAAACAAGGTTTCATGAATGGTCAAAATTTTGGATAAATGACATACCGCGGGGTCTACGTTTTTTTCTGATTTGGGTCAAAAATTGAAAAGTGCCTTTTGACACATTTCTGAGCAAAATTTGTCCCAATTTACCATGCCCATAAATTTTCCCACTCATTTGAGTCATTTTATATGGAAAAAACAAGTTTTCATGAATGGTCAAAATTTTCGCCAAAATGACATACCGCGGGTCTACGTTTGTTTCTGATTTGTGTCAAAAATTTAAAAGTGCTTTTTTCACATTTCTGAGCAAAATTTGGTCCAATTTACCATGCCCATGCATTTTCCGACTCATTTGAGTCATTTTTCATGGAAAAAACAAGGTTTCATGAATGGTCAAAATTTTCACCAAAATGACATACCGCGGGTCTACGTGTTTTTCTGATTTGGGTCAAAAATTGAAAAGTGCTTTTTTCACATTTCTGAGCAAAATTTGGTCCAATTTACCATGCCCATGCATTTTCCCACTCATTTCAGTCATTTTTCATGGAAAAAAACAAGGTTTTATGAATGGTCAAAATTTTCACCAAAATGACATACCGCGGGTCTACGTGTTTTTCTGATTTGGGTCAAAAATTGAAAAGTGCTTTTTGTCACATTTCTGAGCAAAATTTGTTCCAATTTACCATGCCCATGCACTTTCCCACTCATTTGAGTCATTTTTCATGGAAAAAACAAGGTTTCATGAATGGTCAAAATTTTCACCAAAATGACATACCGCGGGTCTACGTTTTTTTCTGATTTGGGTCAAAAATTGAAAAGTGCTTTTTTCACATTTCTGAGCAAAATTTGGTCCAATTTACCATGCCCATGCATTTTCCCACTCATTTGAGTCATTTTTCATGAAAAAAAACAAGTTATCATGAATGGTCAAAATTTTTGCCAAAATGACATACCGGGTCTACGTTTTTTTCTGATTTGGGTCAAAAATTGAAAAGTGCTTTTTTCACATTTCTGAGCAAAATTTGGTCCAATTTTCCATGCCCATGCGTTTTCCCACTCATTTCAGTCATTTTTCATGGAAAAAAACAAGGTTTTATGAATGGTCAAAATTTTCACCAAAATGACATACCGCGGGTCTACGTGTTTTTTTGATTTGGGTCAAAAATTGAAAACTGGTTTTTTCACATTTCTGAGCAAAATTTGGTCCAATTTACCATGCCCATGCATTTTCCCACTCATTTGAGTCATTTTTCATGGAAAAAACAAGGTTTCATGAATGGTCAAAATTTTCACCAAAATGACATACCGCGGGTATACGTTTTTTCTGATTTGGGTCAAAAATTGAAAAGTGCTTTTTTTTTAACATTTCTGAGCAAAATTTGTCCCAATTTACCATGCCCGTGCATTTTCCCACTGGTTTAAGTCATTTTTCATGGAAAAAACAATGTTTCATGAATGGTCAAAATTTTCACCAAAATGACATACCGCGGGTCTACGTTTTTTTCTGATTTGGGTCAAAAATTGAAAAGTGCTTTTTGTCACATTTCTGAGCAAAATTTGTCCAAATTTACCATGCCCATGCATTTTCCCACTCATTTGAGTCATTTTTCATGGAAAAAACAAGGTTTCATGAATGGTCAAAATTTTCACCAAAATGACATACCGCGGGTCTACGTTTTTTTCGGATTGGGGTCAAAAATTGAAAAGTGCCTTTTGACACATTTCTGAGCAAAATTTGGTCCAATTTACCATGCCCATGCATTTTCCCACTCATTTGATTAATTTTTCATGAAAAAAAACAAGTTATCAGGAATGGTCAAAATTTTCACCAAAATGACATACCGCAGGTCTACGTTTTTTTCTGATTTGTGTCAAAAATTGAAAAGTGCTTTTTTTCACATTTCTGAGCAAAATTTGGTCCAATTTTCCATGCCCATGCATTTTCCAACTCATTTCAGTCGTTTTTCATGGAAAAAAAACAAGGTTTTATGAATGGTCAAAATTTTCACCAAAATGACATACCGCGGGTCTACGTTTTTTTCTGATTTGGGTCAAAAATTGAAAAGTGCCTTTTGACACATTTCTGAGCAAAATTTGTCCCAATTTACCATGCCCATGCATTTTCCCACTGATTTGAGTCATTTTTCATGGAAAAAACAAGGTTTCATGATTGGTCAAAATTTTCACCAAAATGACATACCGCGGGTCTACGTTTTTTTCTGATTTGTGTCAAAAATTGAAAAGTGCTTTTTTCACATTTCTGAGCAAAATTTGGTCCAATTTACCATGCCCATGCATTTTCCCACTCATTTGATTCATTTTTCATGGAAAAAACAAGGTTTCATGAATGGTCAAAATTTTCACCAAAATGCCATACCGCGGGTCTACGTTTTTTTCTGATTTGGGTCAAAAATTGAAAAGTGCTTTTTTCACATTTCTGAGAAAAATTTGGTCCAATTTACCATGCCCATGCATTTTCCCACTCATTTGAGTAATTTTTCATGAAAAAAAACAAGTTATCAGGAATGGTCAAAATTTTCACCAAAATGACATACCGCGGGTCTACGTTTTTTTCTGATTTGGGTCAAAAATTGAAAAGTGCCTTTTGACACATTTCTGAGCAAAATTTGTCCCAATTTACCATGCCCATGCATTTTCCCACTCATTTGAGTCATTTTTCATGGAAAAAACAAGGTTTCATGATTGGTCAAAATTTTCACCAAAATGACATACCGCGGGTCTACGTTTTTTTCTGAATTGTGTCAAAAATTGAAAAGTGCTTTTTTCACATTTCTGAGCAAAATTTGGTCCAATTTACCATGCCCATGCATTTTCCCACTCATTTGAGTCATTTTTCATGGAAAAAATAAGGATTCATGAATGGTCACAATTTTCACCAAAATGACATACCGCGGGTCTACGTTTTTTTCTGATTTGGGTCAAAAATTGAAAAGTGCCTTTTGACACATTTCTGAGAAAAATTTGGTCCAATTTACCATGCCCATGCATTTTCCCACTCATTTGATTAATTTTTCATGAAAAAAAACAAGTTATCAGGAATGGTCAAAATTTTCACCAAAATGACATACCGCAGGTCTACGTTTTTTTCTGATTTGTGTCAAAAATTGAAAAGTGCTTTTTTTCACATTTCTGAGCAAAATTTGGTCCAATTTTCCATGCCCATGCATTTTCCAACTCATTTCAGTCGTTTTTCATGGAAAAAAAACAAGGTTTTATGAATGGTCAAAATTTTCACCAAAATGACATACCGCGGGTCTACGTTTTTTTCTGATTTGGGTCAAAAATTGAAAAGTGCCTTTTGACACATTTCTGAGCAAAATTTGTCCCAATTTACCATGCCCATGCATTTTCCCACTGATTTGAGTCATTTTTCATGGAAAAAAACAAGTTATCATGAATGGTCAAAATTTTTGCCAAAATGACATACCGCGGGTCTACGTTTTTTTCTGATTCGTGACAAAATTTTAAAAGTGCTTTTTTTCACATTTTTGAGGAAAATTTGGTCCAATTTACCATGCCCATGCATTTTCCCACTCATTTGAGTCATTTTTCATGGAAAAAACAAGGTTTCATGAATGGTCAAAATTTTCACCAAAATGACATAACGCGGGTCTACGTTTTTTTCTGATTTGGGTCAAAAATTGCAAAGTGCCTTTTGACACATTTCTGAGCAAAATTTGTCCCACTTTACCATGCCCATGCATTTTCCCACTCATTTGAGTCATTTTTCATGGAAAAAACAAGTTTTCATGAATGGTCAAAATTTTCACCAAAATGACATACCGCGGGTCTACGTTTTTTTCTGATTTGTGTCAAAAATTGAAAAGTGCTTTTTTCACATTTCTGAGCAAAATTTGGTCCAATTTACCATGCCCATGCATTTTCCCACTCATTTGAGTCATTTTTCATGGAAAAAACAAGGTTTCATGAATGGTCACAATTTTCACCAAAATGACATACCGCGGGTCTACGTTTTTTTCTGATTTGGGTCAAAAATTGAAAAGTGCCTTTTGACACATTTCTGAGCAAAATTTGTCCCAATTTACCATGCCCATGCATTTTCCCACTCATTTGATTCATTTTTCATGGAAAAAACAAGGTTTCATGAATGGTCAAAATTTTCACCAAAATGCCATACCGCGGGTCTACGTTTTTTCTGATTTGGGTCAAAAATTGAAAAGTGCTTTTTTCACATTTCTGAGAAAAATTTGGTCCAATTTACCATGCCCATGCATTTTCCCACTCATTTGAGTAATTTTTCATGAAAAAAAACAAGTTATCAGGAATGGTCAAAATTTTCACCAAAATGACATACCGCGGGTCTATGTTTTTTTCTGATTTGTGTCAAAAATTGAAAAGTGCTTTTTTTCACATTTCTGAGCAAAATTTGGTCCAATTTTCCATGCCCATGCATTTTCCAACTCATTTCAGTCATTTTTCATGGAAAAAAAACAAGGTTTTATGAATGGTCAAAATTTTCACCAAAATGACATACCGCGGGTCTACGTTTTTTTCTGATTTGGGTCAAAAATTGAAAAGTGCTTTTTTCACATTTCTGAGCAAAATTTGGTCCAATTTACCATGCCTATGCATTTTCCCACTCATTTGAGTCATTTTTCATGAAAAAAACAAGTTATCATGAATGGTCAAAATTTTCACCAAAATGACATACCGCGGGTCTACGTGTTTTTCTGATTTGGGTCAAAAATTGAAAAGTGCTTTTTTCACATTTCTGAGCAAAATTTGGTCCAATTTACCATGCCCATGCATTTTCCCACTCATTTGAGTCATTTTTCATGAAAAAAACAAGTTATCATGAATGGTCAAAATTTTTGCCAAAATGACATACCGCGGGTCTACGTTTTTTTCTGATTCGTGACAAAATTTTAAAAGTGCTTTTTTTCACATTTTTGAGGAAAATTTGGTCCAATTTACCATGCCCATGCATTTTCCCACTCATTTGAGTCATTTTTCATGGAAAAAACAAGGTTTCATGAATGGTCAAAATTTTCACCAAAATGACATAACGCGGGTCTACGTTTTTTTCTGATTTGGGTCAAAAATTGCAAAGTGCCTTTTGACACATTTCTGAGCAAAATTTGTCCCACTTTACCATGCCCATGCATTTTCCCACTCATTTGAGTCATTTTTCATGGAAAAAACAAGTTTTCATGAATGGTCAAAATTTTCACCAAAATGACATACCGCGGGTCTACGTTTTTTTCTGATTTGGGTCAAAAATTGAAAAGTGCTTTTTTCACATTTCTGAGCAAAATTTGGTCCAATTTACCATGCCCATGCATTTTCCCACTCATTTGAGTCATTTTTCATGAAAAAAACATGGTTTTATGAATGGTCAAAATTTTCACCAAAATGACATACCGCGGGTCTACGTGTTTTTCTGATTTGGGTCAAAAATTGAAAAGTGCTTTTCGTCACTTTTCTGAGCAAAATTTGGTCCAATTTACCATGCCCATGCATTTTCCCACTCATTTGAGTCATTTTTCATGGAAAAAACAAGGTTTCATGAATGGTCAAAATTTTCACAAAAATGACATACCGCGGGTCTACGTTTTTTACTGATTTGGGTCAAAAATTGAAAAGTGCTTTTTTTCACATTTTTGAGCAAAATTTGGTCCAATTTACCATGCCCATGCATTTTCCCACTCATTTGAGTCATTTTTCATGGAAAAAAACAAGTTATCATGAATGGTCAAAATTTTCACCAAAATGACATACCGCGGGTCTACGTTTTTTTCTGATTTGGGTCAAAAATTGAAAAGTGCCTTTTGACACATTTCTGAGCAAAATTTGTCCCAATTTACCATGCCCATGCATTTTCCCACTCATTTGAGTCATTTTTCATGGAAAAAACAAGGTTTCATGATTGGTCAAAATTTTCACCAAAATGACATACCGCGGGTCTACGTTTTTTTCTGAATTGTGTCAAAAATTGAAAAGTGCTTTTTTCACATTTCTGAGCAAAATTTGGTCCAATTTACCATGCCCATGCATTTTCCCACTCATTTGAGTCATTTTTCATGGAAAAAATAAGGATTCATGAATGGTCACAATTTTCACCAAAATGACATACCGCGGGTCTACGTTTTTTTCTGATTTGGGTCAAAAATTGAAAAGTGCCTTTTGACACATTTCTGAGAAAAATTTGGTCCAATTTACCATGCCCATGCATTTTCCCACTCATTTGATTAATTTTTCATGAAAAAAAACAAGTTATCAGGAATGGTCAAAATTTTCACCAAAATGACATACCGCAGGTCTACGTTTTTTTCTGATTTGTGTCAAAAATTGAAAAGTGCTTTTTTTCACATTTCTGAGCAAAATTTGGTCCAATTTTCCATGCCCATGCATTTTCCAACTCATTTCAGTCGTTTTTCATGGAAAAAAAACAAGGTTTTATGAATGGTCAAAATTTTCACCAAAATGACATACCGCGGGTCTACGTTTTTTTCTGATTTGGGTCAAAAATTGAAAAGTGCCTTTTGACACATTTCTGAGCAAAATTTGTCCCAATTTACCATGCCCATGCATTTTCCCACTGATTTGAGTCATTTTTCATGGAAAAAACAAGGTTTCATGATTGGTCAAAATTTTCACCAAAATGACATACCGCGGGTCTACGTTTTTTTCTGATTTGTGTCAAAAATTGAAAAGTGCTTTTTTCACATTTCTGAGCAAAATTTGGTCCAATTTACCATGCCCATGCATTTTCCCACTCATTTGAGTCATTTTTCATGGAAAAAACAAGGTTTCATGAATGGTCACAATTTTCACCAAAATGACATACCGCGGGTCTACGTTTTTTTCTGATTTGGGTCAAAAATTGAAAAGTGCCTTTTGACACATTTCTGAGCAAAATTTGTCCCAATTTACCATGCCCATGCATTTTCCCACTCATTTGAGTAATTTTTCATGAAAAAAAACAAGTTATCAGGAATGGTCAAAATTTTCACCAAAATGACATACCGCGGGTCTACGTTTTTTTCTGATTTGTGTCAAAAATTGAAAAGTGCTTTTTTCACATTTCTGAGCAAAATTTGGTCCAATTTACCATGCCCATGCATTTTCCCACTCATTTGAGTCATTTTTCATGGAAAAAACAAGGTTTCATGAATGGTCACAATTTTCACCAAAATGACATACCGCGGGTCTACGTTTTTTTCTGATTTGGGTCAAAAATTGAAAAGTGCCTTTTGACACATTTCTGAGCAAAATTTGTCCCAATTTACCATGCCCATGCATTTTCCCACTCATTTGATTCATTTTTCATGGAAAAAACAAGGTTTCATGAATGGTCAAAATTTTCACCAAAATGCCATACCGCGGGTCTACGTTTTTTCTGATTTGGGTCAAAAATTGAAAAGTGCTTTTTTCACATTTCTGAGAAAAATTTGGTCCAATTTACCATGCCCATGCATTTTCCCACTCATTTGAGTAATTTTTCATGAAAAAAAACAAGTTATCAGGAATGGTCAAAATTTTCACCAAAATGACATACCGCGGGTCTATGTTTTTTTCTGATTTGTGTCAAAAATTGAAAAGTGCTTTTTTTCACATTTCTGAGCAAAATTTGGTCCAATTTTCCATGCCCATGCATTTTCCAACTCATTTCAGTCATTTTTCATGGAAAAAAAACAAGGTTTTATGAATGGTCAAAATTTTCACCAAAATGACATACCGCGGGTCTACGTTTTTTTCTGATTTGGGTCAAAAATTGAAAAGTGCTTTTTTCACATTTCTGAGCAAAATTTGGTCCAATTTACCATGCCTATGCATTTTCCCACTCATTTGAGTCATTTTTCATGAAAAAAACAAGTTATCATGAATGGTCAAAATTTTCACCAAAATGACATACCGCGGGTCTACGTGTTTTTCTGATTTGGGTCAAAAATTGAAAAGTGCTTTTTTCACATTTCTGAGCAAAATTTGGTCCAATTTACCATGCCCATGCATTTTCCCACTCATTTGAGTCATTTTTCATGAAAAAAACAAGTTATCATGAATGGTCAAAATTTTTGCCAAAATGACATACCGCGGGTCTACGTTTTTTTCTGATTCGTGACAAAATTTTAAAAGTGCTTTTTTTCACATTTTTGAGGAAAATTTGGTCCAATTTACCATGCCCATGCATTTTCCCACTCATTTGAGTCATTTTTCATGGAAAAAACAAGGTTTCATGAATGGTCAAAATTTTCACCAAAATGACATAACGCGGGTCTACGTTTTTTTCTGATTTGGGTCAAAAATTGCAAAGTGCCTTTTGACACATTTCTGAGCAAAATTTGTCCCACTTTACCATGCCCATGCATTTTCCCACTCATTTGAGTCATTTTTCATGGAAAAAACAAGTTTTCATGAATGGTCAAAATTTTCACCAAAATGACATACCGCGGGTCTACGTTTTTTTCTGATTTGGGTCAAAAATTGAAAAGTGCTTTTTTCACATTTCTGAGCAAAATTTGGTCCAATTTACCATGCCCATGCATTTTCCCACTCATTTGAGTCATTTTTCATGAAAAAAACATGGTTTTATGAATGGTCAAAATTTTCACCAAAATGACATACCGCGGGTCTACGTGTTTTTCTGATTTGGGTCAAAAATTGAAAAGTGCTTTTCGTCACTTTTCTGAGCAAAATTTGGTCCAATTTACCATGCCCATGCATTTTCCCACTCATTTGAGTCATTTTTCATGGAAAAAACAAGGTTTCATGAATGGTCAAAATTTTCACAAAAATGACATACCGCGGGTCTACGTTTTTTACTGATTTGGGTCAAAAATTGAAAAGTGCTTTTTTTCACATTTTTGAGCAAAATTTGGTCCAATTTACCATGCCCATGCATTTTCCCACTCATTTGAGTCATTTTTCATGGAAAAAAACAAGTTATCATGAATGGTCAAAATTTTCACCAAAATGACATACCGCGGGTCTACGTTTTTTTCTGATTTGTGTCAAAAATTGAAAAGTGCTTTTTTTTCACATTTCTGAGCAAAATTTGGTCCAATTTTCCATGCCCATGCATTTTCCAACTCATTTCAGTCATTTTTCATGGAAAAAAAACAAGGTTTTATGAATGGTCAAAATTTTCACAAAAATGACATACCGCGGGTCTACGTTTTTTTCTGATTTGGGTCAAAAATTGAAAAGTGCTTTTTTCACATTTCTGAGCAAAATTTGGTCCAATTTACCATGCCCATGCATTTTCCCACTCATTTCAGTCATTTTTCATGGAAAAAAAACAAGATTATATTAACGGTCAAAATTTTCACCAAAATGACATACCGCGGGTCTACGTTTTTTTCTGATTCGTGTCAAAATTTTAAAAGTGCTTTTTTTCACATTTCTGAGCAAAATTTGGTCCAATTTACCATGCCCATGCATTTTCCCACTCATTTGAGTCATTTTTCATGAAAAAAACAAGTTATCATGAATGGTCAAAATTTTCACCAAAATGACATACCGCGGGTCTACGTGTTTTTCTGATTTGGGTCAAAAATTGAAAAGTGCTTTTTTCACATTTCTGAGCAAAATTTGGTCCAGATTACCATGCCCATGCATTTTCCCACTCATTTGAGTCATTTTTCATGAAAAAAAACAAGTTATCATGAATGGTCAAACTTTTTGCCAAAATGACATACCGCGGGTCTACGTTTTTTTCTGATTCGTGTCAAAATTTTAAAAGGGCTTTTTTTCACATTTTTGAGGAAAATTTGGTCCAATTTACCATGCCCATGCATTTTCCCACTCATTTGAGTCATTTTTCATGGAAAAAACAAGGTTTCATGAATGGTCAAAATTTTCGGCAAAATGACATACCGCGGGTCTACGTTTTTTTCTGATTTGGGTCAAAAATTGAAAAGTGCCTTTTGACACATTTCTGAGCAAAATTTGTCCCAATTTACCATGCCCATGCATTTTCCCACTCATTTGAGTCATTTTTCATGGAAAAAACAAGGTTTCATCAATGGTCAAAATTTTCACCAAAATGACATACCGCGGGTTTACGTTTTTTTCTGATTTGGGTCAAAAATTGAAAAGTGCTTTTTTCACATTTCTGAGCAAAATTTGGTCCAATTTACCATGCCCATGCATTTTCCCACTCATTTGAGTCATTTTTCATGATAAAAACAAGTTATCATGAATGGTCAAAATTTTCACCAAAATGACATACCGGGGGTCTACGTTTTTTTCTGATTCGTGTCAAAAATTGAAAAGTGCTTTTTTTTCACATTTCTGAACAAAATTTGGTCCAATTTACCATGCCCATGCATTTTCCCACTCATTTGAGTCATTTTTCATGATAAAAACAAGTTATCATGAATGGTCAAAATTTTCACCAAAATGACATACCGCGGGTCTACGTGTTTTTCTGATTTGGGTCAAAAATTGAAAAGTGCCTTTTGACACATTTCTGAGCAAAATTTGTCCCAATTTACCATGCCAATGCATTTTCCCACTCATTTGAGTCATTTTTCATGGAAAAAACAAGGTTTCATGAATGGTCAAAATTTTCACCAAAATGACATGCGGGTCTACGTTTTTTTCTGATTTGGGTCAAAAATTGAAAAGTGCTTTTTTTCACATTTCTGAGCAAAACTTGTTCCAATTTTCCATGCCCATGCATTTTCCCACTCATTTCAGTCATTTTTCATGGAAAAAAACAAGGTTTTATGAATGGTAAAAATTTTCACCAAAATGACATACCGCGGGTCTACGTGTTTTTCTGATTTGGGTCAAAAATTGAAAAGTGCTTTTTTCACATTTCTGAGCAAAATTTGGTCCAATTTACCATGCCCATGCATTTTCCCACTCATTTGAGTCATTTTTCATGGAAAAAACAAGGTTTCATGAATGGTCAAAATTTTCACCAAAATGACATACCGCGGGTCTACGTTTTTTTCTGATTTGGGTCAAAAATTGAAAAGTGCTTTTTTCACATTTCTGAGCAAAATTTGGTCCAATTTTCCATGATCATGCATTTTCCCACTCGTTTGAGTCATTTTTCATGGAAAAAACAAGGTTTCATGAATGGTCAAAATTTTCACCAAAATGACATACCGCGGGTCTACGTTTTTTCTGATTTGGGTCAAAAATTGAAAAGTGCCTTTTGTCACATTTCTGAGCAAAATTTGTCCCAATTTACCATGCCAATGCATTTTCCCACTCATTTGAGTCATTTTTCATGGAAAAAAACAAGGTTTCATGAATGGTCAAAATTTTCACCAAAATGACATACCGCGGGTCTACGTTTTTTTCTGATTCGTGTCAAAATTTTAAAAGTGCTTTTTTCACATTTCTGAGCAAAATTTGTCCCAATTTACCATGCCCGTGCATTTTCCCACTCATTTGAGTCATTTTTCATGGAAAAAACAAGGTTTCATGAATGGTCAAAATTTTCACCAAAATGACATACCGCGGGTCTACGTTTTTTTCTGATTTGGGTCAAAAATTGAAAAGTGCTTTTTGTCACATTTCTGAGCAAAATTTGTCCAAATTTACCATGCCCATGTATTTTCTGACTCATTTGAGTCATTTTTCATCGAAAAAACAAGGTTTCATGAATGGTCAAAATTTTCACCAGAATCACATACCGCGGGTCTACGTTTTTTTCTGATTTGGGTCAAAAATTGAAAAGTGCTTTTTGTCACATTTCTGAGCAAAATTTGGCCCAATTTACCATGCCCATGCATTTTCCCACTTGTTTGAGTAATTTTTCATGGAAAAAACAAGGTTTCATGAATGGTCAAAATTTTCACCAGAATCACATACCGCGGGTCTACGTTTTTTACTGATTTGGGTCAAAAATTGAAAAGTGCCTTTTGTCACATTTCTGAGCAAAATTTGTCCCAATTTACCATGCCCATGCATTTTCCCACTCATTTAAGTCATTTTTCATGGAAAAAACAATGTTTCATGAATGGTCAAAATTTTCACCAAAATGACATACCGCGGGTCTACGTTTTTTTCTGATTTGGGTCAAAAATTGAAAAGTGCTTTTTGTCACATTTCTGAGCAAAATTTGTCCAAATTTACCATGCCCATGCATTTTCCCACTCATTTGAGTCATTTTTCATGAAAAAAAACAAGGTTTCATGAATGGTCAAAATTTTCACCAAAATGACTACGTGTTTTTCTGATTTGGGTCAAAAATTGAAAAGTGCTTTTTTTCACATTTCTGAGCAAAATTTGGTCCAATTTTCCATGCCCATGCATTTTCCCACTCATTTGAGTCATTTTTCATGGAAAAAACAAGGTTTCATGAATGGTCAAAATTTTCACCAAAATGACATACCGCGGGTCTACGTTTTTTTCTGATTTGGGTCAAAAATTGAAAAGTGCTTTTTTCACATTTTTGAGCAAAATTTGGTCCAATTTACCATGCCCATGCATTTTCCCACTCATTTGAGTTATTTTTCATGAAAAAAACAAGTTATCAGGAATGGTCAAAATTTTTGCCAAAATGACATACCGCGGGTCTACGTTTTTTTTTTATTTGGGTCAAAAATTGAAAAGTGCCTTTTGACACATTTCTGAGCAACATTTGTCCCAATTTACCATGCCCATGCATTTTCCCACTCATTTGAGTCATTTTTCATGAAAAAAACAAGGTTTCATGAATGGTCAAAATTTTCACCAAAATGACATACCGCGGGTCTACGTTTTTTTCTGATTTGGGTCAAAAATTGAAAAGTGCTTTTTGTCACATTTCTGAGCAAAATTTGTCCAAATTTACCATGCCCATGTATTTTCCGACTCATTTGAGTCATTTTTCATCGAAAAAACAAGGTTTCATGAATGGTCAAAATTTTCACCAAAATGACATAACGCGGGTCTACGTTTTTTACTGATTTGGGTCAAAAATTGAAAAGTGCCTTTTGTCACATTTCTGAGCAAAATTTGTCCCAATTTACCATGCCCGTGCATTTTCCCACTCATTTGAGTCATTTTTCATGGAAAAAACAAGGTTTCATGAATGGTCAAAATTTTCACCAAAATGACTACGTGTTTTTCTGATTTGGGTCAAAAATTGAAAAGTGCCTTTTGTCACATTTCTGAGCAAAATTTGTCCCAATTTACCATGCCCGTGCATTTTCCCACTCATTTGAGTCATTTTTCATGGAAAAAACAAGGTTTCATGAATGGTCAAAATTTTCACCAAAATGACTACGTGTTTTTCTGATTTGGGTCAAAAATTGAAAAGTGCTTTTTTTCACATTTCTGAGCAAAATTTGGTCCAATTTTCCATGCCCATGCATTTTCCCACTCATTTCAGTCATTTTTCATGGAAAAAAACAAGGTTTTATGAATGGTCAAAATTTTCACCGAAATGACATACCGCGGGTCTACGTGTTTTTCTGATTTGGGTCAAAAATTTAAAAGTGCCTTTTGTCACATTTCTGAGCAAAATTTGTCCCAATTTACCATGCCAATGCATTTTCCCACTCATTTGAGTCATTTTTCATGGAAAAAACAATGTTTTATGAATGGTCAAAATTTTCACCCAAATGACATAACGCGGGTCTACGTTTTTTTCTGATTTGGGTCAAAAATTGAAAAGTGCTTTTTTCACATTTCTGAGCAAAATTTGGTCCAATTTACCATGCCCATGCATTTTCCCACTCATTTGAGTCATTTTTCATGAAAAAAACAAGTTTTCATGAATGGTCAAAATTTACGCCAAAATGACATACCGCGGGTCTACGTTTTTTTCTGATTTGTGTCAAAATTTTAAAAGTGCTTTTTTCACATTTCTGAGCAAAATTTGGTCTACTTTACCATGCCCATGCATTTTCCCACTCATTTGAGTCATTTTTCATGGAAAGAACAAGGTTTCATGAATGGTCAAAATTTTCACCAAAATGACATACCGCGGGTCTACGTTTTTTTCTGATTTGGGTCAAAAATTGAAAAGTGCCTTTTGTCACATTTCTGAGCAAAATTTGTCCCAATTTTCCATGATCATGCATTTTCCCACTCATTTGAGTCATTTTTCATGGAAAAAACAAGGTTTCATGAATGGTCAAAATTTTCACCAAAATGACATACCACGGGTCTACGTGTTTTTCTGATTTGGGTCAAAAATTGAAAAGTGCTTTTTTTCACATTTCTGAGCAAAATTTGTCCCAATTTACCATGCCCGTGCATTTTCCCACTCGTTTAAGTCATTTTTCATGGAAAAAACAATGTTTCATGAATGGTCAAAATTTTCGCCAAAATGACATACCGCGGGTCTACGTTTTTTTCTGATTTCGGTCAAAAATTGAAAAGTGCTTTTTTCACATTTCTGAGCAAAATTTGTTCCAATTTACCATGCCCATGCATTTTCCCACTCATTTGAGTCATTTTTCATGGAAAAAACAAGGTTTCATGAATGGTCAAAATTTTCACCAAAATGACATACCGCGGGTCTACGTTTTTTTCTGATTTGGGTCAAAAATTGAAAAGTGCTTTTTGTCACATTTCTGAGCAAAATTTGTCCAAATTTACCATGCCCATGTATTTTCCGACTCATTTGAGTCATTTTTCATCGAAAAAACAAGGTTTCATGAATGGTCAAAATTTTCACCAAAATGACATACCACGGGTCTACGTGTTTTTCTGATTTGGGTCAAAAATTGAAAAGTGCTTTTTTTCACATTTCTGAGCAAAATTTGGTCCAATTTTCCATGCCCATGCATTTTCCCACTCATTTCAGTCATTTTTCATGAAAAAAACATGTTATCATGAATGGTCAAAATTTTTGCCAAAATGACATACCGCGGGTCTACGTTTTTTTCTGATTTGGGTCAAAAATTGAAAAGTGCCTTTTGACACATTTCTGAGCAAAATTTGTCCCAATTTACCATGTCCATGCATTTTCCCACTCATTTGAGTCATTTTTCATGAAAAAAACAATGTTTCATGAATGGTCAAAATTTTCACCAAAATGACATACCGCGGGTCTACGTTTTTTTCTGATTTGGGTCAAAAATTGAAAAGTGCTTTTTGTCACATTTCTGAGCAAAATTTGTCCAAATTTACCATGCCCATGTATTTTCCGACTCATTTGAGTCATTTTTCATCGAAAAAAACAAGGTTTCATGAATGGTCAAAATTTTCACCAAAATGACATATCGCGGGTCTACGTGTTTTTCTGATTTGGGTCAAAAATTGAAAAGTGCTTTTTGTCACATTTCTGAGCAAAATTTGTTCCAATTTACCATGCCCATGCATTTTCCCACTCATTTGAGTCATTCTTCATGGAAAAAACAAGGTTTCATGAATGGTCAAAATTTTCACCAAAATGACATACCGCGGGTCTACGTTTTTTTCTGATTTGGGTCAAAAATTGAAAAGTGCTTTTTTCACATTTCTGAGCAAAATTTGGTCCAATTTACCATGCCCATGCATTTTCCCACTCATTTGAGTCATTTTTCATGAAAAAAACAAGTTATCATGAATGGTCAAAATTTTCACCAAAATGACATACCGCGGGTCTACGTGTTTTTCTGATTTGGTTCAAACATTGAAAAGTGCTTTTTTTCACATTTCTGAGCAAAATTTGGTCCAATTTTCCATGCCCATGCATTTTCCCACTCATTTCAGTCATTTTTCATGAAAAAAACATGTTATCATGAATGGTCAAAATTTTTTGCTAAAATGACATACCGCGGGTCTACGTTTTTTTCTGATTTGGGTCAAAAATTGAAAAGTGCCTTTTGACACATTTCTGAGCAAAATTTGTCCCAATTTACCATGTCCATGCATTTTCCCACTCATTTGAGTCATTTTTCATGAAAAAAACAAGGTTTCATGAATGGTCAAAATTTTCACCAAAATGACATACCGCGGGTCTACGTTTTTTTCTGATTTGGGTCAAAAATTGAAAAGTGCCTTTTGTCACATTTCTGAGCAAAATTTGTCCCAATTTACCATGCCCGTGCATTTTCCCACTCATTTGAGTCATTTTTCATGGAAAAAACAAGGTTTCATGAATGGTCAAAATTTTCACCAAAATGACTACGTGTTTTTCTGATTTGGGTCAAAAATTGAAAAGTGCCTTTTGTCACATTTCTGAGCAAAATTTGTCCCAATTTACCATGCCCGTGCATTTTCCCACTCATTTGAGTCATTTTTCATGGAAAAAACAAGGTTTCATGAATGGTCAAAATTTTCACCAAAATGACTACGTGTTTTTCTGATTTGGGTCAAAAATTGAAAAGTGCTTTTTTTCACATTTCTGAGCAAAATTTGGTCCAATTTTCCATGCCCATGCATTTTCCCACTCATTTCAGTCATTTTTCATGGAAAAAAACAAGGTTTTATGAATGGTCAAAATTTTCACCGAAATGACATACCGCGGGTCTACGTGTTTTTCTGATTTGGGTCAAAAATTTAAAAGTGCCTTTTGTCACATTTCTGAGCAAAATTTGTCCCAATTTACCATGCCCATGCATTTTCCCACTCATTTGAGTCATTTTTCATGAAAAAAACAAGTTTTCATGAATGGTCAAAATTTACGCCAAAATGACATACCGCGGGTCTACGTTTTTTTCTGATTTGTGTCAAAATTTTAAAAGTGCTTTTTTCACATTTCTGAGCAAAATTTGGTCTACTTTACCATGCCCATGCATTTTCCCACTCATTTGAGTCATTTTTCATGGAAAGAACAAGGTTTCATGAATGGTCAAAATTTTCACCAAAATGACATACCGCGGGTCTACGTTTTTTTCTGATTTGGGTCAAAAATTGAAAAGTGCCTTTTGTCACATTTCTGAGCAAAATTTGTCCCAATTTTCCATGATCATGCATTTTCCCACTCATTTGAGTCATTTTTCATGGAAAAAACAAGGTTTCATGAATGGTCAAAATTTTCACCAAAATGACATACCACGGGTCTACGTGTTTTTCTGATTTGGGTCAAAAATTGAAAAGTGCTTTTTTTCACATTTCTGAGCAAAATTTGTCCCAATTTACCATGCCCGTGCATTTTCCCACTCGTTTAAGTCATTTTTCATGGAAAAAACAATGTTTCATGAATGGTCAAAATTTTCGCCAAAATGACATACCGCGGGTCTACGTTTTTTTCTGATTTCGGTCAAAAATTGAAAAGTGCTTTTTTCACATTTCTGAGTAAAATTTGTTCCAATTTACCATGCCCATGCATTTTCCCACTCATTTGAGTCATTTTTCATGGAAAAAACAAGGTTTCATGAATGGTCAAAATTTTCACCAAAATGACATACCGCGGGTCTACGTTTTTTTCTGATTTGGGTCAAAAATTGAAAAGTGCTTTTTGTCACATTTCTGAGCAAAATTTGTCCAAATTTACCATGCCCATGTATTTTCCGACTCATTTGAGTCATTTTTCATCGAAAAAACAAGGTTTCATGAATGGTCAAAATTTTCACCAAAATGACATACCACGGGTCTACGTGTTTTTCTGATTTGGGTCAAAAATTGAAAAGTGCTTTTTTTCACATTTCTGAGCAAAATTTGGTCCAATTTTCCATGCCCATGCATTTTCCCACTCATTTCAGTCATTTTTCATGAAAAAAACATGTTATCATGAATGGTCAAAATTTTTGCCAAAATGACATACCGCGGGTCTACGTTTTTTTCTGATTTGGGTCAAAAATTGAAAAGTGCCTTTTGACACATTTCTGAGCAAAATTTGTCCCAATTTACCATGTCCATGCATTTTCCCACTCATTTGAGTCATTTTTCATGAAAAAAACAATGTTTCATGAATGGTCAAAATTTTCACCAAAATGACATACCGCGGGTCTACGTTTTTTTCTGATTTGGGTCAAAAATTGAAAAGTGCTTTTTGTCACATTTCTGAGCAAAATTTGTCCAAATTTACCATGCCCATGTATTTTCCGACTCATTTGAGTCATTTTTCATCGAAAAAAACAAGGTTTCATGAATGGTCAAAATTTTCACCAAAATGACATATCGCGGGTCTACGTGTTTTTCTGATTTGGGTCAAAAATTGAAAAGTGCTTTTTGTCACATTTCTGAGCAAAATTTGTTCCAATTTACCATGCCCATGCATTTTCCCACTCATTTGAGTCATTCTTCATGGAAAAAACAAGGTTTCATGAATGGTCAAAATTTTCACCAAAATGACATACCGCGGGTCTACGTTTTTTTCTGATTTGGGTCAAAAATTGAAAAGTGCTTTTTTCACATTTCTGAGCAAAATTTGGTCCAATTTACCATGCCCATGCATTTTCCCACTCATTTGAGTCATTTTTCATGAAAAAAACAAGTTATCATGAATGGTCAAAATTTTCACCAAAATGACATACCGCGGGTCTACGTGTTTTTCTGATTTGGTTCAAACATTGAAAAGTGCTTTTTTTCACATTTCTGAGCAAAATTTGGTCCAATTTTCCATGCCCATGCATTTTCCCACTCATTTCATTCATTTTTCATGAAAAAAACATGTTATCATGAATGGTCAAAATTTTTTGCTAAAATGACATACCGCGGGTCTACGTTTTTTTCTGATTTGGGTCAAAAATTGAAAAGTGCCTTTTGACACATTTCTGAGCAAAATTTGTCCCAATTTACCATGTCCATGCATTTTCCCACTCATTTGAGTCATTTTTCATGAAAAAAACAAGGTTTCATGAATGGTCAAAATTTTCACCAAAATGACATACCGCGGGTCTACGTTTTTTTCTGATTTGGGTCAAAAATTGAAAAGTGCTTTTTGTCACATTTCTGAGCAAAATTTGTCCAAATTTACCATGCCCATGTATTTTCCGACTCATTTGAGTCATTTTTCATCGAAAAAACAAGGTTTCATGAATGGTCAAAATTTTCACCAAAATGACATACCGCGGGTCTACGTTTTTGACTGATTTGGGTCAAAAATTGAAAAGTGCCTTTTGTCACATTTCTGAGCAAAATTTGTCCCAATTTACCATGCCCGTGCATTTTCCCACTCATTTGAGTCATTTTTCATGGAAAAAACAAGGTTTCATGAATGGTCAAAATTTTCACCAAAATGACATACTGCGGGTCTACGTGTTTTTCTGATTTGGGTCAAAAATTGAAAAGTGCTTTTTTCACATTTCTGAGCAAAATTTGGTCCAATTTTCCATGCCCATGCATTTTCCCACTCATTTCAGTCATTTTTCAAGGAAAAAAACAAGGTTTTATGAATGGTCAAAATTTTCACCAAAATGACATACCGCGGGTCTACGTGTTTTTCTGATTTGGGTCAAAAATTGAAAAGTGCTTTTTGTCACATTTCTGAGCAAAATTTGTTCCAATATACCATGCCCATGCATTTTCCCACTCATTTGAGTCATTTTTCATGGAAAAAACAAGGTTTCATGAATGGTCAAAATTTTCACCAAAATGACATACCGCGGGTCTACGTTTTTTTCTGATTTGGGTCAAAAATTGAAAAGTGCTTTTTTCACATTTCTGAGCAAAATTTGGTCCAATTTACCATGCCCATGCATTTTCCCACTCATTTGAGTAATTTTTCATGAAAAAAACAAGTTATCATGAATGGTCAAAATTTTTGCCAAAATGACATACCGCGGGTCTACGTTTTTTTTCTGATTTGGGTCAAAAATTGAAAAGTGCCTTTTGACACATTTCTGAGCAAAATTTGTCCCAATTTACCATGCCCATGCATTTTCCCACTCATTTGAGTCATTTTTCATGAAAAAAACAAGTTATCATGAATGGTCAAAATTTTTGCCAAAATGACATACCGCGGGTCTACGTTTTTTTCTGATTTGTGTCAAAAATTGAAAAGTGCTTTTTTCACATTTCTGAGCAAAATTTGGTCCAATTTACCATGCCCATGCATTTTCCCACTCATTTGAGTCATTTTTCATGAAAAAAACAAGTTTTCATGAATGGTCAAAATTTTCGCCAAAATGACATACCGCGGGTCTACGTTTTTTTCTGATTTGTGTCAAAAATTTAAAAGTGCTTTTTTCACATTTCTGAGCAAAATTTGGTCCAATTTACCATGCCCATGCATTTTCCCACTCATTTGAGTCATTTTTCATGGAAAAAACAAGGTTTCATGAATGGTCAAAATTTTCACCAAAATGACATACCGCGGGTCTACGTTTTTTTCTGATTTGGGTCAAAAATTGAAAAGTGCTTTTTTTCACATTTCTGAGCAAAATTTGGTCCAATTTTCCATGCCCATGCATTTTCCCACTCATTTCAGTCATTTTTCATGGAAAAAAACAAGGTTTTATGAATGGTCAAAATTTTCACCAAAATGACATACCGCGGGTCTACGTTTTTATCTGATTTGGGTCAAAAATTGAAAAGTGCCTTTTGACACATTTCTGAGCAAAATTTGTCACAATTTACCATGCCCATGCATTTTCCCACTCATTTGAGTCATTCTTCATGGAAAAAACAAGGTTTCATGAATGGTCAAAATTTTCACCAAAATGACATACCGCGGGTCTACGTTTTTTTCTGATTTGGGTCAAAAATTGAAAAGTGCTTTTTTCACATTTCTGAGCAAAATTTGGTCCAATTTACCATGCCCATGCATTTTCCCACTCATTTGAGTCATTTTTCATGAAAAAAACAAGTTATCATGAATGGTCAAAATTTTCACCAAAATGACATACCGCGGGTCTACGTGTTTTTCTGATTTGGTTCAAACATTGAAAAGTGCTTTTTTTCACATTTCTGAGTAAAATTTGGTCCAATTTTCCATGCCCATGCATTTTCCCACTCATTTCAGTCATTTTTCATGAAAAAAACATGTTATCATGAATGGTCAAAATTTCTTGCTAAAATGACATACCGCGGGTCTACGTTTTTTTCTGATTTGGGTCAAAAATTGAAAAGTGCCTTTTGACACATTTCTGAGCAAAATTTGTCCCAATTTACCATGTCCATGCATTTTCCCACTCATTTGAGTCATTTTTCATGAAAAAAACAAGGTTTCATGAAAGGTCAAAATTTTCACCAAAATGACATACCGCGGGTCTACGTTTTTTTCTGATTTGGGTCAAAAATTGAAAAGTGCTTTTTGTCACATTTCTGAGCAAAATTTGTCCAAATTTACCATGCCCATGTATTTTCCGACTCATTTGAGTCATTTTTCATCGAAAAAACAAGGTTTTATGAATGGTCAAAATTTTCACCAAAATGACATACCGCGGGTCTACGTTTTTTACTGATTTGGGTCAAAAATTGAAAAGTGCTTTTTTCACATTTCTGAGCAAATTTTGGTCCAATTTACCATGCCCATGCATTTTCCCACTCATTTGAGTCATTTTTCATGAAAAAAACAAGTTATCATGAATGGTCAAAATTTTTGCCAAAATGACATACCGCGGGTCTACGTTTCTTTCTGATTTGTGTCAAAAATTTAAAAGAGCTTTTTTCACATTTCTGAGCAAAATTTGGTCCAATTTACCATGCCCATGCATTTTCCCACTAATTTGAGTCATTTTTCATGAAAAAAACAAGTTTTCATGAATGGTCAAAATTTTCGCCAAAATGACATACCGCGGGTCTACGTTTTTTTCTGATTTGGGTCAAAAATTGAAAAGTGCTTTTTTTCACATTTCTGAGCAAAATTTGGTCCAATTTTCCATGCCCATGCATTTTCCCACTCATTTCAGTCATTTTTCATGGAAAAAAACAAGGTTTTATGAATGGTCAAAATTTTCACCAAAATGACATACCGCGGGTCTACGTGTTTTTCTGATTTGGGTCAAAAATTGAAAAGTGCTTTTTTTACATTTCTGAGCAAAATTTGGTCCAATTTACCATGCCCATGCATTTTCCCACTAATTTGAGTCATTTTTCATGAAAAAAACAAGTTTTCATGAATGGTCAAAATTTTCGCCAAAATGACATACCGCGGGTCTACGTGTTTTTCTGATTTGGTTCAAAAATTGAAAAGTGCTTTTTTTCACATTTCTGAGCCAAATTTGGTCCAATTTACCATGCCCATGCATTTTCCCACTCATTTCAGTCATTTTTCATGGAAAAAAACAAGGTTTTATGAATGGTCAAAATTTTCACCAAAATGACATACCGCGGGTCTACGTTTTTATCTGATTTGGGTCAAAAATTGAAAAGTGCCTTTTGACACATTTCTGAGCAAAATTTGTCCCAATTTACCATGCCCATGCATTTTCCCACTCATTTGAGTAATTTTTCATGGAAAAAATAAGGTTTCATGAATGGTCAAAATTTTCACCAAAATGACATACCGCGGGTCTACGTTTTTTTCTGATTTGGGTCAAAAATTGAAAAGTGCTTTTTTCACATTTCTGAGCAAAATTTGGTCCAATTTACCATGCCCATGCATTTTCCCACTCATTTGAGTCATTTTTCATGAAAAAAACAAGGTTTCATGAATGGTCAAAATTTTTGCCAAAATGACATACCGCGGGTCTACGTTTTTTTCTGATTTGGGTCAAAAATTGAAAAGTGCCTTTTGACACATTTCTGAGCAAAATTTGTCCCAATTTACCATGCCCATGCATTTTCCCACTCATTTGAGTCATTTTTCATGAAAAAAACAAGGTTTCATGAATGGTCAAAATTTTCACCAAAATGACATGCGGGTCTACGTTTTTTTCTGATTTGGGTCAAAAATTGAAAAGTGCTTTTTTTCACATTTCTGAGCATAATTTGGTCCAATTTTCCATGCCCATGCATTTTCCCACTCATTTCAGTCATTTTTCATGGAAAAAAACAAGGTTTTATGAATGGTCAAAATTTTCACCAAAATGACATACCGCGGGTCTACGTTTTTTTCTGATTTGGGTCAAAAATTGAAAAGTGCTTTTTTCACATTTCTGAGCAAATTTTGGTCCAATTTACCATGCCCATGCATTTTCCCACTCATTTGAGTCATTTTTCATGAAAAAAACAAGTTATCATGAATGGTCAAAATTTTTGCCAAAATGACATACCGCGGGTCTACGTTTCTTTCTGATTTGTGTCAAAAATTTAAAAGAGCTTTTTTCACATTTCTGAGCTAAATTTGGTCCAATTTACCATGCCCATGCATTTTCCCACTCATTTGAGTCATTTTTCATGAAAAAAACAAGTTATCATGAATGGTCAAAATTTTTGCCAAAATGACATACCGCGGGTCTACGTTTCTTTCTGATTTGTGTCAAAAATTTAAAAGAGCTTTTTTCACATTTCTGAGCAAAATTTGGTCCAATTTACCATGCCCATGCATTTTCCCACTCATTTGAGTCATTTTTCATGAAAAAAACAAGTTATCATGAATGGTCAAAATTTTTGCCAAAATGACATACCGCGGGTCTACGTTTTTTTCTGATTTGGGTCAAAAATTGAAAAGTGCTTTTTTCACATTTCTGAGCAAATTTTGGTCCAATTTACCATGCCCATGCATTATCCCACTCATTTGAGTCATTTTTCATGAAAAAAACAAGTTATCATGAATGGTCAAAATTTTTGCCAAAATGACATACCGCGGGTCTACGTTTTTTTCTGATTTGGGTCAAAAATTGAAAAGTGCCTTTTGACACATTTCTGAGCAAAATTTGTCCAAATTTACCATGCCCATGTATTTTCCGACTCATTTGAGTCATTTTTCATCGAAAAAACAAGGTTTCATGAATGGTCAAAATTTTCACCAAAATGACATACCGCGGGTCTACGTTTTTTACTGATTTGGGTCAAAAATTGAAAAGTGCTTTTTTCACATTTCTGAGCAAATTTTGGTCCAATTTACCATGCCCATGCATTTTCCCACTCATTTGAGTCATTTTTCATGGAAAAAAACAAGGTTTTATGAATGGTCAAAATTTTCACCAAAATGACATACCGCGGGTCTACGTTTTTATCTGATTTGGGTCAAAAATTGAAAAGTGCCTTTTGACACATTTCTGAGCAAAATTTGTCCCAATTTACCATGCCCATGCATTTTCCCACTCATTTGAGTAATTTTTCATGGAAAAAATAAGGTTTCATGAATGGTCAAAATTTTCACCAAAATGACATACCGCGGGTCTACGTTTTTTTCTGATTTGGGTCAAAAATTGAAAAGTGCCTTTTGTCACATTTCTGAGCAAAATTTGTCCCAATTTACCATGCCAATGCATTTTCCCACTCATTTGAGTCATTTTTCATGGAAAAAACAAGGTTTCATGAATGGTCAAAATTTTCACCAAAATGACATACCGCGGGTCTACGTTTTTTTCTGATTTGGGTCAAAAATTGAAAAGTGCTTTTTTCACATTTCTGAGCAAAATTTGGTCCAATTTACCATGCCCATGCATTTTCCCACTCATTTGAGTCATTTTTCATGAAAAAAACAAGTTATCATGAATGGTCAAAATTTTTGCCAAAATGACATACCGCGGGTCTACGTTTTTTTCTGATTTGGGTCAAAAATTGAAAAGTGCCTTTTGACACATTTCTGAGCAAAATTTGTCCCAATTTACCATGCCCATGCATTTTCCCACTCATTTGAGTCATTTTTCATGAAAAAAACAAGGTTTCATGAATGGTCAAAATTTTCACCAAAATGACATGCGGGTCTACGTTTTTTTCTGATTTGGGTCAAAAATTGAAAAGTGCTTTTTTTCACATTTCTGAGCATAATTTGGTCCAATTTTCCATGCCCATGCATTTTCCCACTCATTTCAGTCATTTTTCATGGAAAAAAACAAGGTTTTATGAATGGTCAAAATTTTCACCAAAATGACATACCGCGGGTCTACGTTTTTTTCTGATTTGGGTCAAAAATTGAAAAGTGCTTTTTTCACATTTCTGAGCAAATTTTGGTCCAATTTACCATGCCCATGCATTTTCCCACTCATTTGAGTCATTTTTCATGAAAAAAACAAGTTATCATGAATGGTCAAAATTTTTGCCAAAATGACATACCGCGGGTCTACGTTTCTTTCTGATTTGTGTCAAAAATTTAAAAGAGCTTTTTCACATTTCTGAGCAAATTTTGGTCCAATTTACCATGCCCATGCATTTTCCCACTCATTTGAGTCATTTTTCATGAAAAAAACAAGTTATCATGAATGGTCAAAATTTTTGCCAAAATGACATACCGCGGGTCTACGTTTCTTTCTGATTTGTGTCAAAAATTTAAAAGAGCTTTTTTCACATTTCTGAGCAAAATTTGGTCCAATTTACCATGCCCATGCATTTTCCCACTAATTTGAGTCATTTTTCATGAAAAAAACAAGTTTTCATGAATGGTCAAAATTTTCGCCAAAATGACATACCGCGGGTCTACGTTTTTTTCTGATTTGGGTCAAAAATTGAAAAGTGCTTTTTTTCACATTTCTGAGCAAAATTTGGTCCAATTTTCCATGCCCATGCATTTTCCCACTCATTTCAGTCATTTTTCATGGAAAAAAACAAGGTTTTATGAATGGTCAAAATTTTCACCAAAATGACATACCGCGGGTCTACGTGTTTTTCTGATTTGGGTCAAAAATTGAAAAGTGCTTTTTTCACATTTCTGAGCAAAATTTGGTCCAATTTACCATGCCCATGCATTTTCCCACTAATTTGAGTCATTTTTCATGAAAAAAACAAGTTTTCATGAATGGTCAAAATTTTCGCCAAAATGACATACCGCGGGTCTACGTGTTTTTCTGATTTGGTTCAAAAATTGAAAAGTGCTTTTTTTCACATTTCTGAGCCAAATTTGGTCCAATTTTCCATGCCCATGCATTTTCCCACTCATTTCAGTCATTTTTCATGGAAAAAAACAAGGTTTTATGAATGGTCAAAATTTTCACCAAAATGACATACCGCGGGTCTACGTGTTTTTCTGATTTGGGTCAAAAATTGAAAAGTGCTTTTTTCACATTTCTGAGCAAAATTTGGTCCAATTTACCATGCCCATGCATTTTCCCACTCATTTTAGTCATTTTTCATGGAAAAAACAAGGTTTCATGAATGGTCAAAATTTTCACCAAAATGACATACCGCGGGTCTACGTTTTTATCTGATTTGGGTCAAAAATTGAAAAGTGCCTTTTGACACATTTCTGAGCAAAATTTGTCCCAATTTACCATGCCCATGCATTTTCCCACTCATTTGAGTAATTTTTCATGGAAAAAATAAGGTTTCATGAATGGTCAAAATTTTCACCAAAATGACATACCGCGGGTCTACGTTTTTTTCAGATTTGGGTCAAAAATTGAAAAGTGCCTTTTGACACATTTCTGAGCAAAATTTGTCCCAATTTACCATGCCCATGCATTTTCCCACTCATTTGAGTCATTTTTCATGGAAAAAACAAGGTTTCATGAATGGTCAAAATTTTCACCAAAATGACATACTGCGGGTCTACGTGTTTTTCTGATTTGGGTCAAAAATTGAAAAGTGCTTTTTTTCACATTTCTGAGCAAAATTTGGTCCAATTTTCCATGCCCATGCATTTTCCCACTCATTTCAGTCATTTTTCATGGAAAAAAACAAGGTTTTATGAATGGTCAAAATTTTCACCAAAATGACATATCGCGGGTCTACGTGTTTTTCTGATTTGGGTCAAAAATTGAAAAGTGCTTTTTGTCACATTTCTGAGCAAAATTTGGTCCAATTTACCATGCCCATGCATTTTCCCACTCATTTGAGTCATTTTTCATGGAAAAAACAAGGTTTCATGAATGGTCAAAATTTTCACCAAAATGACATACCACGGGTCTACGTGTTTTTCTGATTTGGGTCAAAAATTGAAAAGTGCTTTTTTTCACATTTCTGAGCAAAATTTGGTCCAATTTTCCATGCCCATGCATTTTCCCACTCATTTCAGTCATTTTTCATGAAAAAAACATGTTATCATGAATGGTCAAAATTTTTGCCAAAATGACATACCGCGGGTCTACGTTTTTTTCTGATTTGGGTCAAAAATTGAAAAGTGCCTTTTGACACATTTCTGAGCAAAATTTGTCCCAATTTACCATGTCCATGCATTTTCCCACTCATTTGAGTCATTTTTCATGAAAAAAACAATGTTTCATGAATGGTCAAAATTTTCACCAAAATGACATACCGCGGGTCTACGTTTTTTTCTGATTTGGGTCAAAAATTGAAAAGTGCTTTTTGTCACATTTCTGAGCAAAATTTGTTCCAATTTACCATGCCCATGCATTTTCCCACTCATTTGAGTCATTCTTCATGGAAAAAACAAGGTTTCATGAATGGTCAAAATTTTCACCAAAATGACATACCGCGGGTCTACATTTTTTTCTGATTTGGGTCAAAAATTGAAAAGTGCTTTTTTCACATTTCTGAGCAAAATTTGGTCCAATTTACCATGCCCATGCATTTTCCCACTCATTTGAGTCATTTTTCATGAAAAAAACAAGTTATCATGAATGGTCAAAATTTTCACCAAAATGACATACCGCGGGTCTACGTGTTTTTCTGATTTGGTTCAAACATTGAAAAGTGCTTTTTTTCACATTTCTGAGCAAAATTTGGTCCAATTTTCCATGCCCATGCATTTTCCCACTCATTTCAGTCATTTTTCATGAAAAAAACATGTTATCATGAATGGTCAAAATTTTTTGCTAAAATGACATACCGCGGGTCTACGTTTTTTTCTGATTTGGGTCAAAAATTGAAAAGTGCCTTTTGACACATTTCTGAGCACAATTTGTCCCAATTTACCATGTCCATGCATTTTCCCACTCATTTGAGTCATTTTTCATGAAAAAAACAAGGTTTCATGAAAGGTCAAAATTTTCACCAAAATGACATACCGCGGGTCTACGTTTTTTACTGATTTGGGTCAAAAATTGAAAAGTGCTTTTTTCACATTTCTGAGCAAATTTTGGTCCAATTTACCATGCCCATGCATTTTCCCACTCATTTGAGTCATTTTTCATGAAAAAAACAAGTTATCATGAATGGTCAAAATTTTTGCCAAAATGACATACCGCGGGTCTACGTTTCTTTCTGATTTGTGTCAAAAATTTAAAAGAGCTTTTTTCACATTTCTGAGCAAAATTTGGTCCAATTTACCATGCCCATGCATTTTCCCACTAATTTGAGTCATTTTTCATGAAAAAAACAAGTTTTCATGAATGGTCAAAATTTTCGCCAAAATGACATACCGCGGGTCTACGTTTTTTTCTGATTTGGGTCAAAAATTGAAAAGTGCTTTTTTTCACATTTCTGAGCAAAATTTGGTCCAATTTTCCATGCCCATGCATTTTCCCACTCATTTCAGTCATTTTTCATGGAAAAAAACAAGGTTTTATGAATGGTCAAAATTTTCACCAAAATGACATACCGCGGGTCTACGTGTTTTTCTGATTTGGGTCAAAAATTGAAAAGTGCTTTTTTCACATTTCTGAGCAAAATTTGGTCCAATTTACCATGCCCATGCATTTTCCCACTAATTTGAGTCATTTTTCATGAAAAAAACAAGTTTTCATGAATGGTCAAAATTTTCGCCAAAATGACATACCGCGGGTCTACGTGTTTTTCTGATTTGGTTCAAAAATTGAAAAGTGCTTTTTTTCACATTTCTGAGCCAAATTTGGTCCAATTTTCCATGCCCATGCATTTTCCCACTCATTTCAGTCATTTTTCATGGAAAAAAACAAGGTTTTATGAATGGTCAAAATTTTCACCAAAATGACATACCGCGGGTCTACGTGTTTTTCTGATTTGGGTCAAAAATTGAAAAGTGCTTTTTTCACATTTCTGAGCAAAATTAGGTCCAATTTACCATGCCCATGCATTTTCCCACTCATTTTAGTCATTTTTCATGGAAAAAACAAGGTTTCATGAATGGTCAAAATTTTCACCAAAATGACATACCGCGGGTCTACGTTTTTATCTGATTTGGGTCAAAAATTGAAAAGTGCCTTTTGACACATTTCTGAGCAAAATTTGTCCCAATTTACCATGCCCATGCATTTTCCCACTCATTTGAGTAATTTTTCATGGAAAAAATAAGGTTTCATGAATGGTCAAAATTTTCACCAAAATGACATACCGCGGGTCTACGTTTTTTTCTGATTTGGGTCAAAAATTGAAAAGTGCCTTTTGTCACATTTCTGAGCAAAATTTGTCCCAATTTACCATGCCAATGCATTTTCCCACTCATTTGAGTCATTTTTCATGGAAAAAACAAGGTTTCATGAATGGTCAAAATTTTCACCAAAATGACATACCGCGGGTCTACGTTTTTTTCTGATTTGGGTCAAAAATTGAAAAGTGCTTTTTTCACATTTCTGAGCAAAATTTGGTCCAATTTACCATGCCCATGCATTTTCCCACTCATTTGAGTCATTTTTCATGAAAAAAACAAGTTATCATGAATGGTCAAAATTTTTGCCAAAATGACATACCGCGGGTCTACGTTTTTTTCTGATTTGGGTCAAAAATTGAAAAGTGCCTTTTGACACATTTCTGAGCAAAATTTGTCCCAATTTACCATGCCCATGCATTTTCCCACTCATTTGAGTCATTTGTCATGAAAAAAACAAGGTTTCATGAATGGTCAAAATTTTCACCAAAATGACATGCGGGTCTACGTTTTTTTCTGATTTGGGTCAAAAATTGAAAAGTGCTTTTTTTCACATTTCTGAGCATAATTTGGTCCAATTTTCCATGCCCATGCATTTTCCCACTCATTTCAGTCATTTTTCATGGAAAAAAACAAGGTTTTATGAATGGTCAAAATTTTCACCAAAATGACATACCGCGGGTCTACGTTTTTTTCTGATTTGGGTCAAAAATTGAAAAGTGCTTTTTTCACATTTCTGAGCAAATTTTGGTCCAATTTACCATGCCCATGCATTTTCCCACTCATTTGAGTCATTTTTCATGAAAAAAACAAGTTATCATGAATGGTCAAAATTTTTGCCAAAATGACATACCGCGGGTCTACGTTTCTTTCTGATTTGTGTCAAAAATTTAAAAGAGCTTTTTTCACATTTCTGAGCAAAATTTGGTCCAATTTACCATGCCCATGCATTTTCCCACTCATTTGAGTCATTTTTCATGAAAAAAACAAGTTATCATGAATGGTCAAAATTTTTGCCAAAATGACATACCGCGGGTCTACGTTTTTTTCTGATTTGGGTCAAAAATTGAAAAGTGCTTTTTTCACATTTCTGAGCAAATTTTGGTCCAATTTACCATGCCCATGCATTATCCCACTCATTTGAGTCATTTTTCATGAAAAAAACAAGTTATCATGAATGGTCAAAATTTTTGCCAAAATGACATACCGCGGGTCTACGTTTTTTTCTGATTTGTGTCAAAAATTGAAAAGTGCCTTTTGACACATTTCTGAGCAAAATTTGTCCAAATTTACCATGCCCATGTATTTTCCGACTCATTTGAGTCATTTTTCATCGAAAAAACAAGGTTTCATGAATGGTCAAAATTTTCACCAAAATGACATACCGCGGGTCTACGTTTTTTACTGATTTGGGTCAAAAATTGAAAAGTGCTTTTTTCACATTTCTGAGCAAATTTTGGTCCAATTTACCATGCCCATGCATTTTCCCACTCATTTGAGTCATTTTTCATGAAAAAAACAAGTTATCATGAATGGTCAAAATTTTTGCCAAAATGACATACCGCGGGTCTACGTTTCTTTCTGATTTGTGTAAAAAATTTAAAAGAGCTTTTTTCACATTTCTGAGCAAAATTTGGTCCAATTTACCATGCCCATGCATTTTCCCACTAATTTGAGTCATTTTTCATGAAAAAAACAAGTTTTCATGAATGGTCAAAATTTTCGCCAAAATGACATACCGCGGGTCTACGTTTTTTTCTGATTTGGGTCAAAAATTGAAAAGTGCTTTTTTTCACATTTCTGAGCAAAATTTGGTCCAATTTTCCATGCCCATGCATTTTCCCACTCATTTCAGTCATTTTTCATGGAAAAAAACAAGGTTTTATGAATGGTCAAAATTTTCACCAAAATGACATACCGCGGGTCTACGTGTTTTTCTGATTTGGGTCAAAAATTGAAAAGTGCTTTTTTCACATTTCTGAGCAAAATTTGGTCCAATTTACCATGCCCATGCATTTTCCCACTCATTTCAGTCATTTTTCATGGAAAAAAACAAGGTTTTATGAATGGTCAAAATTTTCACCAAAATGACATACCGCGGGTCTACGTGTTTTTCTGATTTGGGTCAAAAATTGAAAAGTGCTTTTTTCACATTTCTGAGCAAAATTTGGTCCAATTTACCATGCCCATGCATTTTCCCACTCATTTTAGTCATTTTTCATGGAAAAAACAAGGTTTCATGAATGGTCAAAATTTTCACCAAAATGACATACCGCGGGTCTACGTTTTTATCTGATTTGGGTCAAAAATTGAAAAGTGCCTTTTGACACATTTCTGAGCAAAATTTGTCCCAATTTACCATGCCCATGCATTTTCCCACTCATTTGAGTAATTTTTCATGGAAAAAATAAGGTTTCATGAATGGTCAAAATTTTCACCAAAATGACATACCGCGGGTCTACGTTTTTTTCTGATTTGGGTCAAAAATTGAAAAGTGCCTTTTGTCACATTTCTGAGCAAAATTTGTCCCAATTTACCATGCCAATGCATTTTCCCACTCATTTGAGTCATTTTTCATGGAAAAAACAAGGTTTCATGAATGGTCAAAATTTTCACCAAAATGACATACCGCGGGTCTACGTTTTTTTCTGATTTGGGTCAAAAATTGAAAAGTGCTTTTTTCACATTTCTGAGCAAAATTTGGTCCAATTTACCATGCCCATGCATTTTCCCACTCATTTGAGTCATTTTTCATGAAAAAAACAAGTTATCATGAATGGTCAAAATTTTTGCCAAAATGACATACCGCGGGTCTACGTTTTTTTCTGATTTGGGTCAAAAATTGAAAAGTGCCTTTTGACACATTTCTGAGCAAAATTTGTCCCAATTTACCATGCCCATGCATTTTCCCACTCATTTGAGTCATTTTTCATGAAAAAAACAAGGTTTCATGAATGGTCAAAATTTTCACCAAAATGACATGCGGGTCTACGTTTTTTTCTGATTTGGGTCAAAAATTGAAAAGTGCTTTTTTTCACATTTCTGAGCATAATTTGGTCCAATTTTCCATGCCCATGCATTTTCCCACTCATTTCAGTCATTTTTCATGGAAAAAAACAAGGTTTTATGAATGGTCAAAATTTTCACCAAAATGACATACTGCGGGTCTACGTTTTTTTCTGATTTGGGTCAAAAATTGAAAAGTGCTTTTTTCACATTTCTGAGCAAATTTTGGTCCAATTTACCATGCCCATGCATTTTCCCACTCATTTGAGTCATTTTTCATGAAAAAAACAAGTTATCATGAATGGTCAAAATTTTTGCCAAAATGACATACCGCGGGTCTACGTTTCTTTCTGATTTGTGTCAAAAATTTAAAAGAGCTTTTTTCACATTTCTGAGCAAAATTTGGTCCAATTTACCATGCCCATGCATTTTCCCACTCATTTGAGTCATTTTTCATGAAAAAAACAAGTTATCATGAATGGTCAAAATTTTTGCCAAAATGACATACCGCGGGTCTACGTTTTTTTCTGATTTGGGTCAAAAATTGAAAAGTGCCTTTTGACACATTTCTGAGCAAAATTTGTCCCAATTTACCATGCCCATGCATTTTCCCACTCATTTGAGTCATTTTTCATGAAAAAATCAAGGTTTCATGAATGGTCAAAATTTTCACCAAAATGACATACCGCGGGTCTACGTTTTTTTCTGATTTGGGTCAAAAATTGAAAAGTGCTTTTTTTCACATTTCTGAGCAAAATTTGGTCCAATTTTCCATGCCCATGCATTTTCCCACTCATTTCAGTCATTTTTCATGGAAAAAAACAAGGTTTTATGAATGGTCAAAATTTTCACCAAAATGACATACTGCGGGTCTACGTGTTTTTCTGATTTGGGTCAAAAATTGAAAAGTGCTTTTTGTCACATTTCTGAGCAAAATTTGTTCCAATTTACCATGCCCATGCATTTTCCCACTCATTTGAGTCATTTTTCATGGAAAAAACAAGGTTTCATGAATGGTCAAAATTTTCACCAAAATGACATACCGCGGGTCTACGTTTTTTTCTGATTTGGGTCAAAAATTGAAAAGTGCTTTTTTTCACATTTCTGAGCAAAATTTGGTCCAATTTTCCATGCCCATGCATTTTCCCACTCATTTCAGTCATTTTTCATGGAAAAAAACAAGGTTTTATGAATGGTCAAAATTTTCACCAAAATGACATACCGCGGGTCTACGTGTTTTTCTGATTTGGGTCAAAAATTGAAAAGTGCTTTTTTCACATTTCTGAGCAAAATTTGGTCCAATTTACCATGCCCATGCATTTTCCCACTCATTTTAGTCATTTTTCATGGAAAAAACAAGGTTTCATGAATGGTCAAAATTTTCACCAAAATGACATACCGCGGGTCTACGTTTTTATCTGATTTGGGTCAAAAATTGAAAAGTGCCTTTTGACACATTTCTGAGCAAAATTTGTCCCAATTTACCATGCCCATGCATTTTCCCACTCATTTGAGTAATTTTTCATGGAAAAAATAAGGTTTCATGAATGGTCAAAATTTTCACCAAAATGACATACCGCGGGTCTACGTTTTTTTCTGATTTGGGTCAAAAATTGAAAAGTGCCTTTTGTCACATTTCTGAGCAAAATTTGTCCCAATTTACCATGCCAATGCATTTTCCCACTCATTTGAGTCATTTTTCATGGAAAAAACAAGGTTTCATGAATGGTCAAAATTTTCACCAAAATGACATACCGCGGGTCTACGTTTTTTTCTGATTTGGGTCAAAAATTGAAAAGTGCTTTTTTCACATTTCTGAGCAAAATTTGGTCCAATTTACCATGCCCATGCATTTTCCCACTCATTTGAGTCATTTTTCATGAAAAAAACAAGTTATCATGAATGGTCAAAATTTTTGCCAAAATGACATACCGCGGGTCTACGTTTTTTTCTGATTTGGGTCAAAAATTGAAAAGCGCCTTTTGACACATTTCTGAGCAAAATTTGTCCCAATTTTCCATGCCCATGCATTTTCCCACTCATTTCAGTCATTTTTCATGGAAAAAAACAAGGTTTTATGAATGGTCAAAATTTTCACCAAAATGACATACTGCGGGTCTACGTTTTTTTCTGATTTGGGTCAAAAATTGAAAAGTGCTTTTTTCACATTTCTGAGCAAATTTTGGTCCAATTTACCATGCCCATGCATTTTCCCACTCATTTGAGTCATTTTTCATGAAAAAAACAAGTTATCATGAATGGTCAAAATTTTTGCCAAAATGACATACCGCGGGTCTACGTTTCTTTCTGATTGGTGTCAAAAATTTAAAAGAGCTTTTTTCACATTTCTGAGCAAAATTTGGTCCAATTTACCATGCCCATGCATTTTCCCACTCATTTGAGTCATTTTTCATGAAAAAAACAAGTTATCATGAATGGTCAAAATTTTTGCCAAAATGACATACCGCGCGCGGGTCTACGTTTTTTTCTGATTTGTGTCAAAAATTTAAAAGAGCTTTTTTCACATTTATGAGCAAAATTTGGTCCAATTTACCATGCCCATGCATTTTCCCCCTCATTTCAGTCATTTTTCATGGAAAAAAACAAGGTTTTATCAATGGTCAAAATTTTCACCAAAATGACATACCGCGCGGGTCTACGTGTTTTTCTGATTTGGGTCAAAAATTGAAAAGTGCTTTTTTTCACATTTCTGAGCAAAATTTGGTCCAATTTGCCATGCCAATGCATTTTCCCACTCATTTGAGTCATTTTTCATGAAAAAAACAAGTTTTCATGAATGGTCAAAATTTTCGCCAAAATGACATACCGCGGGTCTACGTTTTTTTCTGATTTGTGTCAAAAATTTAAAAGCGCTTTTTTCACATTTCTGAGCAAAATTTGGTCCAATTTACCATGCCCATGCATTTTCCCACTCATTTGAGTCATTTTTCATGAAAAAAAAGAGGTTTCATGAATGGTCAAAATTTTCACCAAAATGACATACCGCGGGTCTACGTTTTTTTCTGATTTGGGTCAAAAATTGAAAAGTGCTTTTTGTCACATTTCTGAGCAAAATTTGTTCCAATTTACCATGCCCATGCATTTTCCCACTCATTTGAGTCATTTTTCATGAAAAAAACAAGGTTTCATGAATGGTCAAAATTTTCACCAAAATGACATACCGCGGGTCTACGTTTTTTTCTGATTTGGGTCAAAAATTGAAAAGTGCTTTTTTTCACATTTCTGAGTAAAATTTGGTCCAATTTTCCATGCCCATGCATTTTCCCACTCATTTCAGTCATTTTTCATGGAAAAAAAAAAGGTTTTATGAATGGTCAAAATTTTCACCAAAATGACATACTGCAGGTCTACGTTTTTTTCTGATTTGGGTCAAAAATTGAAAAGTGCTTTTTTCACATTTCTGAGCAAATTTTGGTCCAATTTACCATGCCCATGCATTTTCCCACTCATTTGAGTCATTTTTCATGAAAAAAAACAAGTTATCATGAATGGTAAAAAATTTTCGCCAAAATGACATACCGCGGGTCTACGTTATTTTCTGATTTGTGTCAAAAATTTAAAAGAGCTTTTTTCACATTTCTGAGCAAAATTTGGTCCAATTTACCATGCCCATGCATTTTCCCACTCATTTGAGTCATTTTTCATGAAAAAAACAAGTTATCATGAATGGTCAAAATTTTTGCCAAAATGACATACCGCGGGTCTACGTTTTTTTCTGATTTGTGTCAAAAATTTAAAAGAGCTTTTTTTCACATTTCTGAGCAAAATTTGGTCCAATTTACCATGCCCATGCATTTTCCCACTCATTTGAGTCATTTTTCATGGAAAAAACAAGGTTTCATGAATGGTCAAAATTTTCACCAAAATGACATACCGCGGGTCTACGTTTTTTCCTGATTTGGGTCAAAAATTGAAAAGTGCCTTTTGACACATTTCTGAGCAAACTTTGTCCCAATTTACCATGCCCATGCATTTTCCCACTCATTTGAGTCATTTTTCATGGAAAAAACAAGGTTTCATGAATGGTCAAAATTTTCACCAAAATGACATACCGCGGGTCTACGTTTTTTTCTGAATTGTGTCAAAAATTTAAAAGTGCTTTTTTCACATTTCTGAGCAAAATTTGGTCCAATTTACCATGCCCATGCATTTTCCCACTCATTTGAGTAATTTTTCATGGAAAAAACAAGTTTTCATGAATGGTCAAAATTTTCACCAAAATGACATACCGCGGGTCTTTTTCTGATTTGGGTCAAAAAATTGAAAAGTGCTTTTTTTCACATTTCTGAGCAAAATTTGGTCCAATTTACCATGCCCATGCATTTTCCCACTCTTTTGAGTCATTTTTCATGGAAAAAACAAGGTTTCATGAATGGTCAAAATTTTCGCCAAAATGACATACCGCGGGTCTACGTTTTTTTTCTGATTTGTGTCAAAAATTTAAAAGTGCTTTTTTCACATTTCTGAGCAAAATTTGTCCCAATTTACCATGCCCATGCATTTCCCCACTCATTTGAGTCATTTTTCATGGAAAAAACAAGGTTTCATGAATGGTCAAAATATTCACCAAAATGACATACCGCGGGTCTACGTTTTTTTCTGATTTTTGTCAAAAATTTAAAAGTGCTTTTTTCACATTTCTGAGCAAAATTTGGTCCAATTTACCATGCCCATGCATTTTTCCACTCATTTGAGTCATTTTTCATGGAAAAAACAAGGTTTCATGAATGGTCAAAATTTTCGCCAAAATGACATACCGCGGGTCTACGTTTTTTTCTGATTTGTGTCAAAAATTTAAAAGTGCTTTTTTCACATTTCTGAGCAAAATTTGGTCCAATTTACCATGCCCATGCATTTTCCCACTCATTTGAGTCATTTTTCATGGAAAAAACAAGGTTTCATGAATGGTCAAAATTTTCGCCAAAATGACATACCGCGGGTCTACGTTTTTTTCTGATTTGTGTCAAAAATTTAAAAGTGCTTTTTTCACATTTCTGAGCAAAATTTGGTCCAATTTACCATGCCCGTGCATTTTCCCACTCGTTTAAGTCATTTTTCATGGAAAAAACAATGTTTCATGAATGGTCAAAATTTTCACCAAAATGACATACCGCGGGTCTACGTTTTTTTCTGATTTGGTTCAAAAATTGAAAGGTGCCTTTTGACACATTTCTGAGCAAAATTTGTCCCAATTTACCATGCCCATGCATTTTCCCACTCATTTGAGTCATTTTTCATGGAAAAAACAAGGTTTCATGAATGGTCAAAATTTTCACCAAAATGACATACCGTGGGTCTACGTTTTTTTCTGATTTGGGTCAAAAATTGAAAAGTGCTTTTTGTCACATTTCTGAGCAAAATTTGTCCCAATTTACCATGCCCATGCATTTTCCCACTCATTTGAGTCATTTTTCATGGAAAAAACAAGTTTTCATGAATGGTCAAAATTTTCACCAAAATGACATACCGCGGGTCTACGTTTTTTTCTGATTTGGGTCAAAAATTTAAAAGTGCTTTTTTCACATTTCTGAGCAAAATTTGGTCCAATTTACCATGCCCATGCATTTTCCCACTCATTTGAGTAATTTTTCATGGAAAAAACAAGGTTTCATGAATGGTCAAAATTTTCACCAAAATGACATACCGCGGGTCTATGTTTGTTTCTGATTTGGGTCAAAAATTGAAAAGTGCCTTTTGACACATTTCTGAGCAAAATTTGTCCCAATTTACCATGCCCATGCATTTTCCCACTCATTTGAGTCATTTTTCATGGAAAAAAACAAGTTTTCATGAATGGTCAAAATTTTCGCCAAAATGACATAACGCGGGTCTACGTTTGTTTCTGATTTGTGTCAAAAATTTAAAAGTGCTTTTTTCACATTTCTGAGCAAAATTTGGTCCAATTTTCCATGATCATGCATTTTCCCACTCGTTTGAGTCATTTTTCATGGAAAAAACAAGGTTTCATGAATGGTCAAAATTTTCACCAAAATTACATACCGCGGGTCTACAAGTTTTTCTGATTTGGGTCAAAAATTGAAAAGTGCTTTTTGTCACATTTCTGAGCAAAATTTGTTCCAATTTACCATGCCCATGCATTTTCCCACTCATTTGAGTCATTTTTCATGAAAAAAACAAGTTATCATGAATGGTCAAAATTTTCACCAAAATGACATACTGCGGGTCTACGTGTTTTTCTGATTTGGGTCAAAAATTGAAAAGTGCTTTTTGTCACATTTCTGAGCAAAATTTGTTCCAATTTACCATGCCCCTGCATTTTCCCACTCATTTGAGTCATTTTTCATGGAAAAAACAAGGTTTCATGAATGGTCAAAATTTTCACCAAAATGACATACCGCGGGTCTACGTTTTTTTCTGATTTGGGTCAAAAATTGAAAAGTGCTTTTTTCACATTTCTGAGCAAAATTTGGTCCAATTTACCATGCCCATGCATTTTCCCACTCATTTGAGTCATTTTTCATGAAAAAAACAAGTTATCATGAATGGTCAAAATTTTCGCCAAAATGACATACCGCGGGTCTACGTTTTTTTCTGATTTGGGTCAAAAATTGAAAAGTGCTTTTTTTTCACATTTCTGAGCAAAATTTGGTCCAATTTACCATGCCCATGCATTTTCCCACTCATTTGAGTCATTTTATATGAAAAAAACAAGTTATCATGAATGGTCAAAATTTTTGCCAAAATGACATACTACGTTTACGTTTACGTCTACGTTTTTTTCTGATTTGTGTCAAAAATTTAAAAGAGCTTTTTTCACATTTCTGAGCAAAATTTGGTCCAATTTACCATGCCCATGCATTTTCCCACTTATTTGAGTCATTTTTCATGGAAAAAAACAAGGTTTCATGAATGGACAAAATTTTCACCAAAATGACATACCGCGGGTCTACGTTTTTTTCTGATTTGGGTCAAAAATTGAAAAGTGCTTTTTTCACATTTCTGAGTAAAATTTGGTCCAATTTTCCATGCCCATGCATTTTCCCACTCATTTCAGTCATTTTTCATGGAAAAAAAAAAGGTTTTATGAATGGTCAAAATTTTCACCAAAATGACATACTGCAGGTCTACGTTTTTTTCTGATTTGGGTCAAAAATTGGAAAGTGCTTTTTTCACATTTCTGAGCAAATTTTGGTCCAATTTACCATGCCCATGCATTTTCCCACTCATTTGAGTCATTTTTCATGAAAAAAAACAAGTTATCATGAATGGTCAAAAATTTTTGCCAAAATGACATACCGCGGGTCTACGTTTTTTTCTGATTTGTGTCAAAAATTTAAAAGAGCTTTTTTCACATTTCTGAGCAAAATTTGGTCCAATTTACCATGCCCATGCATTTTCCCACTCATTTGAGTCATTTTTCATGGAAAAAACAAGGTTTCATGAATGGTCAAAATTTTCACCAAAATGACATACCGCGGGTCTACGTTTTTTTCTGATTTGGGTCAAAAATTGAAAAGTGCTTTTTTCACATTTCTGAGCAAATTTTGGTCCAATTTACCATGCCCATGCATTTTCCCACTCATTTGAGTCATTTTTCATGAAAAAAACAAGTTATCATGAATGGTCAAAATTTTTGCCAAAATGACATACCGCGGGTCTACGTTTTTTTCTGATTTGTGTCAAAAATTTAAAAGAGCTTTTTTTCACATTTCTGAGCAAAATTTGGTCCAATTTACCATGCCCATGCATTTTCCCACTCATTTGAGTCATTTTTCATTGAAAAAACAAGCTTTCATGAACGGTCAAAATTTTCACCAAAATGACATACCGCGGGTCTACGTTTTTTTCTGAATTGTGTCAAAAATTTAAAAGTGCTTTTTTCACATTTCTGAGCAAAATTTGGTCCAATTTACCATGCCCATGCATTTTCCCACTCATTTGAGTAATTTTTCATGGAAAAAACAAGGTTTCATGAATGGTCAAAATTTTCACCAAAATGACATACCGCGGGTCTTTTTCTGATTTGGGTCAAAAAATTGAAAAGTGCTTTTTTTCACATTTCTGAGCAAAATTTGGTCCAATTTACCATGCCCATGCATTTTCCCACTCATTTGAGTCATTTTTCATTGAAAAAACAAGCTTTCATGAATGGTCAAAATTTTCACCAAAATGACATACCGCGGGTCTACGTTTTTTTCTGAATTGTGTCAAAAATTTAAAAGTGCTTTTTTCACATTTCTGAGCAAAATTTGGTCCAATTTACCATGCCCATGCATTTTCCCACTCATTTGAGTAATTTTTCATGGAAAAAACAAGTTTTCATGAATGGTCAAAATTTTCACCAAAATGACATACCGCGGGTCTTTTTCTGATTTGGGTCAAAAAATTGAAAAGTGCTTTTTTTCACATTTCTGAGCAAAATTTGGTCCAATTTACCATGCCCATGCATTTTCCCACTCTTTTGAGTCATTTTTCATGGAAAAAACAAGGTTTCATGAATGGTCAAAATTTTCGCCAAAATGACATACCGCGGGTCTACGTTTTTTTTCTGATTTGTGTCAAAAATTTAAAAGTGCTTTTTTCACATTTCTGAGCAAAATTTGGTCCAATTTACCATGCCCATGCATTTCCCCACTCATTTGAGTTATTTTTCATGGAAAAAACAAGGTTTCATGAATGGTCAAAATTTTCACCAAAATGACATACCGCGGGGTCTACAAGTTTTTCTGATTTGGGTCAAAAATTGAAAAGTGCTTTTTGTCACATTTCTGAGCAAAATTTGTTCCAATTTACCATGCCCATGCATTTTCCCACTCATTTGAGTCATTTTTCATGAAAAAAACAAGTTATCATGAATGGTCAAAATTTTTGCCAAAATGACATACCGCGGGTCTACGTTTTTTTCTGATTTGGATCAAAAATTGAAAAGTGCCTTTTGACACATTTCTGAGCAAAATTTGGTCCAATTTACCATGCCCATGCATTTTCCCACTCATTTTAGTCATTTTTCATGGAAAAAACAAGGTTTCATGAATGGTCAAAATTTTCACCAAAATGACATACCGCGGGTCTAGTTTTTATCTGATTTGGGTCAAAAATTGAAAAGTGCCTTTTGACACATTTCTGAGCAAAATTTGTCCCAATTTACCATGCCCATGCATTTTCCCACTCATTTGAGTAATTTTTCATGGAAAAAATAAGGTTTTATGAATGGTCAAAATTTTCACCAAAATGACATACTGCGGGTCTACGTTTTTTTCTGATTTGGGTCAAAAATTGAAAAGTGCTTTTTTCACATTTCTGAGCAAATTTTGGTCCAATTTACCATGCCCATGCATTTTCCCACTCATTTGAGTCATTTTTCATGAAAAAAACAAGTTATCATGAATGGTCAAAATTTTTGCCAAAATGACATACCGCGGGTCTACGTTTTTTTCTGATTTGGGTCAAAAATTGAAAAGTGCCTTTTGACACATTTCTGAGCAAAATTTGTCCCAATTTACCATGCCCATGCATTTTCCCACTCATTTTAGTCATTTTTCATGAAAAAAACAAGTTTTCATGAATGGTCAAAATTTTCACCAAAATGACATACCGCGGGTCTACGTTTTTATCTGATTTGGGTCAAAAATTGAAAAGTGCCTTTTGACACATTTCTGAGCAAAATTTGTCCCAATTTACCATGCCCATGCATTTTCCCACTCATTTGAGTAATTTTTCATGGAAAAAATAAGGTTTCATGAATGGTCAAAATTTTCACCAAAATGACATACCGCGGGTCTACGTGTTTTTCTGATTTGGTTCAAAAATTGAAAAGTGCTTTTTTTCACATTTCTGAGCAAAATTTGGTCCAATTTACCATGCCCATGCATTTTCCCACTCATTTGAGTCATTTTTCATGGAAAAAACAAGGTTTCATGAATGGTCAAAATTTTCACCAAAATGACATACCGCGGGTCTACGTTTTTTTCTGATTTGGGTCAAAAATTGAAAAGTGCTTTTTTTCACATTTCTGAGCAAAATTTGGTCCAATTTACCATGCCCATGCATTTTCCCACTCATTTGAGTCATTTTTCATGGAAAAAACAAGGTTTCATGAATGGTCAAAATTTTCACCAAAATGACATACCGCGGGTCTACGTTTTTTTCTGATTTGGGTCAAAAATTGAAAAGTGCTTTTTTTCACATTTCTGAGCAAAATTTGGTCCAATTTACCATGCCCATGCATTTTCCCACTCATTTCAGTCATTTTTCATGGAAAAAAACAAGGTTTTATGAATGGTCAAAATTTTCACCAAAATGACATACCGCGGGTCTACGTGTTTTTCTGATTTGGGTCAAAAATTGAAAAGTGCTTTTTTCACATTTCTGAGCAAAATTTGGTCCAATTTACCATGCCCATGCATTTTCCCACTAATTTGAGTCATTTTTCATGAAAAAAACAAGTTTTCATGAATGGTCAAAATTTTCGCCAAAATGACATACCGCGGGTCTACGTGTTTTTCTGATTTGGTTCAAAAATTGAAAAGTGCTTTTTTCACATTTCTGAGCAAAATTTGTCCCAATTTACCATGCCCATGCATTTTCCCACTCATTTGAGTCATTTTTCATGAAAAAAACAAGGTTTCATGAATGGTCAAAATTTTCACCAAAATGACATGCGGGTCTACGTTTTTTTCTGATTTGGGTCAAAAATTGAAAAGTGCTTTTTTTCACATTTCTGAGCATAATTTGGTCCAATTTTCCATGCCCATGCATTTTCCCACTCATTTCAGTCATTTTTCATGGAAAAAAACAAGGTTTTATGAATGGTCAAAATTTTCACCAAAATGACATACTGCGGGTCTACGTTTTTTTCTGATTTGGGTCAAAAATTGAAAAGTGCTTTTTTCACATTTCTGAGCAAATTTTGGTCCAATTTACCATGCCCATGCATTTTCCCACTCATTTGAGTCATTTTTCATGAAAAAAACAAGTTATCATGAATGGTCAAAAATTTTGCCAAAATGACATACCGCGGGTCTACGTTTTTTTCTGATTTGGGTCAAAAATTGAAAAGTGCCTTTTGACACATTTCTGAGCAAAATTTGTCCCAATTTACCATGCCCATGCATTTTCCCACTCATTTGAGTAATTTTTCATGAAAAAAACAAGTTTTCATGAATGGTCAAAATTTTCACCAAAATGACATACCGCGGGTCTACGTTTTTTTCTGATTTGGGTCAAAAATTGAAAAGTGCTTTTTTTCACATTTCTGAGCAAAATTTGGTCCAATTTTCCATGCCCATGCATTTTCCCACTCATTTCAGTCATTTTTCATGGAAAAAAACAAGGTTTTATGAATGGTCAAAATTTTCACCAAAATGACATACCGCGGGTCTACGTGTTTTTCTGATTTGGGTCAAAAATTGAAAAGTGCTTTTTTCACATTTCTGAGCAAAATTTGGTCCAATTTACCATGCCCATGCATTTTCCCACTAATTTGAGTCATTTTTCATGAAAAAAACAAGTTTTCATGAATGGTCAAAATTTTCGCCAAAATGACATACCGCGGGTCTACGTGTTTTTCTGATTTGGTTCAAAAATTGAAAAGTGCTTTTTTCACATTTCTGAGCCAAATTTGGTCCAATTTTCCATGCCCATGCATTTTCCCACTCATTTCAGTCATTTTTCATGGAAAAAAACAAGGTTTTATGAATGGTCAAAATTTTCACCAAAATGACATACCGCGGGTCTACGTGTTTTTCTGATTTGGGTCAAAAATTGAAAAGTGCTTTTTTCACATTTCTGAGCAAAATTTGGTCCAATTTACCATGCCCATGCATTTTCCCACTAATTTGAGTCATTTTTCATGAAAAAAACAAGTTTTCATGAATGGTCAAAATTTTCGCCAAAATGACATACCGCGGGTCTACGTTTTTTTCTGATTTGTGTCAAAAATTTAAAAGTGCTTTTTTCACATTTCTGAGCAAAATTTGGTCCAATTTACCATGCCCATGCATTTTCCCACTCATTTGAGTCATTTTTCATGGAAAAAACAAGGTTTCATGAATGGTCAAAATTTTCACCAAAATGACATACCGCGGGTCTATGTTTTTATCTGATTTGGGTCAAAAATTGAAAAGTGCCTTTTGACACATTTCTGAGCAAAATTTGTCCCAATTTACCATGCCCATGCATTTTCCCACTCATTTGAGTAATTTTTCATGGAAAAAACAAGGTTTCATGAATGGTCAAAATTTTCACCAAAATGACATACCGCGGGTCTACGTTTTTTTCTGATTTGGGTCAAAAATTGAAAAGTGCTTTTTTCACATTTCTGAGCAAAATTTGGTCCAATTTACCATGCCCATGCATTTTCCCACTCATTTGAGTCATTTTTCATGAAAAAAACAAGTTATCATGAATGGTCAAAATTTTTGCCAAAATGACATACCGCGGGTCTACGTTTTTTTCTGATTTGGGCCAAAAATTGAAAAGTGCCTTTTGACACATTTCTGAGCAAAATTTGTCCCAATTTACCATGCCCATGCATTTTCCCACTCATTTGAGTCATTTTTCATGAAAAAATCAAGGTTTCATGAATGGTCAAAATTTTCACCAAAATGACATACCGCGGGTCTACGTTTTTTTCTGATTTGGGTCAAAAATTGAAAAGTGCCTTTTGACACATTTCTGAGCAAATTTTGGTCCAATTTACCATGCCCATGCATTTTCCCACTCATTTGAGTCATTTTTCATGAAAAAAACAAGGTTTCATGAATGGTCAAAATTTTCACCAAAATGACATGCGGGTCTACGTTTTTTTCTGATTTGGGTCAAAAATTGAAAAGTGCTTTTTTTCACATTTCTGAGCATAATTTGGTCCAATTTTCCATGCCCATGCATTTTCCCACTCATTTCAGTAATTTTTCATGGAAAAAAACAAGGTTTTATGAATGGTCAAAATTTTCACCAAAATGACATACCGCGGGTCTACGTTTTTTTCTGATTTGGGTCAAAAATTGAAAAGTGCTTTTTTCACATTTCTGAGCAAATTTTGGTCCAATTTACCATGCCCATGCATTTTCCCACTCATTTGAGTCATTTTTCATGAAAAAAAACAAGTTATCATGAATGGTCAAAATTTTTGCCAAAATGACATACCGCGGGTCTACGTTTCTTTCTGATTTGTGTCAAAAATTTAAAAGAGCTTTTTTCACATTTCTGAGCAAAATTTGGTCCAATTTACCATGCCCATGCATTTTCCCACTCATTTGAGTCATTTTTCATGAAAAAAACAAGTTATCATGAATGGTCAAAATTTTTGCCAAAATGACATACCGCGGGTCTACGTGTTTTTCTGATTTGGGTCAAAAATTGAAAAGTGCTTTTTTCACATTTCTGAGCAAAATTTGGTCCAATTTACCATGCCCATGCATTTTCCCACTAATTTGAGTCATTTTTCATGAAAAAAACAAGTTTTCATGAATGGTCAAAATTTTCGCCAAAATGACATACCGCGGGTCTACGTTTTTTTCTGATTTGTGTCAAAAATTTAAAAGTGCTTTTTTCACATTTCTGAGCAAAATTTGGTCCAATTTACCATGCCCATGCATTTTCCCACTCATTTTAGTCATTTTTCATGGAAAAAACAAGGTTTCATGAATGGTCAAAATTTTCACCAAAATGACATACCGCGGGTCTATGTTTTTATCTGATTTGGGTCAAAAATTGAAAAGTGCCTTTTGACACATTTCTGAGCAAAATTTGTCCCAATTTACCATGCCCATGCATTTTCCCACTCATTTGAGTAATTTTTCATGGAAAAAACAAGGTTTCATGAATGGTCAAAATTTTCACCAAAATGACATACCGCGGGTCTACGTTTTTTTCTGATTTGGGTCAAAAATTGAAAAGTGCTTTTTTCACATTTCTGAGCAACATTTGGTCCAATTTACCATGCCCATGCATTTTCCCACTCATTTGAGTCATTTTTCATGAAAAAAACAAGTTATCATGAATGGTCAAAATTTTTGCCAAAATGACATACCGCGGGTCTACGTTTTTTTCTGATTTGGGTCAAAAATTGAAAAGTGCCTTTTGACACATTTCTGAGCAAAATTTGTCCCAATTTACCATGCCCATGCATTTTCCCACTCATTTGAGTCATTTTTCATGAAAAAAACAAGGTTTCATGAATGGTCAAAATTTTCACGAAAATGACATGCGGGTCTACGTTTTTTTCTGATTTGGGTCAAAAATTGAAAAGTGCTTTTTTTCACATTTCTGAGCATAATTTGGTCCAATTTTCCATGCCCATGCATTTTCCCACTCATTTCAGTCATTTTTCATGGAAAAAAACAAGGTTTTATGAATGGTCAAAATTTTCACCAAAATGACATACTGCGGGTCTACGTTTTTTTCTGATTTGGGTCAAAAATTGAAAAGTGCTTTTTTCACATTTTTGAGCAAATTTTGGTCCAATTTACCATGCCCATGCATTTTCCCACTCATTTGAGTCATTTTTCATGAAAAAAACAAGTTATCATGAATGGTCAAAATTTTTGCCAAAATGACATACCGCGGGTCTACGTTTCTTTCTGATTTGTGTCAAAAATTTAAAAGAGCTTTTTTCACATTTCTGAGCAAAATTTGGTCCATTTTACCATGCCCATGCATTTTCCCACTCATTTGAGTCATTTTTCATGAAAAAAACAAGTTATCATGAATGGTCAAAATTTTTGCCAAAATGACATACCGCGGGTCTACGTTTTTTTCTGATTTGGGTCAAAAATTGAAAAGTGCTTTTTTCACATTTCTGAGCAAATTTTGGTCCAATTTACCATGCCCATGCATTATCCCACTCATTTGAGTCATTTTTCATGAAAAAAACAAGTTATCATGAATGGTCAAAATTTTTGCCAAAATGACATACCGCGGGTCTACGTTTTTTTCTGATTTGGGCCAAAAATTGAAAAGTGCCTTTTGACACATTTCTGAGCAAAATTTGTCCCAATTTACCATGCCCATGCATTTTCCCACTCATTTGAGTCATTTTTCATGAAAAAATCAAGGTTTCATGAATGGTCAAAATTTTCACCAAAATGACATACCGCGGGTCTACGTTTTTTTCTGATTTGGGTCAAAAATTGAAAAGTGCCTTTTGACACATTTCTGAGCAAATTTTGGTCCAATTTACCATGCCCATGCATTTTCCCACTCATTTGAGTCATTTTTCATGAAAAAAACAAGGTTTCATGAATGGTCAAAATTTTCACCAAAATGACATGCGGGTCTACGTTTTTTTCTGATTTGGGTCAAAAATTGAAAAGTGCTTTTTTTCACATTTCTGAGCATAATTTGGTCCAATTTTCCATGCCCATGCATTTTCCCACTCATTTCAGTCATTTTTCATGGAAAAAAACAAGGTTTTATGAATGGTCAAAATTTTCACCAAAATGACATACCGCGGGTCTACGTTTTTTTCTGATTTGGGTCAAAAATTGAAAAGTGCTTTTTTCACATTTCTGAGCAAATTTTGGTCCAATTTACCATGCCCATGCATTTTCCCACTCATTTGAGTCATTTTTCATGAAAAAAAACAAGTTATCATGAATGGTCAAAATTTTTGCCAAAATGACATACCGCGGGTCTACGTTTCTTTCTGATTTGTGTCAAAAATTTAAAAGAGCTTTTTTCACATTTCTGAGCAAAATTTGGTCCAATTTACCATGCCCATGCATTTTCCCACTCATTTGAGTCATTTTTCATGAAAAAAACAAGTTATCATGAATGGTCAAAATTTTTGCCAAAATGACATACCGCGGGTCTACGTTTTTTTCTGATTTGGGTCAAAAATTGAAAAGTGCTTTTTTCACATTTCTGAGCAAATTTTGGTCCAATTTACCATGCCCATGCATTATCCCACTCATTTGAGTCATTTTTCATGAAAAAAACAAGTTATCATGAATGGTCAAAATTTTTGCCAAAATGACATACCGCGGGTCTACGTTTTTTTCTGATTTGGGTCAAAAATTGAAAAGTGCCTTTTGACACATTTCTGAGCAAAATTTGTCCCAATTTACCATGCCCATGCATTTTCCCACTCATTTGAGTCATTTTTCATGAAAAAATCAAGGTTTCATGAATGGTCAAAATTTTCACCAAAATGACATACCGCGGGTCTACGTTTTTTTCTGATTTGGGTCAAAAATTGAAAAGTGCCTTTTGACACATTTCTGGGCAAATTTTGGTCCAATTTACCATGCCCATGCATTTTCCCACTCATTTGAGTCATTTTTCATGAAAAAAACAAGTTATCATGAATGGTCAAAATTTTTGCCAAAATGACATACCGCGGGTCTACGTTTCTTTCTGATTGGTGTCAAAAATTTAAAAGTGCTTTTTTCACATTTCTGAGCAAAATTTGGTCCAATTTACCATGCCCATGCATTTTCCCACTCATTTGAGTCATTTTTCATGGAAAAAACAAGGTTTCATGAATGGTCAAAATTTTCACCAAAATGACATACCGCGGGTCTACGTTTTTTTCTGATTTGGGTCAAAAATTGAAAAGTGCTTTTTTCACATTTCTGAGCAAATTTTGGTCCAATTTACCATGCCCATGCATTTTCCCACTCATTTGAGTCATTTTTCATGAAAAAAACAAGTTATCATGAATGGTCAAAATTTTTGCCAAAATGACATACCGCGCGCGGGTCTACGTTTTTTTCTGATTTGTGTCAAAAATTTAAAAGAGCTTTTTTCACATTTCTGAGCAAAATTTGGTCCAATTTACCATGCCCATGCATTTTCCCACTCA